>NC_138375.1:123015050-123038854 GCF_054177405.1 Leptonychotes weddellii
AGAGTTGTTGCTCTTCTTTTCTTCGATCTCCTGTTGAGTTTGTAGGTGTTCAGAATGGTTTGATCCCTATCCAGCTGAATTCCTGAGAGGAGACGAAATCCAGGTCTCCTACTCCTCCGCCATCTTGCTCCGCCCCCAGTTAGTGTGGATATTTAAAGGGACATGCTGAAACATGTGCATTTTTTTAAATTAACATTATCTGTATGCAAGACTGAATTTCTCCCCCCTTCACCCTACCCCGCCCCCAACCCCTTACTCAACATTACTTTCTTGCTGTCCGGTTGAGTTCATAGTCAGGGAAAGATGATATCCCTGGCCCTTAGGATTCAGGGTTTCTACCATTTCTTGGGACATGTAAAAGAGTTCAAAGAAATCTCCCTATTTACCTCTGCATAGATGGAATTTTCAAGGGAGTATCTGCCTCGTAGACCTTTTTTGAAGTGCACACCTGCGTGTGATCCGGGGCAAGTCACCTCTTGTAGACAGTTGTGGCCGCCATTTTTGCCCTCCTGTCTTACTTGGGTAATATTTTCATCTCAAAGTATGTCATATGAGTAGGAAAAAAATTTGCATTTTTATATCTTTTTAACCCTTTCCAAGTTGGACTTTCACAGTAGTCTTATGAGATAGGGTAGTTATTCTTACATCAGTCTACATATGAAGGTACTAATGGTTCAAAGGACACATCCATAGTCAGTGGTATCAGAAGCTTCCCCACTGAGTTGGCCTTTGCCTTCATCAGAGCACTCATTAATTTTTAGTAGAAGCAAGAGTTCAAAGAGAGGCACTGAGTAAAACTGCATTGCTCTTGGAGTGTCAAAAGCCATGTGTCTCATCAGGATTTCCAGAGAATGAAATGATCGCTGTCATCTTGGCAATTTATTTTTTTTCTCTCAGTCTACCTGTGTACCCAGTCAGAGTCTAGCCGAGGTTTAGATCTTTTCTTCACAGACTTCTGGTGTTCTTCTCCAGCCATTACTTCTAAGGCACATTTCATGAGACTCTGTGTCCTAGTTTGTTCACCTGTGGCCCCAGTTTCTTTTTCCATATAAGTGATACTGATTACATGAAAACGATAAATCCTCTGACTCTGATGTCATTCTCATTCTTGTTGCCAACCACCGGATGTTCTTGCCCATGCTGCCAAGCCATTTCCAACTTTGGCTATGAGAAAAGCTAGAAAGCGCCATCTTTCTTGACTGGAGGAGTAAGAGTTATTGTTTAGCATTTGCCAGTCAGGCGCTGATCCATCTCGGGCTCACCCAAGCTATTGGGACTTCTTGTTTTGTCCTCGTTAGCATGCAGCTCCAGGTAATAAAATGATAGGTGACTCCAACTGATCTACCCCCATTTTTTTTTTAATTGCCCCCACGTGGCTTTCAAGCAATTTTTTTTCATCCGACTGCTGGTACTTTCTGAATAAAGAAACACATCTTTGGCCATGACAATAGATTCCGATGAGATGGAAATCATTGTCAGAGTGACTGCCCTTCCCCATGTGTCAGACTTGCCAGGGAGCCACCGACTATGTGTGCCTGAGAACTGGCTCCCCTGTCCTTGTGACACCAAGCGTGGCCACCAGCCCACAGCCTGCTTGTTCAGCCGGAGGTCCTGTTCCCACCAGGGGAAGGAAGAGGCGATGGTATCCTGACGGCAGGGAGTCTAAAGGGGGAGCTTATTCCTTGATTAATGCCTTTGTGATTCTTTTAAACTCTCCATGTGGATTTGGTTTGGTCTTTAATATGTGGACTGTAGTGCCTGAGAGGATGACCTAATAACTTGCTGCTTCTTTTATTAAATGACTCCAAGGCTAATGTTGACGTTGTTGGGGGTGAAACATGTCAAGATTACCTCAGAGCCTGCTGACATATTAGCTTCAGGTTAGTTTCAGGTGTACAACATGAGCTGATATTTGTATCTACTACGAAACGGTCACCGCAGTAAGTCTAGTTAACATCCATCACCATACGTAGTTACATAAAAACTTTTTTTCTTGTGATGAGGACTTTTAAGATCTACTCTCTTAAGCAGTTTCCAAAGAGACAGTGCAGTATTATTCACTGTAGTCATCATGCTGTGTGTTATATTCCCATGACCTTGATTTTATAACTGAAGTTTGTACCTTTTGACCCCCTTCACCCTTTTCACCTACATCCCCTATTCCCCATCTCTGGCAACCACCAATTTGTTCTCTGGATCTATGAGCTTAGGTTTTTCTAAAAGTGTATTTTTAATAATAAGAGATGAATTGGCTAAATAAATTAATAGTACCTTTATTCAGCAGAATACCAAGAGCCTGCTGGAAAGGATGATGTAACACTATATTTATTGACCTGGAAGGATACTCATGACACAATAATATGTATAAAATAATTCCACTCATGTAAAATTGTAGCTATTTATATCCATATATATTTGTACATGTAGATGGCTATCTAGAAGGTTATTCATAAATTAAGTCTGGTCATCAAAGGGTGGTAGATTTTGATATAACTAAAAATTTTTTCACTGTTGTAATTGTGTAAAGTGACAGATATATTAACTCACCTTACTGGGGTAATAATTTTGCAGTATGTACATATATCAAATATTATGCTGCACACCATAAAATTACACAATGGTTTATGTCAATCATCACAGTACAGTTGGAAAACCTTTTTTTCCCTAATAAGGTGTGTGGGCGTGTGTGTGTGTGTGTGTGTGTGTGTGTGTGACTACACCCATAATTGAAAGAAACATCAACTTTAGTCGGAGTGAGAAAATCTCCTATTTAGTAGCAGGAGAAGGTAAAGCTCACTTCATTTTGATAAAAGACACCTTCTCTGGGTTTTTTTCATTGAGCAGCTTTGCAATTCCACCCTCTTTAGCAGTATCAGAAAGCATTTACAAAGTGTGTATTTGTGACTGAGGCATTTTTAGACGCCAGATGGAGAGTCATTTAGATGAACCTTAACCCCACCCTTCCATAGGAAAATAAAGCGGGACTAAGGAAGACACTGACGCGCAAATAAAAACACAACTCACATATTCAGCAAACAAGAATAGTCAGTGTTGCTCTAATCTCTGTTGCCTATTTCATTGGAAAGTCTGTGACAGTACTAGTCAGAATTAATTTGCATGTACAGGGTCTGGGTATGAAACTCTGAGTTGCTTAGATACAATTACCACAGGTATCTTAGAATTCCAAAGGGAGGCAAGACCTGTAAGGTCATTGAATTCAACTGCCCACCTAGTAAATGAGTCCCTTCCTGCATGTAGTGCTTATATTTAATGAGAAGGGAGCGAGGTTCTGGTGATTTACAGTCTGCCAGGGCTCTCAAAAAAGAAGAACAGGCTTTTTAATCTCTCTGAGAATATGTTCAGAAAGCACTTAGTGGCATTTGCTGGTGGTTCTCAGGTGAATTCTCACACTGGTGTAGTTGGGAGCACTGGGGGGATGGTGGAGGGAAGCAGGGAGAAGGGGGTCTTCAGAAGTTCTTAGAGCATTGTTGGAGAAGTATGACGTGACTTTTAGATAAATAATGGGGATCAATGTATTTGTTGGTGATTAATAATACATAAATGATCTGTGCACAGTTACAGAAGGAGGAAAATCCAGGCAGGAGAGGAATTGAAGTATTTAAGGAAGGAGGAAGGACGCACAGAAGTAAACATTGCCTCTTGAAGGAAGACTGACAGGGGGCAGAAGAGGATGGAGGAAAGGTAACATTCAGTGGAGAAGAGAAACTCATATGACTTTTGAAAGGCTAACACTGGGATGTTTAAACAGCAACACATTGATTTTCTTTGACAGAAAAATCTCAGGATCCACGAATCTGAAAGCATGTTATCTTCCATATTCATACAACACATTGACTTACCTCCTAGGCAGCTAGATCTCTTTCAGTTTGTCCCGAGATTTAATTGTCTAAAAGGAAAAACAGAACAAAAATAGAGATCTTGACCCGGGGCTCCTAAATCATCTGTGGAGAGAAATCAGAGGCCCATGAACTCAGATGGGGCAAAAAAAAAAAAAAAAAAAGACCAAACACCTTTATTTTGATTAATCTGTAACTAAAGTTGATGTTTCTTTCAATTATGGGTGTAGGCAAAACCTCACACCAACCAGTATGACAGATACCTGTGACTTTGTCACCAATGAGACTCACTGATACTTTTGTATCATACTACAGTTTCTGCAGGAATGTTGTGTATGCTGATTACTTACCTCAGAATTCCAATAGACATTCGACCCTCTGCCCAATTCTCTTGTTTAATGGGGTAATAAATAAGCACATACATTACTATATCACGAATGTATTTGTTTAAACCTTTTGATAAGTACTTTTGAATAGAACCGCTTTCCTTTGTATTCTTCTGTATTGGATGCATGTGAGCACATTATTATGTAAAGGGGTCCTCAGGCTTCACCAGCTAAGATTCCCTACCTTAGGCACAGAAAGAGTGTTCAGGTTAAAACAACACACTTGGTCTGAGGCCATGTGAGCCCAACGGGTCTGAGGACACTTACTTAAAACTTCCTGTGTCTCTTCTTTGATGTGACTGAGGCAGGCATTCTCTGGGCAACTTGGGGGCCAAATCCTGCAACCATGTTGGCTCACAGGAAGGGGAGCATTCCCTCTAACTGTCAAAGAGGGGGGTCTCTTCATTAGTTTTATTCATAAGCCTTGGTGCTAATATAGATTGATGAGAGTCCTCTGGAAAATTAAAACATATTAATATCAAATATTATCGCATTGATAATTATGTTCCCAGAGGAAACAGATGTATAGAAATGACCCCCGGGACAACTGCTCTGGGTCAGGGATGACGTAACTGTTTACCAAGTTGACCACCACTCATGTCCCTGCTCGGGTTCTGAGTGTCCCCTTCTTCTCAGCAGGTGTGATGATCCCAAGCCCAGTGGAAATCAGGCAAGCTTAAGCAGGAAGGTACTCCGTTTGCTTTAAGCAATTGTATTTTGCCCACATCGTCTGCACCATCTTGTGCGTATAACACTCCATTGACAATTCCGTCCAAATGGACAGACGGCAATGAAGGGCGGGGGGAAGGAAAGCTCCCATAGCCATGGTGTTTGTGTGTTTCCAACAAAGGATGTACCTACCCAGCTCTGCCTCTGAAGCAGCCATAGTGTGGGGCTCGGAGCAGATGGTTCTGCCACGTCAGGCCCACAGCTGTGTGTTTCTGGCCCGGGAACAATGTTTGAATTCCGTACAGAAATTTTGTGAGATATGTTTCTTGTTGCCTTTTCATGAATTTTATTTGGTAATTTTTTTTAAAACCATAAAGAGTCTGGAGACCATATTGAGAAAATGCTGGCAAAGGGAAAGCTTTTCGTTAGCGAGCCAGATTTATTTAAAGAGGATCAATCACGTAGAATTCCTGGAAGAGGGGCCGCCCCTTGGCATTGGTTGCGAGTCCTGCATTGTAGCCAGTGTCCTGCTCTCTTACTATGAAATTCCTTACCAAGCCCGGGAGGGGAGAGCGTTTCTGTAGGAAGCAACTAGAAGGCTAGAACTCTTCAGTATCGAGAAAACTCACTTATTCTCTGAGTACGTCCAGCACAAAGCATTTCAAACTGAGGGGGAAGGAAGTAGAAGACATTCACAGGTTTTGGAGCAAAAAAAGGTACCATGTTGCCTGAGTTTATGGACATGGTGCCAGGTCATTTCTGGGTCTACTGTGAAGGACTTCTGCCTTCCTTATTCCAGGAGTACTCAGGATCAAATCATGGGATGCTTTCTATGTCCATTGTAGCCCACCTCCCTATAGGGCAGCTTTCACCCTGCACATGGGGTGTGTGTGTGTGTGTGTGTGTGTGTGTGTGTGTGTGCGCGCGCGCGTGCTTGCCCAGATCCCACCCAGTTCCATTCTGGCTGGGAATTCCTGATTTTTTTCCGACATAACCCAGCAAGTCCTAGTAAACCCAGACATGGGACCGAGGCCTCTCTAATTCCGACCACATGTATAATTCGGCAGGACCGCTGCTGTATTTAAAGAATACTGAGCTAGCCACTTTGTCTCAAGCAGAGATGTGAATGCTGTGCGGGTTGTAAAACATTTTTTTGTTTTGAAAGAAAATGCATGCTTTCCCTCTGGAAACCCTGTCATTTCCTCTGGCTCCCTAATCCTGAACTTGGTGTCTGAAATAAATTTCGGATGGTTTCCACTATGTTGTTGAAAGGCGAGGCCTGGGGGACTGCTAATGTTATCAGAGAAAGGGGGTCCAGGGCCCTTGCGGGTGTTCCTCACTAATGTGCCTGGCTGTGGGTTGCTGGCTCGGGCGCTCACACTGGGCCGTCTCAGGAGCCCTTCCTCTCACCCACAGGACCCTGTAACCTGGGTCTGCATCTCAGCACCTGCTCTCGGAGCGATTCCTCTGCCTCCCATTTGACAGGTAAACCAGAAGAATCTGGCAGGGAGATCCACGTTCATGGCTCTGGCCAGCTTTGTCTTTCATGATTTTCTTGCTTTTTCATTTTGTGTGAGATTGAATTTGAAAGTGAACTTGGTTCCACACCAGAGCCTGTGGTGGCTGGCGAATGAGAGGAAAATGCACAGAGGTAGAGCCACTTACGGCGTGCGCGTGCACACACACACACACACACACACACACACACACACACTAGAGCAGGTGTAGGAAACATGGAAATGACAAGTGTGGTTGAGGCTGACTTGTTTGTAACGGGAGCTGAGCTTCCACTGAGGAGTTTTTCGGGGAGGCTGTGAGGAGGAGAATGGGCTGGGCATTTTAGGCATCTTCGCTTAGCGGGCTTTCCTGAAGAAGGATAAAAGCAAGCTTTCAGCTGGGTGTGCTCTGTTGCTTTGTTAGTAATCAAGAGGCTCTTCGGACTCAGCATCGGAAAAGAAAACCGGGTGATAACTGGTGATAGCAATAGCAAGACGATGCCATCTCCAAAGAACAGGAGACCTCCCCGCCTTCCCCTGCCCTCCCCCTCCCTTTTCCTCCCTCCCCATCCCTCCCCATCCCTCCCCGGCCATACCCATCCATGCTCCATCCTGCCCAGATTGCACCACCAGGCAGGCAACTTTGGGAGTGGAGGACATTTTAATTAATTAATTAATTTTATTCTTTTAAAGATTTCATTTATTTATTTGTCAGAGAGCGAGAGAGCATGAGCAGAGGGAGCAGCAGAGGGAGAGGGAGAAGCAAGCTCCCCACAGAGCAGGGAGCCCGATGCGGGGCTCAATCCCAGGACCCTGAGATCATGACCTGAGCCGAAGGCAGGCGCTCAACTGACTGAGCCACCGAGGCATCCTGATTTTATTTATTATGTAATTCACCATAAAGTGGTCCCATCCTTCTGATAATCTTACATTCCTGCGACTTCTTTTGCAGTATTTTCTTCCCGTCTGTGGCTTGTGTTCTCATGCTCTTGACAGTGTCTTGCTCAGAGCGGAAGTTTTGGATTTTAATCAAATTCAGCTAAGCGATTATTTATTTCATGGAATGTGTCTTTGGTGTGGTATCTAAAAAGTCACCTGCATATCCCACATCATCTGGGCTTTCTCCTATATTATGTTCCAGGAATTGTACAATTTCGTGTTTTCCATTTGGGTCGATGACCCATTTTGAGTTCATTTTTGTGATGAGTGTAATGTCTGCGTCTAGAGCCATTCTTTTTGGCATGTGAATGTCCAGTTGTCCCATTACCATCTATTTGAAAAGATTATTTTTTCTCCGTTATATTGCCTATGCTTCTTTATCAATGATCAGTTAACTTTATTCACATGGGTTCTATCTCTGGATTTTTTATTCTCTTCTTCTGATGTATTTGTCTATTCTTTCGCCAGTACCATGCTGTCTTGATTTCTGTAACTTTACAGTAAGTCTTGAAATCAGGTAGTATCAATCCTCCAACTTTGTTCATTTCCTTCAATATTTTATTGGCTCTTCTGGGTCTTTTGCCTTTCCACGTAAACTTTAGAATCAGTTTGTCAGTATCCACAGGTAACTTGCTAGGAATATTCCTGCTATTTCTTTAACCTGGAATTTCTCAGAGTGACTTACCTTAGAGGATTTTTTGAGAAATCCTAATGTCCAACCAACCCCCCTTCTTCCGCCTTCAAGAATTCTGCCATCATTAGGCTGGGGGGCTAGAGTGTGAGGGAGAGGCTCACCAGAGGGATTCTAATATTTCACCAGGGTTGAAAACCGGTGCACTCATTTTCATCACCATCTTAACAACCGTAATGCCAATACATTTCTTTAAAATTTATTTGAAAAGTCATGGCTTTGGTAGAATGTTCTCAGGAATATGCCTTCTGCCTCTACTTGCAGCTCTGTGCACTTTCTAGATGGTCCTCGTTTCCTGGGGCTCACACTCCGCAGGGAGAAGCTTGGTCTACCTCAGACAAAGTTGCACACCAGGAAAATCTTTTCTTCAGATGCAAATTCTACAGCCTTCAATCATGACCTTATTTTAGACATGAATCAGTCATCAGATATAAAATCGTGCTGACACCTGCTCTTGGAACTCTTGCTTGTGTCCACATTTTCTCCACACCGACCCTGCCAGCCCTCCTTTCCTCCATTCTCCTTCTTTCTCCTCTCCTTCCCTTGTCCTTCATTCGTCCATCATTCTGTTCTGTGTCTTTAAGGTTCACTTTCCTTGCATTTCTTCATCTTCTCACCCTCCCTTAATCTTTGTTTCTTGGTCTAGGATCCCTGCTCTCAGAGAGGGTTCAAGGAGGCAGTTTAACTTGTTAATTAACTCTCCTTGGGGGAGGGGGCAGATTTGCATGAATAAAACTGAGTAATCAGAGACTGAGTTAATCAAAGAAAGAGCCCATGTGTGGAGGGTGAACCTACCTGAGATGTGACCTCACAGCCATTATTCTGCCCTTCTGGGCCTCAGTTTCCTCCGCGGTAAAACAGAGACTTAGTAACATTTGCCTCTTTAGGTTTGTTGTATGTATCCATTAAATGAGTATATATTTAGCTCTCCTGTACTTGTCAGGCAGTAACTGCTCCCTCATTGTTACATGTGAGTATCATTGCTACTTCTAAGGTTAGAGAGGGAGAGAAAAAGATTGCTTTAACAAATGGATAAGAACAACTTATAATTTATGCGTGCATTGTTTGGATGCATTTATGCATTGGATGCATTGTTTGGTTGACTCATTTATGTAAGCCAACATTTACTAACACTTCCTTTGCTTATGAATATCTGTATTCACAACCCAGGTGAATTTCCATCTGAACAATGTTTTTAGAGTAAAGCTATTCTTATGGGTCCACTGTAGAATTAAGCAGCTGAAATTTGTTCATGTTGGTGTGACTCGTCTCTGCATCATCTACTCTGAACAATAAATACTCTGTCGAGTTCACTCCTGCTTGCATGACAGTTCCACGAGAAGATTAGGTGCTTATGTGCTATTTTGGTTATTGACAAGGCAGGAAAAAGACCGGGTGGGGTTGTAGCTGAGTCTTTGGTTCTTTGGTCTACTTTTAAGTAGTACATTCTTTCATCATTTCCAGATTTAAAAGTTTTTATTAAATGAACACATGACACCCTTATGATCTCCTGAATCACAAAACAAAGCAGACAATCATCAAAGGGCAGAGGGGAAGAAAACTGATTCTGAGCATTCTCTTCTATATTCAGTTAATAGAGTCATAGCTAAGTGCTACAGAGATTCTCCTAGAACCCTGCTTTCCCCTCCCATGGCACCTTCTCATCTGCTAACAACCATCAACACTGTCTACCCTGCATCTCTAGATCCCGTGACACATGAAGGGTGTGTGAGCTGAGAGCCCTGATACCCTCCTTTTCCGCTCATGCTTATCCAAGAGAAGGACTCAGAAGTCGCATGGTCATAGGGAGAAGTGTGGAGTAATGTGGCCAGATGGGGGCTGTAGGAGCTATGTCTCCTTTCCTCTAACAATGCATATGTTCACACAAAAGCCTTTATGGGGAACCCCTTCTTTGCCTATGGGACTAGCTCAGGTGAGATATTGGTCATCATTTAATCTATGATACAAGTAAGGGACCAGTCATTTTGGCCCAGGACTGAGGGATTTCTTGGGACATGGGAATTACACTGTGAAAACTGGAACTGTTCCAGGCCGACTGGGTGTCTGGTCATCCTAGAAATAGAACTACACATTGGATAGAATTATTTGACTATGAACAAAAGATCCTCATGTTAATTGATACATAAAAGTGAAATAGTACATTCTGAGATATAAAAAAAGTTTGCTAATTTGCACTGTGGTCCATGCCTGACCTCCTTCAAAACCTTTCCCTACTTCCCATCTCTATCAACAGAAGTCCTCAGTGTAACAAGGGAAACTTCCACCTCTGTATTGAAGGATGTTGCATTAGTTATCTATCACTGTGTGACAGATGACCCCAAAACCACAATAATCATTTGTTATCTTCTGCTTTCCATTGGGTTGGGAATTCAGACAGGGCACAGAAGGGATGCCTTCTCTCTGCTCTACTAGGAAGACTCCAGGCCTTGAGGGCTGAAGTCATCTAAGAGCTAAAGGGTGTCCTTCCAAGATGGCTCAGTCCCATGACCTCTCCATTAGGCTGCTCTCCATAGGGTTATGAGGGTCCTCACAACATGGCAGCCAACTTCCCCTCAGAGCTGGTAAGCCAAGAGAGAACATGGTGGGAATGGAAGTGCCTTTTATGAGCTGGCCTTGGGATTCACATACCATCACTTCTACTGCATTCTAATCTTTGGAAGTGAGTCACTGGTGTGGTCCACAGCCAAGGGGAGAAGTGAGGTCTACTTTTTAAAGGTAGGGATGGGGCGCCTGGGTGGCTCAGTCGTTAAGCATCTGCCTTCGGCTCAGGTCATGATCCCGGGGTCCTGGGATCGAGCCCCACATCGGGCTCCCTGCTCGGCAGGAGGCCTGCTTCTCCCTCTCCCACTCCCCCTGCTTGTGTTCCTGCTCTAGCTATCTCTCTCTCTGTCAAATAAATAAATAAAATCTTTAAAAAAAAAAAAAAAGATCTTTTAAAAAAATAAATAAATAAAGGTAGGGATGTCACAGAATTCGTGGGCGTATTTAAATACCACCGAAGGTGTTGTGAACAAATTCCTCTGAGCGTGAAACCCTGGGGGTGGTATGATGATGTCAAAACTTCCTCAAATGCTGGTTTTCATTCTAAAGGTAATAATAATACAATAGCTTACAGTAACAGAGTACTTATCTTCCAGACACCTCATGGGCATTCTCTAGCATATACTGCACATCACATTTAAGGGCTGGTCTTATTATTATCACTGTTTAGCCGATGAAACGGAGGCCTACTCACCCTATGTACAGAGAGGTTAAGTAACTTCCCCCTAGCTCACACAGTAAGGACTAGAGCCCGGGTTCAAACACAAGCAAGCCTGCTGCAGAACCCTTGGGTTCCATGTGATCACATTACAGTGATTTTTCTCTGAAATCTAAGAAAACAAGTTTGATGATTTTATTTATCAGATTATTTTACGACTACCTTTCTAGTGGTCTATGTAACAATCCTATCCTCCTCAGTGAGTTCACAGTTTCTGTTTAATCTTACATCAGGCGGCTTTGGTCATCATAAGAGGGTTCCATTTTGGAAGGGAGAGTCAGGCAGTTGCAAGCTATTGAAAGCCTTGTGGGCTTGGCGAGGACCACCCACCCCATCCATCCCAGGTGGCCATTCTGAGATCAGAAGGAAGTAATGAATGAAAGCATTATGAAATCCATAAAAGTCTCTCGAGTTAATAATATATGCTTCCTCACATAAGGTGGCATGCCTGTGTTCTCTCCTGTTTCTGCCTCACAACCTGAAGCAAAACAAAATGACATTAAGGCAATTTGAAGAGTCATTGTTAATTTGGATTCAGCTCGTGAAGACTCTTGGGGTTTTCTCCACTGCATGTTTTTCTAGAGTAATTTTTTTTTTCACCTGCTCCCCGGTGCTCTATGAACTTCCCCGCTTAATGTCAGTGAGACCGGCACAGTCCAAAGGTGCTTATTGTTTATAAGCCGGTGAACCCCCACCAAATGGCTCGCTGCTACCCTCACCGAGGCATGTTATTACACACACTTGGCTTCGGCTGGAAGCTTCCATGGCCGATGAGGTGTGGTACAGCCATCCGAAACCTAAAGATGGACATGGACTTGAGGAAGGTTAATTAGGTGCAAAAGAGAATGACAGTTTGGGGTAGGAAACAGCAGAACAAACCAAACACGCAAATGGTCTATTTTACTTAGTTTAACAAATACACGGGACTTACTACGTGCCAGCAACTATTCCAAGTGCTTTTAAAATATTAACTCATTTATCCCCATAACAGCCTGGGAGCTCACAACCCTTGATGGGTCTCATTTTAGAGATGAAAATTTGTTCTGAAGCCCAGAGCTGTGAAGTCACTTGCCCCAGGTCACAGGACTCGTGGGGACTGGAGCCGGATTCCAGTTTGGGGGGTTTGATTCCTGAGAGTCCTGTCTGTCTGTCTGTTCTGAAATGCGGCCTCATGCAGTTTTGCCTCAGACACAGGGCTCCTCCAGAAGGATCGCATCATTGCTGATCTCAGAATAAAAGCCGATTTCTCATCTGAATGTACTGGTAGGCATTTCCCACAGCGAGGAGCCAGGGGAAAAATGCTCTTCAGCCAACAAAATGTCAGTAGCTAAAAACTCTAGCCCGAATTGATATACACTGCCGCATGCTGTCTGATATTTCCCAGATGTGTGGATATAATATTAGAGGAGCATTTAATGTAATAGTCCTTTTGGCATTTAAATATGGGTGACAGGAGCTCTTTAAGGCTGCATAAACAGAGCACACAGGTGTTAGGTAAAACAGCTGTTCATAAAGGCCAGGTCTTTTCAAACAGAGAGAGAAATGGTGCAATAAAAGGGTTATAACCTTATGTTTTTAGGCTTATGACCTTTGTTTCATTAGGTGCACCTTTAACTGTGATAAACATCCACTTAAATGAGTATCATTTCCTTACAATTACAGAAGGGTCATACATAATACACTAAGTTCCCTCGGCAGCCTATGTGTTAGTCATGCATATTTCATGAGCACTTTTATTCCCCAAGTCACTTTCAAGCAATGCTCAAGCCCATGGCTTTGGTACCTAGGAGATAAGGTCTTGTCCGTAAAGAGATCTCAGAGCAATTATTGTAGCTCTGCACTTTATCAAGGAGAGCAGCCGAATGACCTGCTCACAACATCTGACCAGCACCATTATCCATTTTCTTAATATATGTGATTCCTCTTATTTATCACTGGATGTGAGAAACATGTTCCTTGGTTTTCTTTGGCTGATTTAAATTGTTTGAATGATGCTGAGCGATAGAAGGCAATCGGCTCTAAAGAGAATACTTGTAGCAATCTAATGAATGTAAAAAGAAAAAAAAAAAAGTCATGTCCTCATGTCTACAACATGCTCAATACTTGTGGGGCAGCAAAAAATAGATCACGGTCCACAGAGCATGGTCAGGCAATCTAAGTGAGTCGACATCTGTTTGTGCAATGTGATGTTTTTCCCAGCTGCATCAGCTGGTGGGAAATAAAGTGTTGGAATGATAATAAGCAGAAAGGAAGTTTGCTGTAACAGTGAAATATAAGCCTCTTTATAGTTTTGATATCTTTTGTGGGCAATTTCCCTTGTTCTCTTCAAGACTATTGAGTTCATCAAGACAGCTTCATCGTTGTGAGATCTCCCTCCACACTTGGAATATGACTGAGGAAACGTGAATCCCATCTGCAGGCTTTTGCAGGTCGACTTCCTGGGTTAGATCAAACCGAAACAATTTACTTTTTAAAAATGACGGCTTTAGACATCTTACCAACGCAGAAAGGAGCTTCATTGTCTTTTTTGCTTGCGCCGTCTGCCTGCCATGTTTGCTTTACTGCAAGATCTGAGATGGAGGCCGGGTCGGGATCAGGGTATTGAATCCTATCTGTTGATTCAGCATCCTACCTTCCCAATTCCATCCTGCCCCCAGACAGATTTGGGTTGGGAGCCTTTGTTCTGCATTCTTCCAGGGAGTGAGGGGAGGTGGGGGGCGAGGGGGGAGAGAGAGAGAGAGAGAGAGATGTTTCATTTAAACCAGCTAAATTAATATTTACATTGTGACAATATTAGAGAAGCCACGGAAAATTATTAATCTCAAAAGGTTATAATTATCTTTAAAATGGTGGCAGCCATTGAAATGTAAATCGTAATGAGGGGTGGGGAGGGCTCCTGTTCTTGGTGCCTGGGGCCGCCTGCCTGGCTGCCACAGCTGCAATTGATCATTCCCAATCAAAGGCAGAGGGAGACATCTCTGGTGGCACAACGGGGGGAGGGGGGGGCAAGCTAGCAGAGAAGGATGCTCTGTTCTTCGGGTCTGTTATAAAAAAAAAAAAACCAAAACGAGCCAGAGCGCGTTTCAAATCTCTCTTCTGTTGAATGTGCAGCCCTTCAAAGCTTACCCACAATAAATAAAGTTTTCAAAACCCATAGACTCTCAAAGATTCATTGAAATTTCCTCTGAATTAAGCAGCCCCCCCACCCCCCCAACCCCCCACCCCCCGCTCTCTCCCTCTCTCATTACTGAGGCCTGCTCAGTTTGAAACAAATGTGAATTAGATGATTAAATAGGAGACATATTTCAACTCCTTTAATGCCTTCATTGATGGTATGGTTACTTTTTGGCCCACACTTCTGTTAAGTGAATGTATTGGTTACATTGTTAAAGACCCCCTCCTCTAAAGAAGAGAATACAAGGGCAAAGAAGAAAAAACCCCATGATAAAGCAGAGACTGGAAGTGTGAATTCCATGTGTCAAGCAGAATCCCAAGGCCAAGGCTTCAGGAGTTCACCAACAAATGACAGGAGACAACTGGAATCTCCCCCGGTCCCTGAATATTACTGACTGTGTAGACATTTCTCAAGGTCCATTAAATTCTATTTGACGTACATTAAAAAAGATTTAATCACAGATGCCAGTCAGCTAACCAACCCATTAATCTAGCTGTTTTTCCTAAGAAAATTGTATTTAAAAAGGTCTTTTTTCCCCAATTTAATTTAGTCATCCTTTTAAATTTCATGTATTTATCATGTAAATGTGCCTTATTTGCAAAAGAAAAGCACAGGATTCAATGAAATAAATAGTTATTTCATTAAAATGGATACAAAAAACCCTGTGATTAGGGTAATTAATTTGCACACTAAAAGCTATCTTCCTGGTTCAGATCATTAATATTGATGGCCTTCGATTTTGTTCTCAGTAATGTTCCTTGAAATATACTCGGAACTGGCACCAGGACTGAGAAAGCAGCCATCGGAACACAAGTGTAAATGAGGCGACAGTGTGCGTTTTGGACTACGGCTCTTCCCTCTTCTTCCACCAAGAACTAGCCCCCAACGTGAAGACCCGTGTCCCGAAATAAACTGGGCAGGTTCTGTCCGAATGGGTTGGTGCGGTTTATTTTATCTCGAATGTCGGTTATCGATGCCTGGCACTTATTGACGTATGTCTTCTTTTGGTGGGGGAATAAACATTTAAATTGCAAAATAACATTACGGGAGATTATGTCTAGGTACCACATACTGTTATGCACAGCTTTGCCAGATAACAAGGCAGGCTGTCAATATACCTCTCTCATTAGATTTGCATCTGCATATTATGCAAATGGGTTTGAGCAAGTTTCCACTTTGATAGCTCTCTGCACAAGTTTGAGTCAAGGCACATATTTTATTTCAGTTCTGTTCAGCAGATGTATTCCACCAAAGATCTTGTAGAAAAGGTGTCATATCAATGCGGTGTACTATCAAATGCGGCTGTAGGCTGCATTCACATGAAAATCAAATCCTGGAACAATTTTAGATTGCCTCACCTAGCTGTGTCAGCATGCTCAATATTCCTGGTGATGGAAAACAAATTAACATTCTGCACTGGGTATGTGTGCGTGCAAACGAAATCAGAGCTACACGGGAGCTGGCTGATATCTTGACTTGCACTTTAGGGCTTGCTGACAGGGATGTTGATAATGCTTTTTAATTACAGACAGAAGTATGCTTTGTAAGATTGGTTTTCATTTTCCCAAGTGCCTTTTTTTTTTGCATTTGAAGATCCCCTTGCAAAAGATGATAAAGTTGTCCAAAGTCAGCCACATTACTTTTTTGCCACTGCTACCTGGACACTTAACTTTAGATCACTAAGTCTTTTCCAAATATCAGGACTCCCAAAGCATGGCTTTCACAAGCTCTGTTGTTGTTTGGGTGTTGAAGTGCCTGTGTTAACATTTTAACACCGTTTTCTTGAGTGAAGATTGTATGGTGGGCTCTGTCCCACCTCTGATCTTGATAGCATACGGTCCATCTCTGACCTTGCACAGATCAGAATTGGTGTAGTTCTGTACTTGGAACAGCAAAGAAATAATTCAGAGATGAGCAAATGAGGACAGCTTCATGCATGTCTAGGGTGATTTCTATGCAAACCAAATGGAAAAGCCTAGCCAGGTTTCTTTTAGACGTTGCATCTCAAGAGGAAAAAAACAAAACAAAACAAAAAACCCCAAAAAACCAAAAAAGCAAAAAACCGCAGAGGTGGGGAGAAAAAATAAGGGGCCCTTTTCTAAATCGACTCCAAGTCTACTCACTGGGGCTTCTTTGCCCATCTTGTTTTGTGCAGCGCTTCAAGTGGGGCTCTCTAGGAGCTCTGTAATAAGACAGGGTGCTTCTGCAGAAGGTAACGTGCTAATTAAAAAGAGGAACACACCACAAATCTACTCATTATTATTCATGGCAAGTGTGCAGCAAATCATTTAGCTGTTTGCTTTTAAAATAAAAGCTTTTTTTTTAACCCCATTTTTTTTCTTCCCATCCCTTTTTTTTTTTCCCTTTTTTGTTTCTTTTCTTTTTCTTTTCTCCCCCTGGCCTGCCTTGTTTAAAAAGACACGCATGGTCTCAAAGACTTTTTCTAAAGAATGACATTGAAAAGACATTGCCCGGAGGTTTGGTAGAGCAAAACCCTGGATCATTTGTACTGTTTAATGTCATGCCTTTTCTTCTCCCTGATTCTTTTTTTTTAAAACAGCTATTCACCCATTACAATATGCTTTCCACAATATGCTTCCTTTAACTGACTCCAGATTAACAAGTAGGTGAGATGAGTAGAGAGTATTATTCCGGGGTTGTTGTTGTGGGTTTTTTTTTTTTTTTCTTTTTTTCCGAGCTTTAAGCAGGAACGGTAATCAGAAAAGCAGTTTTCTGTAACTCAGATTCCCCCAGATGCTGACATTAGAACAGATTTGCAGACTGTTAAGCCATGCTCACGTTTATTAAGATGCCAGCCACTACACAAAGGAGAAATATCATTATTTTAGAAACAACAATCAATCACCATCCTCCTCCCGCAAACAAAGTCTAAATTCAAACCCCATCACAGAGAACTTCCAGATTCCAGTACCTTACAGGAGGCAAACACAGCAGTGGACAATGGCTTTTGTCATCACTCACCTTCTGTGACTGCCTTTCTGAAACCTATCACCATTTAAAGGGAGCTGTTATAACTGTTATTTCAGATTTATAGAATCCTTTTCTTCCGAGGCATTTAAGAAGTTTACAAATGAGCAGTCTGCCCACACATTTCATCATTACCCCTGATGACTCCTTATTTTCAGAGTGTGGTGGCTCAAGAATATGAAGATTATATAGCTCTTTCAAGAAGATAACAGGAATAAGAATGTTCAAATGACTACTTGTTCTGTGACATCTGGGGAACTTGGGAAGCAATTTCAATATTGCTTTTGTTTTGTTTCATTTCCCTCAGGCGATGCTGTTTAAATAAGATATACGAGCTCTTCTGGGTGCTAAGTCTGTTGGCTGGATGAAAGGCCCACCAGTCTTTTTGATGCTCCCTCTTAGATTCACAAAAAGTATGCAACTTTTACTCAAAAGGGGACTTTTCATGTAGAAAGACAAAGGTGAACTGTTAAGTATTGGATTCGTGCAGCCATTTCCAAATGGGCTGCGTTACAGCAAACTTTGGTTCTAAGTTTGCTGGGATGACTTCATTCCAGCCCCAGGGTGTCCTGCTGAACCCCTCATTTGCAGCAGAGTTGTGATGTTGTAGGGAATCCTGTACCATTTGGTAGACTGGTTGGATTTGTATGAATTTGTCCTGGATGATCCTGTCCTACTCCTTGAGGCTATTTGGTAGGGTTCATAGGTTCCTCAAGGAACTGGATAAGATCACAGTGGTAGCTCCAAAGGACTCTGTAGGTTTCATGGCTTACATCTGTTCATTTTGAGCCAGAGCATGTTGCTTTGTTAGTGCTGTCTTAATAGGTTGAACAATTGAGGAAATTTCTACTTTAGACGAATTGTAAATGTCTTGTCTTCCCTGTGTTATAGGGTGAACTGTGCCTCTCCCACCATTCATACGTTGAAGTCTTAACCCCCAGTAACTCACAATGTGAGGATATTTGGAGACAGATCCTTTGAAGAGGTGATTCAGTTAAACTGAGGCTCTTAGGATGTCCTTATAAGACTAATCCTGGGGCGCCTGGGTGGCTCAGTTGGTTAAGCGACTGCCTTCGGCTCAGGTCATTATCCTGGAGTCCCTGGATCAAGTCCCGCATCGGGCTCCCTGCTCGGCAGGGAGTCTGCTTCTCCCTCTGGCCCTCCCCCCTCTCATGTGCTCTCTCTCATTCTCTCTCTCTCAAATAAATAAATAAAATCTTTAAAAAAAAAAAAAAGACTAATCCTGTATGACTGGGGTCCTTCTAAGAAGGGGAAATTTGGACACACACAGAGAGACTAAAGATGTGCCCACGTAGAGGAAAGACCATGTAAAGAGTTAGCAAGAGGATGACCATCTGCAACCCCAGTGGGTGGGGGCTCCCAGGAAACCAACCCTACGGGCACTTTGATCTTGTACTTCTAGCCTTTTGAACTGTGAGAAAATAAATTTCTATTGTTTAAGCCCCCCAGTCTGTGGCATTTTGCTATGGCAGTCCTATCAAACTGATATACCTCTGTTGGATGGTATTGGGCTACCTTTTGCTTGACTGCCGAAACTCTCCATTACAATCATAATCTTAATAGGATACTGATGAGTAATCCATACAGTTCACCAAGTTTTACAAATGGCTGTCAATGTTAATTTCAAGTTGATGAATGAGAAGACTGCTTCTGTGATGCTAATCTCCAAATGTATCCTATTTTATTGGCGAAAAATCTGCTTTCATTTTCTCCTTGGCAGTCATATATTCAAGCAGCTTTATCAAGCTATTTCATTTTGAATTTTTAAAAGGAGGCATGTGTGTGAATTTTATTTTTCCTTAATTGATTCTTGTTAAAAAATATCAAAAGCACTCTTAATATGAAGATCAGGTTTATTAGATTAAAATTGAAAAGGTTATAGTCAATATTGATGTGATCCTAATACTGGTCCTGTATTTATAATTTTGATATTTTGTTTATCATGGATTTTTTACATTAATTTCCCTTAAGTGTTTTGTTAATATATTGTTTTTTTGATCACTGAGTTTTTTGTGTCCCTTGCATTTTGTTCCTGGGTGCCTTGTGTGCCTCACCCCAGTCCCACTTCTGGATGTATAGGCAAGTCATGTTTCCAGTCATACCTGGGCACTCTTTTTCTGCTTCCATTGCCCATGGGTTCATGCCCCCAACACGACTTAGAGGCTGATTCTGATTCTGATGGAAACATCAGAATGGATGTTATTTCACTACCTGGAAAATTCCAGAAGGTCTTTAAGTCATTTCACTTTATAGTTCCTATAAAAAGGGAGATGATTGGCTGAGCTTCTGACAGTTTCTCAAGTGGGGAAAAAATCCTAGATTGGTGTCATAGTAAAGTTGGCATCAAAAGAGGAAAGGGGGAATCTTCAGGTATAGGTTATAGGTGGGGCAGAAAAGAGAGAAAAAGAAAACAAAAAAGCACAAACAGAAAGTCTGTAAATTTGCAGACAGATCAGATGCAGAAATCCTTCCTGTTCTATCTAAATGCTGGGAAATGCAATGTAGATTATGAGAATAGCAATTATTTTCAAGGATGTGGAGTAACAGGAACCCTCATATTCTGCTGGTGGGAGTGTAAATTCTCTTTAATGAGAATTTGGGCAGTTTATATTAAGGTTTTCAATTATTCGTGCCTGTGATTCAGAAATTCCACTCCTAGATATGTAGCCCAGAGAAACTCTCATATCTGTGAACACAGAGATACTAGAAATGCTCAAGTTGGTATTGATTATAATAACAACCAGAGAGGGAACAACCTAAGTGTTTTCCTTACGTGATGGATAATGAATTATGGTATATTCCTAGAAAGAAATGGTGGACAGTAGGCAAAATGAGTGAATTAGATCTACCTGTGTTGATATAGATAAATGTCAAAAACAAAACTGAAAATATTGGTGAGGATGTGGAGAAGTCAGAACCCTTGCGTATTGTTGGCAGAAATGTGAAATGGTATAACTGCTGTGAAAAACAGTTTGGTGCTTCTTCAAAAAATTAAATGTGGTTAATTTGATGTGTCAACTTGACTGGGAAAAGGCATGCCCAGATTGGTGGGAAAATAGTATTTCTGGGTATATCTGGGAGGGTGTTTCTGAAAGAGATGAGCATTTGAATTGGTAGACTGAGTAAAGATCGCCCTCAGCAATGTGGGTGGGCATTGCCCAATCTGATGAAGGCTGAATAGAAGGAAAAAGCAGAGGAAGAGCTAATTTGCTTTCTTTACTTGAGTTGTGGATAGCTTGTTGAATGGGAAAAATTATTATAGATATGTACAGATGCACTCTATTAATATGTTCTAGGTGTCCAGTGGAATTTTCCTATGGATCTGTGTGGTCACAGGAAACTTTGGAGCCAGTTCTACTCCATTAGTGGTAAGTAATCAGTTTGAAAAAAATTTCCATTTTGTCCTGATTTTACTAACCATACCATCTTTCTGTAGAGTTGTCTTGATAATGGGCTTTTTTAGGCAACTAAATTGTATTTCAGGGTCTAGGTTGTAAACAATGTTGAAGGATTTCCAACATCAAAAATTACTGTTAAGGGGTGCCTGGGTGGCTCAGTCAATTGAGCATCCGAACCAAACTCTTGGTTTCCACTCAGGTCATGATCTCAGGGTCATGAGATCAAGCTCCGTGCTGGGTGTGGAGCCTGCTTAAGATTCCCTCTCTCCCTCTGCTTGTGCCTCCCACCCCACTCAAAACAAAACAAAACAAAACAAAAAAAACCAACTATTATTTAATAACCTTCCTTCAATTTTTCTGTAACTGACATAAAACATAAACTTTGGTGGCTGTACCATGCTGTAGCTGGCTGGCTCTCTGATTCTAGGATTATATTATTCAAAACAATAAAAGTGGCAGCAGGAATGATTACCATTATGTGTAGTAGTTGGATGGTGTTAGCTAAAAGCACAGGTAAGAGACAATGGGGTTAAAGTTCAGCTTCCCCATTTATTTTACTGTATTGATCCTCAGTTTCCTTACCTGTAAAATAAAATGTCAACCTCATCCAGTTGCAATGACATAATACATGGATATACCTAGCATGTGGCAGTTATTCAACATTCAATATCAATAATGTTTTTGAGGTGCCATCTCTTGCATCCTTCCCAAAAAGCTTTATTATTTTCACTTTTGCCATCCTAAAGTTGTTTGTTCTATTTCCAATATGGGAGGAAAGCACATTCAGATGCCAAGAAGAAACTTTTTTACTAGCTTGAAAATGCTGGTAAAAAATGCTGTCTAAGTTCTAGAATTTAATCGTTCTTCATGACTCTAACTGTAGTGATAACCTCTTGAAAAGTCAAGTCAAAGTCCACTAAATCTTTATACTTGAGTTTATGGGACCTTTTTTTCCCCCCTTAATAGAGGAAGCTGTATTTAAAAATTTATACTCGTGCATTCCAGTGAGTATGTGTGTGACCTGAAATGAGAGGTTTTTAGGGGAGAACATGAAGTATAAGAAGGCAGAAGTTCTAGATTATATTTTTGTGCTATTTCTCAGATTTCTGATTGAACTTGAAAAGGTAACTCTTTTCTGGATTTCAGTTTTCCCATGAGTCAAATGGAGATGACAGTATCCATTAGCTGTTACACATTTCTACCTTGTAAAAAAAAAGGGATTGCTATCAGGATTAATGAGATGATGTTTGTAAACAGCTCTGAGCTCTTTGGGAGGCAGATGTTCTATAAATACAAATTATTAATAAAGTATTTATGCTGATGATTGCAGGGAATGTTAACAGTTCTGGAGTAAAGAAGTCATCAATTATTTGGCACATTCAGTGGGAGGGAAAGTATGCCTATGGAACAGAGATGCTCAACAGGCTCCTATAATTCTTGGAAAATGTACAGTGACATTGGGATGGCACCAACTGCAATGATACCAAGAAATTCTTTTAGTTAGGATCTTAACAAGTTACAAGGATGGAGAAATAGCTTAGGATATCTCAATATTAGTGGTGTATTGCAAAGGATATCTGAAAAGCAGGGAACATGAGACCATATTCTATAGATGGAAAGTCAGACTCCGAAGATGCATAAGCTCGCTCCTCCAGTCCAGGGAAAAGAAGAGCTCTTGGCATCTCAGAGGACATCTTTGTCATACTTTACCTATTCTGCTCTACTCGTTACTGTGTTTCTCTCTCTCTTTCTATTCTACTGTAACGGTATTACATTTTTCTTTCTTCTATCATTTCTGTCCTTTTTACTCACCTACTTTCTTTCTTTCTTTCTTTCTTTCATTAACATATAATGTATTATTTGTTTCAGGGGTACAGGTCTTACACAATTCACAGTGCTCACCATAGCACATACCCTCCCCACTGTCCATCCCCCAGCCACCCCAGTCCTCCCACCCCCCTCCACTCCAGCAACCCTCAGTTTATTTCCTGAGATTAAGAGTCTCTTATGCTTTGTCTCCCTCTCTGGTTTTGTCTTGTTTCATTTTTCTCTCCCTTCCCCTATGATCCTCTGTCTTGTTTCTCAAATTCCTCATATCAGTGAGATCATATGATAATTGTCTTTCTCTGATTGACTTATTTCACTTAGCATAATACCTTCTAGTTCCATCCACGTCATTGCAAATGGCAAGATTTCATGTTTTCTTTGATGGCTGCATAATATTCCATTGTGTGTGTGTGTGTGTGTGTGTGTGTGTATACCACATTTTCTTTATCCATTCATCTGTCAAAGGACATCTAGGCTCTTTCCATAGTTTGGCTATCGTGGACATTGCTGCTATAAACATTGGGGTGCATGTGCCCCTTAAAATCACTACATTTGTATTTTGGGGGTAAATACCCAGTTGTGCAATTACTGGGTCATAGAGTAGCTCTATTTTCAACTTTTTGAGGAACCTCCATACTGTTTTCCAGAGTGGTTGCACCAGCTTGCATTCCCACCAACAGTGTAGGAGGGTTCCCCTTTCTCCGCATCCTCGCCAACATCTGTCATTTCCTGACTTGTTAATTTTAGCCATTCTGACTGGTGTGAGGTGGTATCTCATTGAGGTTTTGATTTGTATTTCCCTGATGCCGAGTGACATGGAGCACTTTTTCATGTGTCTGTTGGCCATTTGGATGTCTTCTTTGCAGAAATGTCTGTTCATGTCTTCTGCCCATTTCTTGATTGGATTCTTTGTTCTTTGGGTGTTGAGTTTGATAAGTTCTTTAAAGATTTTGGCTAGCCTTTTCTCTGATACGTCATTCGCAAATATCTCCTCCCATTCTGTTGGTTGTCTTTTGGATTTGTTGACTGTTTCCCTTGCTGTGCAAAAGCTTTTTATCTTGATGAAGTCCCAATAGT
>NC_138375.1:123039354-123059993 GCF_054177405.1 Leptonychotes weddellii
GGGGGGGGGTGTGCGGGAAGGAAGGGGGGAAAAAACGGAATATGATCAGGCTGGTGAATAGAACAGAGCCACACAGTAGATTTTGTGTATATTTTTGTTTGTTAGAAGAAACTACCTCCCAAAATTTTAAAGAAAGAAAAACTTATATATATACAAAAATAAGGGTAAATACGATGAAGGGAATATGACTGTAAAGATGAAAATTAAAAAAGATTTTAAAAAAAGAATTGATAAGAAGTTGGTTGAAAAAAAAAGAGAAAGAATATTTTGGTCTGTTAGAAGAAACTGTATCCCAAAATTTTAAGGAAAGAAAAACTATATATATATATCTATATATAGATATAGATATAGATATATATACATAAAGGTTAAATACAATGGGATGGAATATGACTGTAAAAGTGAAAATTAAAAAATATTTTAAAAAGGGAATTGATAAAATAATATTATGGTTGAAAAAGGAAAGAAGAAAAATTTAAAAAAATAGAAAAAGAAAAAAATAAAGAAAATTTAAAATATTAACTTTGAAAGACTAATGTATCATGGGGAAAAAGCCATGAATTCTATATGTTGTATTCTCCTGGTTCTGGGGTTTTGCCTTTCTCATTGATCGGTAAACTTGGTCTTGGCTGGCTGTTCTTGCTGATCTTCTGGGGGAGGGGCCTGTCACAGTGGTTCTCAAATGTGTTTGCTGGAGGCAGAATTGCCCCAGCCTTTCCGGGGCCTGGCTAAGTAATTTGCTTGGGTTTGCTCTTGGAAGCTTTTGTTCCCTGAAAGCTTTCCGTACAGCTTTGGAGGACAAGAGTGAAAATGGCAGCCTCCCAATCTCCACTCCCTGCTGCACTTCGTGCTCAGCTGGTCTCCTGCTGCACTTCGTGCTCAACTGGCCTGTGACCAAGTGTTTCTATCTCTGGCACATGACCCCATTTGGAGTCTCCAAACCTAGCAGATACCTGTGGTGCGCTCCCGCGCTGCTCCTCCTGGGGGAGGAAGGGGAGTCTCCCCAGATCTGCCACTTGTTGGGTCCCTGCTGGAGGAGCAGTGGCCCGACTGTGCCGTGGATCACAGTTTATGGCAACCCCGAGCTGAGAGCCTGCGCCTCGGCTCCGTCTCTGCATCCGGCTTCCCTGCTCCGGTACCTGGGAGCTCTGTTGCACTCAGGCACCCCTGGTCTTTTTGTGACCCCAAGGGTCCTGAGACCACACTGTCCCAGCGAGGGTTCCACCCCCCGCTTAGCCACTGGAGCGACGTCCCTCAGCGGAGTGGACTTCTAAAAGTTCCGATTTTTGTGCTCCGTGGCTCTATCACTTGCCAGAAGTGGCCGTCGGAGGCCCCCTCCCCCTGCGGTCTATCTTCCCAAATATCATCTCGGATTCATTTCTCTGCATGTCCTACCTTCAGAAAGTAGTTGCTTTTCTGTTCATAGAATTGCTGCTATTCTTTTCTTCAATTCCCTGTTGAGTTTTTAGGTGTTCAGAATGGTTTGATAACTATCTAGCTGAATTCCTGGGATCAGATGAAATTTAGGTCTCCTACTCCTCCACCATCTTGGTCCTTCCCTCTCTTCATGGTTTCTTTTGATTTATGACTTCTCTAACCTCAGGGTTCCTGCTGCATGTGTGGTTCTTCTTGTCTTTTGCTTTTCTCTGGTGTCGGTGTTTGTGTCTCACGTCTGATTTTTAACCCTCTGAGAGAGAGGAATTGAGTTGACTACTCAGATCTAGTAGTCATTAATGGGTGTAAGAAGTATCTACTGGGGAAAGTTCTCATGCTGAGTTACTTCACTGGCTTATTCTTGCTCTCTCTCTCACTCTCTTTTTTTTTTTTTTTGGTTCTTTTTTCATTACACACTGATTGTTATTATACTGAGTTGTGGGGAGAATTGCCAGAGACATTAGACAAGAAATGGAGGCCAATGGAAAGAAATAGCCTTTGACCACCAAGCCCAGAAGTGGCTTAAGGGCATGGCAGTCTCAGTGCTATACAGACTATCTACTCATAAATGAGGATGAAAGAGATGAAGAGGAAAGTTTAGGGTGCTGATACTTATTTCTCTAACATTTTAGTTTCTTTATATGTTATTCCTTCTAAATATTCAGAAGAAGAGAAACTCTGTCAACCTGGGAATATTGCTTTATTTCACACCCTCTGTCTCTGTCTCTCTCAAATCTTTTTTTAAAAAAGATTTATTTATTTGAGAGAGAGAGAGAGCATGAGCAAGGGGGGAGGGGCAGAGGGAGAGGGAGAAGCAGACTCCATGCGGAGCAGGGACCCCAACTCAGGGCTCCATCCCAGGACCCCGGGATCATGACCTGAGCCAAAGTCAGATGCTTAACCAACTGAGCCACCCAGGGATCCCATAAATATAATCTTTTTAAAAATTACTCAAAACTATCAATTCAGTTTAAGAACTTGAAGAATGTTGGCAATGTATGTCCTAGAAAGAGTGTTGGTATTCTTCATATATAACAAGTTCCCACAAATTAAGAAAATGATAATGCTCTAAAGGAAAACTAGACTAAAAAAAAATTTTTTTTAAAGACAGAAGTCCAAAGAAGCTATTCATTGGCTTGTGAAACAAATGATCAACCTTGCTGCTAGTCAAGGAATGAAAGGAAAAAATGTTCATATTTTATATCTTTCAATTGGTAAAGATGAAAAAAAGTGAACTCCAATTGTTATTGTAAGACTACAGACTTTTTGAGAAGCAATATGGTAAAATTTCCTGAGACATTTGACCTTTGTAAAACATAGGTCAGAACTGCTCAGGTGGATTTTTTTCAATTAACAGAGTGTGGTACTGTGAATGTATTTTCCTTATGATTTTCTTAATTTTTTTTTCCTCTAGCTTAATTTATTGTAAGAACACAATATATCATACAAATAACACAAAATACGCATTAATCGGCTGTTACTGGCAGGGCTTATGGTCAATGGTAGGCTATTAGTAGTTAAGTTTTAGGGGACTCAAATGTTATACTCAGATTTTCAACTCCATGGGAAGTCAGCTTTTCTAACCCCCATTATTCAAGAGTCAGCTGTAATTAATACTTGAAGCATTTTTAAGAAAACTGTGTTAAAAATAGCAAAAGTATATTATAGATCATTATATTTATTGCTCCCTGCAAGTTTTTTTGTAGTAATAAAAGACAGGTGACAGACTGAATGTTCTGAAATAAAGTATAGATTAAACAAATGTATCCTTATAATGAATTTGTACAGAGTCATTAAAATTATGTAGATGAGTGCTTTTTTATGGAATATTTTCCTAATATATTAAATAATAGAAAACAAAAGCCTCCAAGAGTAACATCTCACTTTAGTTAAAATGTATCTACTTGGAAAAAATCTGGATTGTTATAACAAAATACTGACAAAGAGTCCATATGGATTAAATTATATTTGGGATAATTGATTATTTTCTAGTAATTTATTTTCTTTTCTGTCATATTTTTTATGACAAATATGCCATGTATTTGCAGTAAAATAGTAAAATATGAAGAGGGAAAAATGTTGATTCTTTGTCATTATTTTCAACTGAATTGCCATCAACAAATATTTTTTCATTTTTTTTTTCTCTTGAAAACATTCAAACCTGTGGAGAAGTTGAACGAGGAGTACATTGACAAGTTATAAACTCTTTATACAGCTTTAACAATTATTTTGTTAAATTTCCCTTTCTTCTCTCTCTCTCTAACATATATACATATAATGTATACATGCAACTCTAGGTATATATTTGCAATGAACTGTTTGTACATTACGGACATCATGACACTTCATCCCTAAATACTACCCCATGTACTTCTTAAGCTAAAGGATATTGCCCTACCTAAGCACCATGCCATGACCAGGCCCGAGGAAGTCATTGAGACTCCTCATCCTGGCTCTTAAACAACAGTTGCTAGTTTCTCCTAATTAGGGCTAGCAGTCCCTGAAGTTAGGGAAACTGTTAATTTAACTTGCCTTCAAGGCCTTCCAAATAAACTTTTCCGTACTTGGTGCATGTGCTGCTAAAAATCATGTACCCAGAGACTGATATGGTCCCTTGGAATTCCATTTTATTTATAAATCCAACATGGATGTGATTTTTCTAAATGCTTTTCCTGATAGTTCACCGTTGAGACTGCCCCTTTCCAGGTGCTGTTTTAGATTTGGCTTTCAAAGGACATTCAGGTGTCCCTTGCAGAATGTCTCCTGGCTTATTTCCTGGTACCCTGCCTTGTTTTTAATACCCAAACTTCACAGAACTTACGTGTTTTTTAACAAAATATGTTTCGGTCCATGTTTGTTTAAAAAAGTTATATTTATGAACCTAAATCTTAGTACAACTTTTTAAACTAAATACTGGAATGGTCTCTTAAATTCCAAATTCAGCTGTGAGGACATTGCAGTGTGGTGTCGGGCATTTGGAGAGCATGCTGAATTACCAGCAATTCTTGGTTAACAGG
Organism: Leptonychotes weddellii; assembly: GCF_054177405.1. Taxonomy (NCBI): domain Eukaryota; kingdom Metazoa; phylum Chordata; class Mammalia; order Carnivora; family Phocidae; genus Leptonychotes; species Leptonychotes weddellii. The sequence continues at coordinate 123,043,806 of NC_138375.1, forward strand.
AGTCACTGGTAACCAGGAAGCAATATTTTAATCATATTTTAACCTAACAGGGTAATTTGTTACTTATGTATGTAGGCAATTTGCTATATTTTAGTTACCTTTTAGGAAATCACTAGGGGGCTTTGTATTAAACTATGATGGATTATAATTCTTTTTCCACTTAAAAGAAAATAGGCTCTGATCAGCATTTTTAGGAAAAAATGTCCTTTTGTTTTGTAGGCATGAAGTACTTGTGTAAGCTAAAGACTCTTATATTTACTTAATTTTAGTTTTCCCGCAGGCTGAATGTGGAGCTTTTAACACTCAGGGCATGTTAATTCTCTTTGCTTCATTTGCAAAATGACGATAATATCACCTACTTCCCAGGAAAGATCACATCAGAGTTATAAGTCAACGCTCAGTGGAAAGATGCAGAAATGCTTTCTTTTTTTTTTTTTTTAATGGATACTGGTAGACACCATTCATGCAGATTAGAATATCCTAGGAACAGGAACATTATACCAAAAAAAAAAAAAAAAAAAGGATGAACAGCCATAAAAATAATACCAAAGCACCACTTATTCATCAACTATCAAATGCTAAGAATATCCTTAAAAAGGGTTATTATTCACCATTGTGAAGAGGTAGGGTATGAAAATCTTGACTGAGCTCATTCCTGTTCCAGAGAAGATTCATATGGAAAAGGTATGTTCTAGGTAGAATCCTGGGTATTTTTAGGGCAGTGAAAAGTATTCTGTATGAGACTCTAATGGTCTGCACATGTCATTATACATTTGTTAAAACCCATAGAGCATACAGTACCGAGAGTGAACCCTAATGTAAACTATGAGCTCCAGGTGATAATGACCCATCAGTGTCGGCTCTTAGACGGTAGCAAACATAGCCTGGTGTGGGATGTTTATGGTGGGAAGCTGTGCATATGTAAGGGGAGGGTATATGGGAACTCTCTGCCCTTTCCACCCAATTTGGCTGTGAATCCACAATTGCTCTAAAAAAATAAAGTTTATATTTAACAAATGAGGCATATTGAAGAGGCTAACTCTGTGAGCCGTATCATAGGAAACAGTTTTTTCATTCACTATTTTCAACTACTTTGTCACATCTCTAGGTCAGATTCCATAACTTAACAGGAAGTCTGGACCAGCCTGAAACTTTACTTAAATCTCTTCTCTCTTCCCCTCTGAATAGGCATAGGCTGGGACCCTGAGAGCTCAAGTAGGTGGGATGGGGTAGAGAAGGTGGGTGATCTCGCTTGGAGACACCTTCCTGCCTCTTCAAGACGTAGCCCCTTCTGTGGGTTGGGGCAAAGAGCAGAGAGAGAAAGGGGACCATTGTCTCTGTACTCAGTGGCTCATGGTGCAGCTTTCTGTCTGCTGTGTCTGCTCTCTTCACGTTAGGCTTCCAAGCGCTGGCTCTCCCATGGGACGCATGTGTGAACTCCATGGAGCACCCTGTAGTGCCTCCCCATTGCCTTGTTCCTTGACCTTGGAGATTCAGCTTCAGGCAACGTCTTCCTTTGCCTCTCAGCTCCACCCTGTAGGCCATTGCTGGTGCGGTGCCTTGCTCAGTGGGCACATCTTATATGGGATACTGGACGGAAGACAAAATGTGAGCCCCCTTCGGCAGAGTCTAGTTCATCTCCAGAGAACACATGAATTCTTGCCATTTTAGCAAAAGGCAAGTGTATAGGACAGTTCTTTGCCATTCTCTGTCCTTTCTTTCTAGGAGTTATCTTCTCTGGTCACACAGACCCAGGGCTGGATCAATGAGTACACTGACTAAGAAGATGTCAATCAAGAGTAGAATGCCACTTTTTCTTCTCCTCACTGTTGTCTTCGGGAGTAACTCTTGGAGTACCCCCCTCAGTGTCTTGGCTGCAAAGTGCAGCAGAAGTGGTGTATCACAGTGAACACAGTACTCCCCATATGGTCCTTGACTTAATGGGAGCTATGACTGGTGACTGATGGCCCTTCTGTCTTCTCTTCAGTCTTGTGTAGACTGGGGAGCGAGTGCAGGTGTGCAGTTGGAGTATAGACCGATGAGCGCCAGGCCTGGGGTCCACAACTTTAATAAGCATTAGGGGAAGGTCTAACCTCTCATGTAAGTGTCTCTCTTTAGAATGTATCTTTAGATTGCTCCTGTTTGGAAAACACATTTACCTAGTACATTCTAAAGAGAGCCTCTTTCAGGGAAGCAGCAAAAGCTTCTGTCAGCATCTTTTTGACCAGTCATATTTTGGTTTGGTTCAGGTCCAACTCTGCAGCTGTCCACTGCTGGTGAGGTTGACTTAGCATTGAGGATGTGTTTGTTTGCCTTGGAGGGGCAGCTTTATATCCAATCCCCTCCAATATCAAGAATTCAGAAAGAGAGAGGCAGCCGTATATTGCTTTAGCCTTGCTGAGTAGTCCATACCTCAAACCCTTTCTCTAAGCAGGACTTTGATTTTCCTCTACTTGATTCACCTAAAAACCACCTGGGTAGTTTATGGCAGCTTATTTCATCTAGAACATCTAGGAGCCTTTCCAGAACCTCTGAGGTCATTTATGGCACCGTTCAAGAGTTGTGGGACCCTAGAGTGGTGGTATCTTCCCTCAGTTTCTTCTTAGACACACAGTAGTGTGGTCTCTATTCAAGTTCAGCTCTGGCAAACTTTCTGCCTTTGAGAAATTTTCAAGTGAGAAGCAAGTGTGTATATGTCTTTAGAGGTCCTCCTTCTTCCCCATCCTCCAGTTCCATAGATATGTGTCACATACATCCATGAACCTTACTATTTGTTGCTCAGGACATGGGTGAGTCAGCAAATTTTTGCATTTCTTCAAGGATCCACCTAAGAATAGGATGCTAGTTTCCCTATCTTCCTGGCATCCCTGGTCTGTCTGAGTGAGTTTCTTGGAGGCTATCTTCCTCCCACCACCCTCCCTCCCCGACATACACATATTTCACTTTGGGAGGAAAGAGGGAAGTAAGATGTAACTGCCAATCCCTCTCTCTGAAGACTCCAGTGAATCTCTTGCCATCTCATACCTCAGCTTTTGAGGAAGAGGAAAGGTGAGGTGAGGGGTTGGGGTAGTAGCTGTTAGGATTAATAGTAGTTTTACTGCCTTCTTTTTAAGCCGCAGAAAAATTGACCTGTTGCATTTTGGGCATCCTCTCTTCAAAATGTGGGGTTCTTAAAACTCTCCTGACCTCAGCTCTGGTCTCCACAACCTGATACTGAGGCAACAAGAAAAATTCTTCCCACCATCCTCTTACCTACATTTGGGGTTAGAAATATATGATGCCTTTGATGAAGTTCAATTTTTTTTTCAGTGTTTGGCATTTTACCCTGTGAAGAATAATTCTGATGCAAAGAGGGAGGGTGGATAAAGGTATTGTCATGCTGTCACCATCCTCCCCAGCATTGCTGCAGAGTAATTCATATTTCACAGATCTTCAAAATCCCACAGGCCAGCATGTTCTGAATAGGTGAAAGAAAAGAGACATTGTGAGCGATTAAGGGAGATATATCTGTCAACGCTATAAAAATAAAACAAGTGGTATCATGACGCTTTTTGTAATTAACCTCATGTAATCCTCGCAAGTGGTAGTAAACCCGGCATCAGAAAAACTCACCGGGCGCCTGGGTGGCTCAGTCGTTAAGCGTCTGCCTTCAGCTCAGGTCATGATCCCAGGGTCCTGGGATCGAGCCCCGCATCGGGCTCCCTGCTCGGCGGGAAGCCTGCTTCTCCCACTCCCCCTTCTTGCGTTCCCTCTCTCGCTGTCTCTCTCTCTCTGTCGAAAAATTAAAAAAAAAAAAGAAAGAAAGAAAGAAAGAAAAACTCACCTAATCCTCTTATGGATTCACCATTCACTTGCTCACCAATTAATCATCTGAGTCTTGCTTGACTTCACTTAATGTCCTTGTCTGAGTATGAATTGTCCCCGGAAAGTTGCTTTGACAGCTCCCCACCCACTTCAGTATTATGGAAACAGAATGGTTGCAGTGCTTGACTCTGCCACAGATTAACTGGAATGGCCCAATGGAAAGATCTTGCCTGGTCAAAGAAATGCAAATCCTCACTTCCATACTAGTATCTAGCTGGGCAGCTATGGGGACACCCAGGCCTTATTTCTCCTTTTGTAAAATTAGGTAATAGATTACATTTAAAAGCCTCAGAAGCTCTCCCCTGCTAAACAATGCTGTGGACATTACATCTGGAAAAAAACCTAATTCTTACCAAATAGTGTAAGAGATCTAACCAGAGACTCTCCTCATAAATAAGAAAATTAATTAATTATAATATTATATAAATATATAGTCAGCTGGAAAATATCTACTCCCATGGACCGGAGTAAGGATATAATTTAGTCACAGCACAAATTATCCTGAAATAATAGGAGAATATTCAACTTCAAATTATTTACCTTCTCCATTTTGTTCTGCTTAACTTCATATGACATGAATTATTAATTCTATGAAGGAATATCAATTGGAAATTAATTTTTATGACAGTCTAAACTATTGATAACCTATGTGATGATAATTGGCGGGTTATTGACACTTCCTTGAAGCTTATTATGTATTAGATATTATGCTAAGTGATTTTTGTATACTATCTTAATTTGAGAATTCCCTTAATTAGGGAATTTGCCCAAGGTCATGTGGTTATTGAAGCCCTGAAACTCCAGCTGAGGTCTGATTTCCACAAGCTGAATTTTAACTACAGTCTTGCATTGTCTGTCCCTTCCCTCATGGGCTTGATGCTGGGTGACACTCTGTAATAAGTCTGTGTATTCAAATCTGGGCAACCTGCATGCAAATATTAATCTCCTGGATCAATGTTCATCTGTACTTCTGAATCCTCAAGGTGTTATATCCTTGATATAGTGTATTTATTACATGTTTACTAATTTTTAAGCATTTTAAAAATATAATAGAAAAAGTGCGGTCAGTTAAAAAATACAAAAACAGAACAGTTCAAAAAATGTCTAACCAGCATTCTCACTACCTGGAAATATTTACAGTTAGAATTTCAGTTCCTTTATCCTCTGGTCCTACTTAGGTCTATCTAATCTGGACTTTAAACTTTTTTAAAAGTGGTATTGAAATGCATACACTATTTTAACTCATTTTTCCCCCTTTAACTTAACATTATACACACAGTTCCACAGTTTCCTAAGTGACGTGTTTCTGGAAAATGTGTGTGAAACCCAAACGTTAAGTCCAATAGTAGACTCATTATCAAAATCAGGGTGGAAGAAGGAGGTTCTTTCCAGAGAACGAAGAGGTATTGCAACATTTGTAGTTATGGTTTCTGCAGATGTGGCTTTTCATAGGCATAAGCAAGTGGAAAGAGGTTTCCCTGGCCCCCATGGGGACTGGAGGTAGCTGCTAGTTTGGGTATCAACTTTGGGGCACCAGCCAATGCACAGTGACCCCAAGACCTGGCAGAGCCAATCCAGGAATTTTCCCTTCATTGTACTCAATTTTCTACTTCCATACCTCTGTAAGGTGGGGGAAGAAGGTAGAAATACTTCAGTTTTTAATAACGGCAGGGACAGCCAATGATTTTGTGGTTAAGACATTAGATTTTGCCAGGTTGCCTAGGTGGCTCACTGGGTTAAGCATCCGACGACTCTTCATTTCGGCTCAGGTCATGATCTCAGGGTCATGAGATCCAGCCCTGCATCAGGCTCCATGCCCAGCATGGATCCTGCTTAAGATTCTCTTGCTCTCCTTCTGCCCCTCCCCCCCACTCACACACTTGTTCTCTCTCTCTCTCTCTCAAAAAAAAAAAAAACATTAGATTTTACCGTCTTATTTTTGAGGAGCTGACTGCTTCCTCTTTTCGCTTGCACTCACTGGACTGGGGGTCATCCTAGCCCTAAATCAGTTATTAATCAAATGAATAACTATTTAAGAGAGCATGCACTGAATATCACCTTCTGTTAGTTTCCTAGGACTGCCAGAACGAATTGCCGCAAACTGGGTGTTTTATGACAACAGAAATTTATTCTCTCGCCGCGCTGGAGGCCAAAGTTGAGAAATGAGGATGCTGGTGAGCCACACTCATTCCCAAGGCTGTAGGGGAGAATCTCTCCTTGCCTCTTTCAGCATCATGGCTGCTAATGCTCCAATTACTGTCTCTGTCTTCATGTGTTCTTCTCCTCTGTGTCTTCTCTTCCTTTGTCTCTTATAAGGACACATCATTTGATTTAGGGCCCACTCAAATAATGCAGGATGGTGTAATCTGGAGATCCTTAACTTAATTACATCTTCAAAACCCCTTTTTCCAAACAAGATCCCCTTCAAAGATTCTCTGTGGACAGATCTTTTGGGGGGATAAGGGAAGTCAACATTCAATCACTACCCTCCTATGTTCCAGATACTTTGAACATGGGCTGGTATGAGAGACATTTAAGTAATTGTAACACAGTATAGTAAATGCTACAAAACAGGTATGGCAAAACTGCTTTTAGAATACAGAAGAGGAGTGGAAAATTGGGTGGAGGGGATGTGGTACCTAGGAAGCCTTGTAGAGAATGACATTTTAGGCCAAAATACAGTGATTCATTCTGGGCCTTGATGAAAGACTTTTAAAAATGGTTAAGATCATATTTAAAAATAAATCTGGTTATTTTAAATTGGATGGCAAGTGACATGGATTGGTGTTGGTCATTGGAGAATGGTGGGGTCTGTGGTAAATGGGAGAGCAAGGGCATTTGAGCAGATCTAAAGGGGCCTACAGGGTCACACTTTCACCCCCATCATTCACATCTTTTCCCCTACCATTCAAACTTGACTAGAGTTCCCCTGTGGGAATGGGGTTGAACTGGCCTTTGTTTTGAACAGTGAGCTCCTGAGTGCCTATTGTTAAATACATGAAGCCTTCTGTCCATTCCTAATGCCTCGTTCTAGCCTAGTTCAGCCTTTCTAAACTACATCTCTGGAGTGTTCTCCTACGTTTACCCACCCCCCCACTTCCTGCATCTAGACTCAAGTATCCAGCCTATCTTCTCTCCCCCTTCATATAATTCCACGTCAGTCATATTATGTCCATCTGCCCCAAATTACATTCAGTTTTTTTCGTGTCAGTTTTCCCCACTACTCTGAAAGTTCCACAAGGGCAGAAACCATGTCTTGCTTATCTTTCTATTCCTACTTTGTCCCCAGTAGCTCTTACCTAAGGGAGCTCAGTAAATAAATGAGCTGGGAAGAAAAGGCTCATTCACTCTACAGTGCCATCAGAGTCCAGTTTTATGGAAGGAAGCACATAAAACCTAAGTCCAAGATTTATCTTCCACTGTCAGTGGTGAAATGTTTTAGCTAATGATCATCCACATTGCTGGGGGACTCAAGGAAAAACCAATTCATTTGTCAATACTTCCCTAACCTGTCTTGCTACTGCTGCATAGATAGTGCTCCTTATTTCCTGGGCTGTCAATCTAGCAAGACTTAAACACTAAATCACCTCCACAGAACACCACCTAAACTGCTGTGTATGATAGTCCAGTTCATGAGGCAGTAGCAGGTAGATAGATGAACCAAACTCCAGTATTCGAAGAGCATGGCTGCTTTTGTCATCCTTCTCTGCTTCCCTATCAGGGTTCACAGACTCAAAGACAGACGGTGTCAATGAGAAAGTAAGCTGGTGTTAGCCATAAGAGAATGGTGGGGACAGCGGTATATATTGGAGGGCATGTGTACTCATCAGGTCACGCCAGCTACCGCCACTTGACAAAGGGTCTACTGTTGGCATATTGGTGGACATTCAAGTGTTTTAAGGCAAGATACAAATCTGGAGTTTTCTGTGCCATTTCCAGATTTTCAAAACACAATGGGAAAGGAAAATAAAGTAGATGACTCTTTCACAACTTCCCAATAAAAACCAATGTCCTAAGCTGCCAATAAGGTACCTCAATGTTATTTAATATTCGTAGAACTTTGAAAAAGCATATGAGGTTTTTCATCCCTGCCTTGGAACTTTTCCCAGAATGTTTTTTTCCCCTTTCAAAACGGGAGTTTTGTAAAATGGCCAATTGGAAAGGACATGAAGCTTAACGGGCATCTAGAATCTTACCAATTGAGGCTCAATATCGTATCCAGGAAATGTGAAGTATCAGTTCTGAAGCTGATTTTTTCTTTAATTTTTAACTGAAGTAGTCTTTAAGTGAAATAGGTTTTCACTTGGAGAAACTGACCACTGGTTACTCTGTGAAGGTTTTTCTTGGTGTTGACAAGAGTTTTAAAGTGATCTAAGGTTCTCTTTAACTGTCATGGGCTCCTCGAAGGGTAGATGGCTTCTCTTCTTGGTGAAATCTTGGCACACCCTTTGCTGGTGGGGGTGGGTTCTCTTAGTCAGCTCCCATCCCTCAATGGCCCAGCTCTTTGATCTGACCCTGTACTATAAATATGCATGATTGTGCATCTACACACCTTAACCATTTCAACCTCAGGGGTTTTTCTGTCACCCTGAAGGTCATGCATGGATCTAGGTCAGGAACCCCTGGCCTGGCATGAAACCACAATTGGGCAAATGAGAAGTAGGCACCACCCCAGTGTGCCAGACAGCAGGCTAAATATTTTACATGCATTTCCTCATTTAATTCTCAAAGTAAAAATCCCATATAGTAGGCGTTCTGTTACCATCTTCTAGGTGAGTAAACAGACCTGTAGTGTAGAAGGAATAAATAACTAACTCATCTAAGGTGACATGGCTCATGGGTGCCGGCCCTGAGATTGCCATGGGATAGTGTAGACATTAGGAGCAGAACCTTTGGCTTACGCCAGAACTGGAGTTGAAACCTGTGTCTGCCAAGTTACTTAACTACTCAAAGTCTCAGTTTTTCCTCATGGGACCTAGCAACTGTCTGGCACAAAATGATGTAGACATAATAAGTATGAATTAGCAATGCTCTAGGTGCCAGAACTATCCAACTACTTATTTTTTCCCCCAAATCAGGTTCAATCAGATTCTAGCCCCTATTTTGATGACTTGGCAGAAAATTCATTACCTGTGATCCTTGGGATTTCTTTCTCCCTTGCCCCAGGTTTGTAGAGATATATCAAGGCTCACATAGAAATTTGAGCAAATATACGTTAATGTCAGTTTTAGGAAAGGCAGCAATGCATGCTCAGACTGGAGTGTACCATCAATGAAAAAAATCACTCAGCTGACTTATCAAGAAAATACCTCGCTAAAAGAACCTTTAAAAGTAGCTGCAGATTCTCAAGGAGTTTGTAGTTGTGGGTATGAATGGAGGAAGTCCTGTGTCCACGCTGCGCTTGTCTTAACATTAGCTGCCACTTCTGAATGAGCAATGGTTATGATCTAGCATTTCCATGACTATTTATTCCTTGGCAACTCAGACTCTTTATATTCTCCCATTTCCCAAGCAAATGCTATGATTTGTCATCATGAAATAGTCCCTCATGGACAGTTACGTTTCCCTCTGTTTCTATCAGTGTTCAGCTCCTTATTGGTTCTTAGGAGCTCATCTGATTTTCACATTGCTGTTCCACTGTTGTTTCTGAAACATCTAAAGATATATGGTGATTTTTTTCTGCCTTTTCCATTTGAGGGGCTAGTATTATCAGCTCCCTCTCAAAATTAGTATAGCACCAAACACTCATTTGAATCTAACGGCTTGGTGTTGCTTTGCAAGATGCTCACCCTCACACTTCTCAGAGAGTTCCAGAAGCTTGGTTATGCTTGCTGTGTGTCATAGTCATTTTGTGGTTGTCCCCGGGGTCATGAACCCTTATACACCCAGGAACCACGTGCTGGGAGAGTTCCCCTCCAGGATGAATCGCTCATCTCTGGGCACCCTGGATTTGATGTCCACGGTGCATGGGCTTAGGAAGCTTAGCCGTGGGTGCAGATCCTTGTCTCCTAGACTTGCTTGTTCCTCAGCAGGGGTAAAGCCCACTGTGACGTTAGTCCAGACATGAGGTGACGTGCCATGTTGTGTTTTGTAAAGATAGGTAATTAAAATCCTATAGGTTTGCAGCACTTGTTTTTTTTTTTTTTTTTTGCTGTTCATTGTCTATCTTTTGCCCTCATAATATCATAATATATATGAGAGTATATATGTGTGTGTTCCTCCTTTTGGTGAATAATAAAATGAAAAGAAGCTGACTCACTGATTTCCAGTTCCTTTCTTTGAATATTGTAACTTTAAAAGAACATGATAAGGAACATCTTGTAGATAAGAGGATTCTACTTACCTTAAATTACCTTGATTTTGGACAGGAAAAGAGGACAAAAATGAGATTACATATTACAGTTTTCTGTGTCAATGTAAACAAATCAAAGACTTGTTTCATAAATATGGATCCAGCCTTGTTAAATAATGACACTATTAAAAATAAGCTGTCCTTAATTTGTAGATATAAAATATATAGTAAGAGACATAATAATTTCTAAAGCTTTAACAATTTATTCTTAAGAAAATCTAGTTTTGGCTCTTATATTTAATTGAATGGCATAAGCAAAAAATGAGGAACAGAGATGATTTGGCTCAGTCCTGTCATGATCTTAGGCAAAGACCACAAATTTAGCTGGAAAAAGACATTGCAATTTTTTTTAAAGATTTTATTTATTTAAGAGAGAGAGGGAGGGAGAGCACAAAGGGAGAAGCAGACTCCCCGCCGAGCAGGGAGCCCGATGTGGGACTCGATCCCAGGACCCTGAGATCATGACCTGAGCCGAAGGCAGATGCTCAACCGACTGAGCCACCCAGGTGCTCCAAAACATTCCAAATTTGTGGCAATGAATTATAAAGGCACACAAAACGATTCAAGCTGTATCCTTCCAAATTATTACTTCTTTGTGTACCCCAAAATATATTCTTTGTATTTAAGAAACAGTCACTATTCAAAAATTTGGTTGGTTTCATAGCCACACTACATACTTTTGCTTTTGCCTCATCTGCACTAACACACACACACACACACACACACACACACACGCATGCACACATGTGCAGACAACTTTCACAGCACGTTGGATAAGCAGGTCACAGCGCGTATCTCCCAACTTTGAAATTTTCCACGACAGCAGACCAATGGTTTTGGAATAAATTGAATCTGTTTTTATAGAAGCTGCATGTTTCTAAATCCCCTCCTCTGCTCAAATAGAAGCACTATGGATACTGGGACAATTGTCAGCAAAATTTCCCCAAAGCGAAACAATTTAAGTTAAAACTCATGCCTTCCACTTTGTTCAGATTTCTTGTCTTCTGTAGTTAAACCAAACAGGGAAAAGTGTTCTGTGAAATGTCTACTCAGTGATTGTATCAATTTAGGAGCAGGATTAAACAAGCGAATGAATCATGCAATAAGCCTCATACGCTGGAAAATGGGTCATCGTTCTGAAAGTAGTAAGACATCTGGAGCCAAACCAGGTTTAGGTGGTTGAAAATGTCATTTAAGTAGATTCTTTTAACTTGTTCCTGAAAAAAAAAAAGTCACTGACAACTATTTGTCTTCTCAAAGACACTACTTTCAAATAGCTTTTCCCGCAAGCAGAAGAATATATTTAATTCCAGAGAAAAAGCCTTTCAGCGCCCTGAGAAATCCTTTTTGTTCAAAACTAATAAATTTTTGCTTTGTGCACAAAAGTAAAATACTTTGTCAAACTCTGTGCAGAAATCCTTTTAGCTATCTTAAAAAATACATTTGGTGCAGCCCTGGCTGATTTCTGTTATATGGGCAAAAATTTACTTTGTCAAATTATATTCTTCACAAAGCCTTTCAGCTGACTTAAAAATCCATTTTGTGCAAAACAATGACCATGCATCAGCTCGGAGTGATTGCACAGTAGTTACTTAGCCTGGCAAATGGCAGCAAAATGTCAGCTGAAATGAAAAACACACAACCCAGGGCTTATCAGGGAAAGCGCAGATGATTCATGTAGCATCATAAATAAATAACTCCGACTTTGTGTTGAGGTAGGTTGAACAGCAGAGGTTTCTTTACCGACCATCGTATGTTTCAAAGCAGTAGTGAGGGGGACACCTTACCTGGTGGTAGTGACATGTGTAAGATAAGGTATGGTGTCTTTCATGCTTATTTTTCAAGGTTGCTAAACGTGGTATTTGTGGGTGAACAGGGGAAGATCCTCTGCCCAATGACAGGCTGGAACATAAAGTATCATCGAAGTAATGATAGTCATGCAGACAGAGGGTAATTTCTCAGCCCGATGCTCAGGGCTGCTGGAACCCTCTTCGACACTCTGGGCCTGCGTCCTCGCTACTTCTGGTTGGAGGAGTTGCATCAAGGAAGGGGTTTGGAAACATAGAAAGACAGGGTAAAACAGAGATGAAGACACTGGTCTTAACTCATGAAACACTAGCTCCTAACGGTACAATGGGGCCCTCAGCCAGCCAACAAGCGCCGTTGTACCGGGCCCCTGATGTCCCCACCTTGAGATCCATAAGGGTCCCTTGCCATTTTTCATTTTGAGGAAGGACCCTGAGAATTCTGTAGCTGGCCGTGATCAGGGTGAATCAGATCTGCTGTGTGACCTTCGCAGGTCCTAGGCGCTTCTGCCTACGTAAGCCCTTTCGCCTGTAAAAATGTTAAAAATTATATTTTACGACCACGCTGGTGTAAAGAGGAATATATTAACATCTTCTTTGATCGAATTTTGGTTTTCTGATTTTAAAAGGAGCGAAAGCATTTTCACAGGCCCTGAGACTCCTGTTGACCCTAAACTGTACCTGCTGTGCCTTAATGGAGACCTTGTCCCCAGGGTGACAGCCGCTGGGGCCCCCATGTCAGTGGCCCATTGCTGACCCTGCCCTCAGATTGATGCGTGCTGGTGAGGAACAAATGTGCCTCGACCTCAGTTTCGTCACTGCAAGATGGGGTCACGGTCTCTGGGTGTGTGTGTTATATAATGCGGAACACGCGGGGCCCCTTGCTGCAAGTACCAACCAAACAGCGTGTTCACTGTCAAGAAGCTTCCGGAGTCCTTAGTCTTTTTCATAAGGCCCGCAAGCATTCTCAAGGTTCACATCGGAGTCACTATTTCTATTTCCTCCAAGCTGACTCATTTTGGGGCAACCATGTCACACCCATTAACCTCACTCCGCTAGGGTTTTCGTCTTCCCTAAGCACACCGGCACCAAACGCGATGATGGCTAAGCGTTCAGAATTCATTGGCAGGCGACTCTTCTACCTCTAGACCCTTTTATTTCGATGCATCTTTTAACTCCATCTGTGGCAGCTTTGACTTCCTTTTACCCCTCTGAAAACCGAGGGAACTCGGCTGCCAAGTCCCCAAGGGCACTCCGGCTGCTTTGGGGTCAAACTGCATGTTTTGTGTGTCTCACTTTCCTTCTTCGCTGCCCTCCATCAAAGCTGTGCCATCTACGTGGATCTGGTGCCCGCCCACACGCAGCGTGGGCCTAGGAACAGTGGGTTCTAATGGGATTTAAGAATTCTCAATCTGTGCTCCTCAGCCCTGGCTGTGCCTCAGTGTTATTAGAGAATAGGAAAAAAAAATCAGATATCCCTGACTCATCATTAAACCTCCTGAGCCCAGATCTCCAGAGAATGTCTGGGCTTTTGTGCTTTTACAAAGTTGCCCAGGTAAAGCTCATATGTGGGTTGGTACCCTATCTATTCTGGGTGGCTCAGTCCGTTAAGCATCTGCCTTACGCTCAGGTCATGATCTCAGGGTCCTGGGATTGAGCCCTACCTTGGGCTCCCTGCTCAGCTGGGAATCTGCTTCTCCCTCTCCTTCTGCCTCCCCCCCCAACACACACATTTATATGCTCTCTCTTGCTCACTCTCTCTTTAATAAATAAATAAAATCTTTAAAAAACAAAACAAAAAAAACCCAGAGTTGCCCAGGTGATGCTCATATCTGGGTTGACACTCTATCTGTTCTTCCAACTAGTAAGGGAATGCAGGCATCACTGTGAAAAGCACTCCTGACTTGACTTTGTACCACATTTGGAAGAAAGACATACCAGCGAATAGACGTGAACTATGATGACCTTTATGGGAGACTTTTGTCTAATGAAATATTATCTTCTGTCTCTTTGTTGCATGCTCTTTAACACTTGGGACCATGACATGGATTTTTACTCAGTTTGAAAGGTATATTGAGAATGGTCAGTTAAAATATGGGCTGCATGGCCTGTGCTCAGTGTATTTCAGGAGCCTCTGGGAGCACCTCACATAGATCGGCACCTTCTCCGAATGGCCCAACTGAGGTGCACAGGGAAGGACCTGTGCGCCTGCCTCTGAGAGGACATGGAGTACACGTGAACATGCTGTAGACGGAGAAGACCAAACATGGATTCAAACATGAGCCTCTAATCCAAAGCCAGAAGGGAGAAACTCTTGAATATGCAGTCATTGATCTGAGATTGAGCTGATTCTCACAAGAGCCGTGCTAGATAGTTTTGCTTCAATTGTCATGTTAGATGCTCAATAAACATTTGTTGTAGGTGTTTCCTAAATGCTTTCAGCCGAATGAATCACGGTAGATGAGCTTTGGGAGATGAGCATCTCCAATTCCATCTTCTGTGTTAAATAATCACCTGTTTTGATTTTGCTCCCCAAATTAAGATATATTACACCACTTCTTTTCAAAATGGAAATGGAAAATTGAAGTTTTCCCATTTCGCAGATCTCTTGGACACTCCATGTTGGAATTTGAGACCTTTCAAAAGGCCTCTTCCGTGACCTAGAATTTATTTTGCGGCCTGTTTCACTCTTGCTGTATTCTTCAGAATGCTCTTTTAGGTTCAAACCGTGAAAGAGTTTTCATGGTAAAAAAGTTTTAAACATCCCTTAAAATGCCAAGATCAGTTGCTGTACACTGGCCATCCCAGGGAACGTCTCTGGTTTGAACTGCGGATGCGGGCGCCAGGTGCTCAGGGTGTCAATTGCTGTTGTCTCGTTGACAACAACGAGACAGAAGGAATTTGGGACCTAATTTATATGGTCAATATTCCAAGAGTAGCTTCTTTCACAGACCTCTGTGTCTTAGGTCAAGGTTTTAAATTCTGAAGCCTGTTGTCTAGGATACCCTTGTAAGTGGGACCATCGTTCCTGATGTGGTCTTTCTTAATAATGACCGATTTCTCAAGGGTTTCCAGTGACCTCAGGACTGCCCTGAACTTTCCTCTGGCCGCTCTTCTGCTGTTTCCTAACTCTTGTGTCTCAGTAGGGGTGCCCTATTGCATTTTTCACTTCGCTCTTCAACAATGGCTCTGATTTTGCAGATCCCTCAAAATAATAACAAAAGTGGCTGTAGTCATGAAGCACCCCGGATTCTCACAATTGTCTGCTTCTATGTACAAGGTATTAAAAGAACTCATCATGCAGTGTTTGTGTTTGTCCATTTCACATTCAAGTTTAAAGGCTTTCCTGCCTAACTCCAGATCTCTATTTGCAGTATATTCCATAAAGTCAGGTAGTTAAGAGAAGATCGCGTATTTACAATGCAAGACCTTGTACGTAAATTATATACTCACTCCTCATATAGTTCAAAAGGATATCTTATCAGCCTGTATGCTTTATGCCTCTCCATTAGCAGATAACGGAGAAAGAACATATTGCAGAAGCAAGAAAAAATTTCTGAACGTGGGTGCTTTTCTAAAGTTGGCTTGGGATATGGTTTTAGGTATTTCAATTTTACTGGGCTTTGTCAGAAATAAATCACACCTTTAGTCATGGTCTGTGTCTCTACAATAGTTTTATATATTTAAGTGTGAGTGAATTTGATTTATTTTTCTTGTGTCCACTCAAATTACTCCATCCTATTAGTATTTATGTCAGCTAGGTTGGAGAGTGTTTTATACCTGGGTCCTGCACTGTTTTCAGATTCCAATTTTATTGTGGGTCTGTTAAAAGGTCACTTTAACCTCTCTGCAAAGTGAAGAGCATAAAGACATACAGCTTTTCTGTCACTTCAATATGCGTCAGTAAACATTCAGCTGGGCTTGCGCTGTCATAAGTTTGCGAAAGAAAAGCTGTCTAGATACAAAGGATGACATGATGAATAATCAAAATAATTCTGAGCTCCAAATCCAAGCCTTTAGGAGGTGTTATGATGGAGAGTCCCGGGCAAAAATCACATGATAATTTCCATGTAGAAAACAGTTGCACTGGCTTTGCCTCCTTCCCCATGATACTGTACTGAATAATGTCCTCTAGCTCTGGAGGCCCTCGGGTTACAGCCAAACATT
>NC_138375.1:123060093-123082391 GCF_054177405.1 Leptonychotes weddellii
AGAAAGAAAGAAAGAAAGAAAAAGAAAGAAAGAAAGAAAGAAAAAGAAAGAGAGAGAGAGAGAGGGAGGGAGGGGGAGAGAGAGAGAGAGAGAGAGAGAGAGAAAGAAAGAAAGAAAGAAAGAAAGAAAGAAAGAGAAAGAAAGAAAGAAAAGGAAGAAAGAAAAAGAAAGAAAGAAAGAGGGAGGGAGAAAGGAAGGAAGGAAGGAAGGAAGGAAGGAAACACAATGAGACTCACTGCAGTAAGCACTCTAAGAGTTTATAGTGGGTTGAATGTAGACTATGTTTTGATAAAATTCCAAGTCTATTGCCAATATTATTTAAAAAAATTTTTTCTCTGTATAACAAGACATTGTTTTTGCATTTCAGAGTGGGGATTGTAGGGACTTGAAATTTGTGAAGTGGGGACACCATGCCATGTGCTGTGGTTATATTTGCTCACTCAATTTTCTCAGCAGCCATGCAAGAATAGATATTGTCCTGTGATCCAGAGGAAGAATGTGAGATCCAGAGAGGTTCAGTGAGCTGCTCAAGGTCACCTGTAAATAAGAAGTTTCTTGTCTGCAAAATCTCTGGTTCATTATCAAAAATTGTGGTTGTGTGCCTGTAGAAAATTATTACTTATGTGTGCTTTTTCCAGAATATTTGATGCCAACTGGAATTATGACCAAGTGAATCTTTTCTCTGTGGGAAGATCCGGTGGCACATGTGAGTTTGAGAACTGGGTTCTCTGCTACCATCAAAAACTTCGCTATGTCTCAGACATTCAGTCCTTGGTTTCTTGGGGGTACCCACACCCTTGAGGCATTTTTTTTTTTTTTGGCTTACTCTTGATGGCAATGCACTTGGGGGTGGTCTTTCGCTGTTTTGAGCCTCTCCCTTCGTTTTGAGGGATTTACTGATACATGACAAATCGGAGTCGTGAGGATTTTCTCTGTAACCGGTCACAGCTGGGGAAGATCATACTCCACATTTACATAGGATGAAAGAAATATTGTAAAAAGAAAAAAAAAGTTCCCATGAAAATAAATAAGGAAATAGCAAGCACGGGTGTCTGTTTATGGGGGAGTCTCTTCTCTCTTTAAAAGGTGGAGAATTTTCATCGGCAGGAAGCGAGGTGAAGTGCACATTCCTGCTCCTAAGGATACTTATTTCCCTCCGAGCATTAACAGGCTGCCCTTTCAGCTGTGCACTTCATGTTCACTTGCTTTAACAAGATTTACACAGTCCTAACTCACTTATTAAAGGCTTCAAAAGTGTTTTAAGGCAAAGATCTTCAAAAGCAAAACGCATGTCTCAGCCCTCAGTCTGATGCCTACTGCATGAGGTTCACTGATTTCAATATGTGTGCTGGAGTCGAAAGGTGGCTGCAAGGTCTCTCGAATTCTTCAAGTTCTGATATCTGCTCTATTGCTTTCTTTAATTCCTTGTATTGGACTCCCCACCCCCCGGTATTATATTACGATAACACTTTTTGAAAGTTTTGCAGAAGACAATTTGAGAATTAATGGATGTTAGATTTTTCAGTGCCTGGTTAGCGGGGAGAGGAAGAAAGAGAGGGAGATGTGGGTGTGGACATAGAAGAATCTAGAAGGAGATGCCTGGAACGTGGTGCAGGCTAAAAGCAGAGGGTTAAATCTTACCGGCAGCCTTGTGAAATGTGTTTAGAGGTGGCAGGAATTAATTCCTGTGATCAGCAATCTGTAAATAAGAAACTCTGAAGTGTAAGGGTAATGAAGCAAGGGAAAAAACATTTCTCTAAAGAAAAGCACTCACTAAGCTCATTTGACCACTTAACTCTTGCAGTCAGCGCTTTAGAAAACCCTACACCAAGCTCTGTTTGTTTTTTCACCAGAGAAATAGATGAGACAACTTATATGAACTAAAAGATTTTTTAAATATTGATTTGAAGAAATACAGAAATAAAGAAAAGGGAAATAGTCTTTTTCTGGGCAGCTCACACTTCCGCATTCTGATCTGCATTACTGTTATGAGAAATATTTTCTAGAGATGGCATATTATGCAGACAGTGGGAAGAGAAACACCTAGGACATGGACAGTTTGCGTACACTTACCTCTATTAATATCATTAAGCAGGACAACCCAGTGACACCACTCTAGAGATGAACTAACCAGCGCTTCATCTCCCGTTGCCAAGGACTGCATGATGAACTCTGCAGTGACCCAAATTTATTACAGAATAGTGCTCATTGCTGTTGTATCGAGCACTCTGTGGCAATTACAGCACATTACGCAGAGGAACCGATCTCAAGGGGGGAATGTCTAGTCTTTTAATCAAGTACTGGAAAAGTCAGGGTGTATAAAAATCACCGTGTGAGGTGTATCTATATATCTATACATCTATATCTATCTATATCTATCTATCTCCCATCTGTGCATGTGCATCTGTATCTGATAACAGTCCTAATTTTGGCCAGAAACTGCTTTTATTTTATACAGAAGTCATGAAGGTCCAATGCCCTCACTTCATCTTTGTTCTACTGAAGTCCAATTTTTTTTCTTCTGTTCTCAGATTTCAGGAACTTAGAAGCTCAGGAAGTTACACAAAATGAAATAAGCACTTGAAAGAATATTTTATTTTATATGTTTGGTTCTTTTCATTTTTCCAAGAACTACTCTTTTCTTTTCCTTACCTACCTACCCATCCATCCATCTACCTATCTATCTGAACAGTAAGGGCTTTTCTAGTTTTCAGCAATTTGATTAGCTGCACAGACCCAATGACATCATTCCAAAGGACATATTTTAGTATTTAGTGGAAACAGGAAAGCTCACGCTACAAGCATGCTGAATCTGATAAGTCATTGATTGGTTGTAATGGATGGGAGGAAAGCTTGTATAAACACAGAGCTAGAAGACACTATTAACATGCTTTATAGGAGAAACAAGCAATTGTTTTACACAGTTCCTTGAAATATCTTCCAAGAAAAGATTAAGAATTAGAAATTTGGGTCACAAATAAATCGAGTCAGTGCAGTTAAAGTTTATCAAGAAGCTTGGTGCAAAACAGTGGGAAGAAGAAAGGAAATAAAAGAGGTAAGAGGGACGAAAGAAAAGCCTGGAAGAAAGGCACAGGTTAGGTCTTGCACTCACAAGCCATCGTTAGCAGTTTGCTTTTGTTGGCTTGGGTAGGTTATAAATAATCTCTAGTTTCCAAAGTCATTTGCCATGGTAAAATCAGTTTGTATGGGTCATCAAAGCCTAAAAAAAGAACACTCAGCTATTTTAAAGTTAGTAATTATCCTGATCATAACATTTCAGAGCTCCTCATTTTTGTCTTTTTTATGGTAAAGGCATTCACTATCTGAAAAGGCTAGGTAAAAGATATCATATTTGAAAGACCCACATTTGCCTCTTAAGAAGAATGTGGCATCAGTGAGGGGCATCCAGCAAACCCACAGCAACTGTCTTCTCAGCAACTCCTGGGGAGAACACCTACGTCTTTGTGACATTTTTGGTCAGAAGTACTGGGCCTGTGACGTCAGGATACTTCCGGTTTATATTGTCCTTGTGGGTGTCTGGATCTCTCCCACACTCGCGTAATACTCAGTAGATACTCGCGTAATACTCAGTAGACGCTCACGAAGACAAGGACATATGGAGGGGTATTTAAAGGTTTCGTGTCTCATTCCAGTCACACCGCTAGGGCCTCTGAAATGCACCTGGGGAGCTGGGACCCAACACTTTTGTGAAATGTCAGCAATATGATTTTAAGCCCTTAAGCTAATGCAGCTCCATCAATATTTCTTTACTCCAGCGTATGGATTTCCACTCCTCGGACCTGCAATCAGAGGGAATTTACATCTCCCACCATGGTCAATTTTTACTACCAATTGTGCATGTCTGATTTTGTGAGGTACTAAACAATCTATTGACAAATTAGATCAGTAGAACACCATTTTAGTAGGAGAGAGATTGGTTCTTGCTGTAATTTATAAGCTCACTCTTTCCCACTTCACCCTTTCTGGAGTGTTAAATAAAAGCGGACGGACGTACATTGCAGAGCAGTGAAAGAAATGAGATGTCAGCGCGGTGGATGGGGCAGGGTTGGGGAGAGAACCTAAAAAACACAACAGATATTTCAAAGTAAAATCTATGACAGAAGACGGGAAGGTCTGTAGAGAGCTTGAAATTAAATAAGATGGACTAACAGAGATGGAAAGATCTACAGGAAGGGAACTGCAGACCCAGCATCAGGGAGACATTTTTCTGATAGCAGTGGAAGCGAGAACTGGAGACAGGCCTATTACAGGAGAAAGGGAGAGATAAATGAAGCCATGGAAAAAGACACATACACCCAAGTGTGTGTGAACAGTCCCCCAAGAAAGATAGCAAAGTCAGAAAGCACTCACCACTACAGACAAGCTAGAGAGCGCTTTGCCATTATGGAGTCTTTACAGAGTCCTTTCTATTCAGAAAGGGCTTTTTATTTTGTTTTTCTCAAATGTAAACTCCTGGGGGGAACAATTAGTATTATTATCTGGCTAGGTGCCCTACCTTTTGGGGTCCTTGGAGCACAACTCTATACCATGTACCTGCGAATGGTTTCCCCCAGTATCAGGCAAAACCTGGGGTCTCACTGGTCTTCCTGATCCTTCTGGATGGCTCTCCTTACTTTTCAGTGTCCATCCAGACCTTTGCTGTGGTGGGTTCTTCATTCAGCCTGCCCTCATCCCACTTGGGAGAATGGAATAAAGCCATCAAATAACATAAAGTTCAATCATGCCTCCTCTCTGAGATCTTCCCCCATTCTCTTCATGCCCTTTCTTCCAGAGGGGGTCAATCTTTCTTCCTCCATTATACAGCACAAGATCCATTGGAGGGTCTAGGATTTCTGCAGGAAGGGGCTTAAAGGTAGCAAACTGGAGGAGAGGACAAACTATACTTGTGCAGCAAGCATGCGACTCTTACTGATGTCGTGAATGTCCAATGAAGGTTTTAGGATTGGTGAAGATTATGTGGAGGGCAAAGGTGCCTCCCTGATAGCTTCGGCAGCACCAAGTGTGAACTGTGGGGTTTACAACCTATAAAACATACGTAAAGGGCCTTTCTAGAACTGAAATGAGTTTTATCTTTTTATCTTTCATAGAATGTAACAGAATGTAATGCTTTTCGCTTAGGGTTGCTGAAAATAGAAAATAAGTTTTGAGCACATTTTGAAAATATTAACATTCAAAAACATTAATTCTTTGCATAAAGCATTAAGCTCAATCAAGTTTTTGGGCAAGTGAATTTCAAATCTTTTCTATTTTTATTTTTTTTTTATAATTTAACCAAAAATAGCTTTTCTCTGGGCCCCCCATCTCTCTCTCTCTCTCAATCTCTCTCATTTTAGGACATTGATAAAAACTGAACCCTGAAAACAGTTTCTTAGGCAGGATGCCCAAAGTTTTCAGAACCACATTTTGTTACATGGGCAGACAGAGAAATAAAGAGACTATGAAGAATTTTTTTTTTATGTAACCTTTATGTGTGGAAAATTTATTTCTGACCTTCTGTTTTTCACAAGAGATACAAAGTCTAGAGCTTACATGCAAATATTACTAGTGACTGCTAACTTAACCAGATCGAAAGATAAGGGATTTGCATCAAAAGAAAATGCATATCCTGTCAAATATCTGCCCAGCCAACTTGTCATATATAGTAGTCTCTGAAGCTGATGGAGGGGATTGCCATTTCTTATACCAGGTGTATTAGGATTCTCCAGAGAAACAGAACCCATAGGATATATAAGAATATATAAAAAGAGATTTATAATGAGGGATTGGCTTATATGGCTACAGAGGCCAAGAAGTCTCACAATTTGTCCTCCTCAAGCTTGAGGACTAAGAAAGGTGGTGTGGTTCCAGTTCAAGCCTGAAGGGCTGAGAGACAGGGGAGCCAATGGTGTAAGTCCCAGTCTGAGTCCAAAGGTCTAGGAAGCAGGAGCAGCAGTGTCTGAGGGTAGGACAAGATGGATGTCGCAACACGAGCAAATTTACCCTTCCTCCACCTGTTTGTTTTATTTGGGCCTTCAGTGGATTGGATGATCCCAATCTATGCTGGTGAGGGCAGGTCTTTGTTCAGTCTACAATTTAAATGTTAATCTCTTCCAGAAATACCCTCACAGACACATTCAGAAAAAATGTTTTACCAGCGCATTGAGTATCCCTTAGCCCACTGAGTTGACACGTCAAATTGACCATCACACCAGCCCAGGAAATGACTCAAATGTGTGGAGCCAGGATTGAATTTGCAGTTGGAAAACCCAGCTGAGCTCTGGCTGCTATCACTATAAGCAAATGAGGTATGGGTCTTTCATATCTGAATCTTCAGGATATAATCACTTGATTTGATAACTATAAAATGCAAGGTGCTGGCTCCTGCTCTTCACTCATCTCCCCAAGCAGTAGAGATATTTCTACTCTGGGTCTAAGATCTGTAGTAATTGGGACAGAAAATCAAACAGCAACCCTTTGGAGCAAGAACGTTGGTTGACTCACTCTTTTTACTCCTTATGCGACATTTGCTGTCCCAGTGTTGACATTTAAATTTTTCACTTGCAATTAGAGTGGGCTTAAATGTAGCAAACTGGAAGAGTGGACAAACTATACTTGTGCAGCAAGTGATGATCAAAGAGCGGTGACCCTGTTGCACCCTTACACACCCCCATTCCGTGAAGTGTTCTTCTTGTACCTGACTTCCCAAGTCCCTCACCCACTCGTGGTCATATGTCTAAGACCCTACCTGTATGTCTACCTTTGTCCCAATGTCTCAGCTGCCTTCTCAGACCCTGCCTTGCATCTGTCACTCTACCTCTGGATACCTGACTCCTCTCTCTGAACATTGGTCCAATAGCCCCATCACTATATTTTATGTCACTTAGTTGTATTTTCTTTGTTGTACCTAAACATTGCTTAATATTTTCTTATTGGTTTGTTTCTTGCCTCTCTTCCCCACCCCCACCCCCCAACTAAAATGTAAGTGCCATGATTTGGGGGGCCATATTTTTCTTATTCTTTATTCTATCTCCAGTATGTAGAACAACATGGCTCAGTAACAGTTTAGTGA
This sequence comes from Leptonychotes weddellii, assembly GCF_054177405.1. Classification (NCBI taxonomy): domain Eukaryota; kingdom Metazoa; phylum Chordata; class Mammalia; order Carnivora; family Phocidae; genus Leptonychotes; species Leptonychotes weddellii. The sequence goes on from NC_138375.1 coordinate 123,067,163, forward strand.
AAGAATCAGCACTGTACTGGGAAATGAGTCAAGATACTCACTGGCTTTTTGCTTGAAGTTTTGAGTATTGACTTTCTGTACACCTTGGGGAAGTGTTACTTCGTGGATTTGGGGCACTAACAGCTTATGTGAACACTGCCTGGAGAGTGAACTACACTTGGATGCCAAGACAAACCTCGGAGCATCCACCACCAGTTAAGCCTTAGCCAGCTTAGATGGCTCTTGGGCCAGCTTCCTTTCTAGTAGGAAACATCTAGTCCAGGGTCAATGACAGGGTCTAGTCCAGATTAATGACATTGAGACCATCACATCATGGTGACTCTGTTATCAGATGACTCATGGAATTAATTGCTCAGATACAGGTCCTTGAGAAACAAGTGCTTGGGATTTCCAAGCTCTTGGTAGATTGGGCTGGGTTACCGTCAGGTATGACTATCTATCTATGGCATATGGTCTCAAGATGCCTGTAAGTACCTACATTAGTTTTCCAAACATTGCTTTTACTTGCTTGCCTAAAATATCTGAATAAGTATTATGTTCTTTCACATCAAAGTTTCAATTCTGTTGCATGCAAATGTATTTGTCAGAGAAAATAGGCTCTGATCAAGCAGTTTTACCTTCGTTTAAGGAGAGGCAGATCACCATTTGATAGAGAAGAGAAGAAGATGAAGGGGCTAAGTTCTTATGTGGGAAGGCAGGCTGCCTATTATGGAAAAAAAATAGGGCTGAGTGGGACTTAGGGTCAGAATGAACCAACCACTCAACTATCTTCACCTTTGGACCTAGAACCATGTACAGAACTTGTGTATTAGTTACCTTAGATTGGGTTCCCTTCCTGCAAGATTTGTCTTCCTGCAAGATTTGTCTCAGGTGAACTCTGAAGTCCCATAAGTGTGAGAAGCCTGGATTCTAGGAAAACAATTTGGTAAACCAGATTTAAATCCATGTTTCCTAGATGACTCACCTTGGTAGCCGAGAAGTGTTAGCTAATCCTTAGTAACATTCCATGAGTTTTGTGTTCCCTGGAATACAGTGTGGGAAACACTGCTGATTCAACTTCATAGAAATATAAATCAGCCAGAGGGCTCTAGCTAACATTTACTACATTTCATCCATAAAGAACTCAAGAAGAAATTGGATTTCTGTGGAAGGCCCGTGTTTTGTGGGAATTTTTTTTTTTTTTTTTTTGTTCACCGTAGTTTGGTCCAATCCTTTTCTAGGGACCTTCTATAAGCAGAACTATAAAGAACTGAAAGACACATCTCTTTACATTGACATCTTATTTATTTTAATATATGCCAGTTTTTGGCTCTAGTTTTTATGCGTTCTGATTGTTATCCCTTTGAACTTTTGCCCCGAGGCCATTTAATCATGATTGGTTCAATTGTGTAAATCCAATAAACAAATCTTGGCCAAGGTCCCTGGGAGGTATTATCTTGATGTTTCTCTGAGTGTGTTTAGAAAGCTCTTTTTCCCAGTCATAGAGCCATGGCTTTTGCCATGTGTTCTTGAATTCAAAGAAACCCACTACTTTACAGAAAAAAACATCTTAGATCACTTAAAGTCTCTTCGTTCCTAAAAAGAACACATTTTTGATTGATCTTAAGTCTCTAATTTCCTTCGTATTTTTACCTTAAGAACACGCTTGGCAAAGGCATGGCCACAAGGAGTCAATTGCTACAACCCCACTTCATTTTTTATGTCTCTTTTCCCTAAGGATAATTTCCGTGTTGTCGACATGTCTAAGTGTAGCCTAGACCAGAAGGGTGTTTTCTATTGCCATTGAATAGTTACTCTTATTTAAATGCAAAGATGTTCTTTTTCCTTTTGGTTGACACTACCTCTGACCAGATGATAAATATTGCTTGAAATTGCTCTTCTGCAATAAATAAGCAAATAGGATGACAGTGGAGTTATTATGTATTACCCCAGGGTAATACACAAGCATAATTTGGGAGCTGCATCGAAGACGTGCTTCTCCCCCCATCTTTCCTTGCAATTGTAAATATAGGTGGGATGTTTTATATTATTAATCAAGAAACTTGAGAAAATTATCATTTTAATAGCCCTTGTCTTCCTTTAGAAAGGGAGAAAAATGGGCCACTTATGTGAACATAATTTCATTTCTCCAAGCTGTTTAAGATAGTTATTTTCATGTGGAATATTCACATCAGTTTGTAAACTGATATATAAGAAGTTAAAATGTTTCCACTCCATATACTAATGTGTAGCTCTGGTATTCATCCAAGAATTGGGCCCCTCACAATTATAGCATCTGTTTTTGTTTGGTTAATTTTATAATCTCAGATGTTTCCATAAATCCTGAATTAAAGAGAAAACTGCTGGGGCCAATTTGTGTGGGTAGGCTACATGTAATAGTATACCATCACTGTGCAAGGGTGTCTTGCTTTTTTTTTTTCCCTTGTGGCTTGTTATTATAGATATCACATTTCTGCAAATGCTTCCATGCCTTAGAAAAAGAAAAGAAACAGTGGTACTGCACAGAAAAATAGTCCATTTCATCTTGTTTCGGTTAGATTATGATATTTGGGATTTAAGCCATTTGTGCCATTGGGAAGATGGTAACGAATGGGTTGGTCCCTTTTAGCTCTATCCTGAAATTTTCTACACAGTTCAGAGATGTTTCTGGTTCCTTAAATTAGTTCAGTGCACACTGACAAATGCTTTCCTAGCACTGAAAAAAACAAAAAACAAAAAACAGGGTCAATAAACGGGATGGTCAGGGACACAGAAATAGCTTGTTTTCTTCCTTTTATGTACTTCATTCATTCATTCATTCATTCACTCATTCGGAGACAGAGAGCGAGCACAAGTGAGCACACAAAGAGTAGGGGGAGGGGTAGAAGAAGAGGGAGAGGGAATCTCAAGTAGACCGCCCTGCTGAGTGCATGACCTCGCACAACCCGGAGACCGTGACCTGAGCTGAAATCAAGAGTCAGACGCTTAATCGACTTATTCACCTAGGCGCCCCTTCCTTATGTGTACTTCAAAGAAGAATGGAGACAATGAAAATGTGGAACACTGTCCAAAGGCCGAAATTTTGTGTTTTTCCATGTCACTGTTCAGATATGTTCATTGTTTTAAGGTCCCTTCAGAACGTAAGGTACAACTTAGAAGACAGTACCTGGAGTTTTTAACAAGTTAAATATTTATTCAACCACTGGAAGGGGATTTAAGAGAAATCTCATTATCACTGATGAAAATGGAATCACAAATAAAAAGAAGCATCTCGGTTAGCTTCTGCTCCTTTGTGCTCTAGGTGAAATCCTCCTTTGAGTCATGCTCATTTGCAGATGAATAATTTGGGGGACTCCACTGGAGGATTGATATTTTTAATTGAAGGCTAAAAGCCTGCTAGTTCTCTCTCTCAGAGCATAATAATTTTTCTCAATAAAATGAAGTTATTTATCTAATTTTCATTTAGAAGACAATTGAACTTTTTCAAAATGGCCCCAGTTCTTTTATAAAAATTAATTGATGGTATTCATTTAAGTCTAACTTCTGAATTTTTAATTTTGGAACTAATTTTATGTGCTTTGGAGAACATAGTTTCCTCTTTATTGAGAAATGTAATATAATTTCATTTGTCATTATAACTCTGAGGAATGCCCTTAAAATAATACATTATCCTTCAGTAAGCTTTCCCTTACAAGTTACTTGAGTTTTGGTTATTTCAGATAAGAACTTGCCATCTTATTTAGAGAAAACTTTGTAGTAGTCGATTTTAGTTATTAGAAAGCTGTAAAAGATTCTACAGGAGAAAGTAGCAGCTCTGTAAGGTAAGGAAGGGGTGGGACAGGGTTATGGCTCTGGAGCGTGACAGATAGGGAACATTCAGGCATAAGACCTTACATGAGGTATCTAATATCCCTGAGCTCAGTTATGAATGATAATAATGGTGAAGGCGTGCTAAGAGGAGGAAGGGAAAACTAGTATAACATGCCTAGCATTATGGCTGGGAGAAACACACTATATATAAAACTGAAAATATATATATATAATATTAAAAACAAACGATTTTCCAGGATGACATAGTACCAAAAACTCCCACAAATTTTCAAGTCTTCCTTTGCCAAGACTTTTACGATTTAGATATGACTAAAAATGCCAAAGAAAATGAAATCCTTCTGCCTTTATATTCCAATATGCCCTTTCACATCAGTCTAGAAGGGATATATGCTATTTAAGCAATTATAGGAAGGGAGGTGAAATGGATCAATAATATTCCAATTAATATTTATATTACTGGAACCCTATTCAGTTGACAAGCAGCTAATGCAGGTCTACTACAAGGGTACGTAGGAATATTTTAGATATGCACCAGAGTTTCTCAGATTCTGGACTTCTACCTAAAACTTGCATGAGAAATTTCCAAGAAACATTGAAGAGCCAGAGAGCTGAAGTACTGTTAATATTATTCCCAAAGGGTATTAGACTGTGTCCGATGAGAAGGTTTCACTTCTCTACAGCAGATATCCAGCAGAGAGAGACAGATTCTAGCAAATATTTATTGTTTCTCTTTTCTTCTTTTGATGTACTTCTGGAAGTCAGTGATAGCACTTAGTTCCACTTCGGGTTTCTGTTTAAAGCCATACCTTCCCTCTGTTTCCTCCTGCCACCCTCTCTGCCCATGGGACCCTGTCAGGAGTCCAGGCTTCCAGTCCAAAGTCTTGGGCAGATAGTGCTGTTTTTCCTATTCCTTCCAGCGTTTCCCTTACCTTTCTCCCTATCTATGGAAACCCCTTGTCTCATTTTCCTCTAACTTAAAAGTATTTTTTCAATCGCATCCTATCAGGCATATTTCACCAGTTTCCCAGACTTGGCTAGAAATGTCTGAAATCTGGTTGGGAACACGTAGCATTCTAGTTACTCATTGCTGTGTCACATACTACACCAAAATTCAGTGGCCTCAAGAAAGAGTGATGTTTTGTTGTTCACAATTCTGTTGGTTGGCTGGGTGGTTCTTTTGTTGGTCTTCCAGAACTTGCTCATGGAGTGGAATTCAGTGACAGTTGACTGGGGGTGGTCTCAGCTAAAACACTGGGAGGGCTGTGCCCCTTCTTTCCACATGGTCTCTCATCATTCAGGAGCCTGGGCTGGGATCCCTGTCATAGCGGCAAATATAGACCAAATAAAGACAGAAGGGGCCAGCTGCCCCTTAAAGCCCGGATTCTCAAATGCACAGCACCATTCCCATAGCATTCGGTTGGCTTACGTGCCAGATTGGATGTATGTCTGGAGGTATTGACTTTGAAATTTTATCTATGGACCTATCGGTATATATACACATGTGTTTATGCATGTACAAACACAGACACATTTATTCTGAGGACACCAGCTTACATCTTATCATAAGCTTAAATGAAAAATATAATAACAATATTATTGGGTTATAAATTACTATCTTATCAAAAAAAATATACCCCCACAAAATTTCCAAAATTATATATGCTGACACAATACATTAAGCATATTTTTGCTCACTCTTAGGTACTCATTTCTCAAAAATTATTCTCCCATATTTCTAGAATCTAGTATAGTTTTTTTTTTGTTTTTCTTTTTTTTTAGGTTTAGTCACTGTGGATATAATGTTGTCTAGCAAAAAGGTTATGCATCAATAGTTTCCGCTGAAATGAGCTGTCATCAGCACATTTCCTTATGAAATAATATTCATTAAAATAGGATATTCTCTCAGCTGAAGTGACAGCTCATCACCTTGTCAATTTTCTATAATAATATACACTTTATAATCCAGTGTTAACAAGACACAAAGTAGCATTTCAGTCATCTAATATAGTGTCAAAAGGGAGACTTGATATACTGTATTCAAAGAAAAGGTGCCAATTAAATGTATTCTCTCTACAGTCAGTGCTCCAATACCATACAATAATGTAATCTGTAGCCTTGTTATCTAATATTAGATATGGATGTTCCATCACATTCTGTTTCTCTTTCTCTCTTTCCTTTTTCAATATTAACCCCAAGTATATTGTCATAACTGCTACAAGACTTGGCAGGGGGATTGCCAAATCAGGGAATGTCGAGACCGGGAGCCTAGGCAGATGCACAGGAATGAAGAAAAAAAAGCAGAACATTTATTATACAGGAGGGAGCATAATACATATGATGAACATGTTTGGAGTCTGTCACAGCTAAATTGAAATCTTTACCAGCGGCTAGCTTGTCTGCATTCAGGTACATCATTAACTTTTTCAAGCCTCAATTTCATTTTATGAAAATGGGAATATTAATTCAACCCAATTCGGGGGCTGGGGGGGATATGAGGATTACATGGGATAATGTTTGTGAAGGGTTTGGCCTAAGAAATGCTAGCTCTATCCATACGCCTCACTTAAAAGATGTCATTCCATTGAGAAGTGACCTCTCAGTCCTACAGCTGTTCCTCTGAATGCTTGCAGAGGTTTCTGTCTTCATTTTTCAACAATTTATGTTTTTCTTTGTATTCAAAGGAAATGCTTGTAGCTCACTGCATTAACTGAATATGTGGCTTGAAGTCTTTCATCTGCTTGGAAAAATTCTGAGTTCTTAAAAAAAATACTTCTAGTCCCTTCTCTTTCTCCTTCCCTTCTAAAATTCCAGTTATATTTATGCTAGTCTTTAGCACTGATTCTAGTATCACTTACATACCTTTCTCTATTTTCAGTTCTTAATTCTTCAGCCTGACTAGACCTCTCTTTAGCTATGTCTAATTTGCTGGTGAATTCCTACATTACATTCTTTTTTTCTTTAACATTGTGTTATGGAAACACTCAAACACACAAAAGAATGGAAGGAATTTTACATTGAACACTCATATATCCATCAACTATATTCTATCATTAATATTATACTTGCATTATCACATATCTACCTACCCATTTCTGTATCCATTCATCAACCCATCTTACTCTTTAATGCATTTCAAATTAAAATTCAGACATCAAGATACTTCCTTCTAAATACCTCAGCACATACACCATTAGCTAGAGTTCAGCATTTGTTTTCGTGTGTATTTTGTTGGAGGTAGAATTTACATACAGTGAAACACATAAATTGTTAGTATTCATTTGCTGAGTTTTGATAAATGCAAACGCTTGTGTTAACCAACCCCCATCAAGATATAGAACATTATCATCACCCCAGAAAGTTTCCTCATACCCCTTCCCAGTCAATCCCAACTTCCACACTCATAAGCAAGCACTGTTGTTTTTTTTTTCCACCATAGAATTGCCTGTTCTAGAGCTTTCTATAAAGTGAATTCTACAGTATGTATCCTTCATGTAAGGCATTTTTACTTAACATGATGCTTTTGAGGTTCATCTATCTATTTACATGTATCATCTTTTTGGGTTAAATTGTATTAGCAGTTATATTAATTTCTTAAGAGTGGACAGAAAAAACACCACAAATCGAGTGGCTTGAAACAATGGAAGTTTATTGTCTCAAGAGTTTTGGAGACCAGAAGTCTGAAATCAAGGCATTGGCAGGGCCATGCTCTCTGATAGCTCTAGGGAAGAATCCTTCTTGCCTCTTTTAGCGTTTGGTGTTTGCCAGCCACCTTTGGCATTCCTTGGCTTGTAGATGCATCACTATAATCACATGACTATCTTCTCCCTTTGCATCTTTATACCGTCTTCCCATTGTGTTTGTCTTTGATCCAAATTTTTCCTCCTTTCATAAAGACACCAGTCATATTGGTCATTAACTTTGTTTTTAACTTGATTATCTCCATAAAAATCCCATTTCCAAGTAGGGTGAAATTCTAAGGTATGGGAGCTAAGGATTTCAACATATCTTTTTTGGAGGATATAATTCAACCCATAACAGTAATATCATTGAATAGTATTCCATTGTATGGATATTTTATAGTTTATTTTTAATTTGTTCCATTGACAGACAACTAAACTCATTGCAGTTTTGAGTTATGACAAAGCTGCTATAAATACCCTTGTTCAAGTCTTTTTGTGATTGTACTCATTTGTCTTAGTTAAATACTTAGATGTGGAATTGCAGGTTCATAGGAAAAATATATTATTTAGTTTTATAAAAAACCTGTCAAATCTTTCCCCAAAGATTTTGTACCATTTTGTGTACTAACAACGTGTAACAATTTTGGTTGCTCTACTTTGTCACTGCCACTTACAACATTGTTATTGTTTTATGAGGTTTTGTTTATTTATTAAGATTTTATTGGTGTTAAAAGAGCTTAAGACAAATGGACCAAAAATTAGAAGTTGCCTTGGTACAGATCCTCCTTGGTTTGGAAAACTCAGAGTAACTGCTGCTAGGAAGGGGGAGAACAAAGCAAATAGCACAAAGTGGAGGCAAAACATTCTAAAGAATGGCATAGTGGAAGAAGATAGGGGGCATGGCCATCACCAGGGGATGCCTCACACAATGGGTGATAGTGGAAACCTATCCAAATTCTATGTCTCTATGCAACTTACCAAAAAAGGGGGAACCAAGAACCTTATAGCAGTGGCAATAAATACAAGCCCTGGCTAGTAGGAAAGTGGCTTGTGTGTCTCTGTCACCTTGCACTAAGTGCAGAGCTCAATATGGGGCTCAATCTTACAACCCTGAGATCAAGCCCTGAGCCAAAACCAAGAGTTGGATGCTTAACTGACTGAGCCACCCAGGTGCTCCAGAACCAACTTATTTCTGATACTTACTCCTTTTCCCCCCAAAATCAGAAACAACCCCCACCTCACTGACCCTGTGCTTCCAGGTAGAAGGGCTTTAAACTTAGGGGTGGCTTTGGAGAAAATGGAGGGGTGGGGAGCTCAGCTTGTCTAAGAGGTCACAGGTTTGTGAGCATCTCCATGGGGATGGGGATGGGCCTTCTTGGCTGTTGTCTTCCACCAAATCCTTGGGAAGGATTCTGAGAAGAAGCCATTAGCCAGAGAACAGCCACCTTCTTGCTCTCCGGCCTCAAGGCCACTCTCAACAAGACCCTTTGCGGTAGGGGGGTGAGGCCACCGCACATGGTAAGCAAGCACTTCTCAGAGTGCAGGGGAGATTGGGGAGCTGCCCAGCCTGGAAGTGTGCTCCCTCACCACCTTGAATGTAGAAAGACCCATGGGCAGCTCAAACTGAAAGCAGAAATCTTTCTCCAGATCTTATCACAGGTATGGATCCTAATCTCCAGTTGGGTTGGCTTGTTTAAACTCCATTTATGGAAGCTTCTGGCATCTCCCAGATCCACCACCAAGATGTGACAGACAAGCTCAGTAAGAATATTTTCCAGTCCTCCTTTGAAAGAATCTTTAAAAAACAGAAAAACCCGAAACACTGTATTTGCTTTAAATGAAAACCCTCTTAGAACGCAAGCAGCGAGCCAGCATGGAGCCTGGCCACCCACAGGGAGCCACCAGCAAGGAGTTTCTTCTAAAACCTAGTCCCCTTTCAATCAAAGAAAAGAAAGAATAGAACAGAGGAAAGGCCTAGTCTGAGATGAGGGTCTCCCTCCCTCCACCCCAGTCACAGACTCAGGTGTGGTGGTGTTGGCATGGGGCATCCGTGTTGAGCGGCTGGTGGAGGGCTCCTGGCTGGGTCTCCTCCGCTCGGGTTCCGCCTTCAGTCTCCCTTCTCCTTGCCCTGCTGGCCAGTGGTGGGCACTCCCTCTGTGTCGGCTCCTCTGTCCCTCAGGTGTTCCTCTGCTCCTGTTCTGACAGTGGTCCTTCAGTTTTAGCAGCGGAAAACAGGTATCCATTTATTTATTTTATTTTTTATTACTCAGAATAAGATACTGACCAACAAAGTCCCCCTCTAGTATTGGGACAGCTTCATCACTCCACTGTGCTGATAGGAGTCGTCTTGCAACAGTGCCCCGTCGATGTGTGACTTCAACTCATCACCAAGGTAACTGTCCCGGGACAGCTCAGGCTGCTCCGCTGGGAGGGCTGGCTCCTGAAGATACAGCCCTGAACCAGGGCGTCCTGTGAGAAGAGCTGACATGCCGCCTCCTGGCTGGCCTGGCTGCTGGGAAGATTCCTCTGGCTGAGCCCAGGAAGCCCAAAGCTGTTCTTCTGGACCAGTCTTGCCTTTGGGGGTTCCCAGGGTCCGTTTGTCCAAAATACCCCAGTGGGAACATGGGGGGCATAACCAGGTTGAAGTTGGAGGGGAATGTTCATGGCAGCCACGTGGCTGGGGATGGCACCAGTCATGCCCATCTGGTCTGGGTCTGCAAGTTCATGTTCCAGGGCCAGCTCTGGCTCTTCTGCTCATAGACTGATCCTGGGATCATAGCCTCCTGGGGTCATACATGATTCCTGGGTAGAGGGTGGTGACCAGCTACCAGGGCTTGCTGAACTGCGTGGGGCTCTCCCACATTGTTCAGGGGCCCTTCTACCAGCAACTTCTGTTCTTAGTAGTAGTTCAGCAGGTGGTTCCAGAGCAGCTGTGAGGACAGGGCCTTTGAGTTGCCTACGATAATGACCTCATATCATGCTTTGGTCAGGGTCATGTGAAGCTGCCTGGGGTTGTTTAAAAATCCAATGCCTTGTTGCTTGTTAGCCCACATGCAGGAGAGTAAGATAAAGTCCTTGTCTTGCCCTGGAATGTATCCATGTGGGCGAACTCTACCTCCTGGTAGAGCTTGGTGTGGAGGGAGTCGCTGAACTACATGAGTTGCATTAGGTTGGAGCACTGGCCTTGATTAAGGGCATGATGATGCCAATCTGATCTGGCTTGGCACGTTCCTTCAGCAGCTTTGTGTTGATCTACTCCATATGTGTAGCTTCCTTCTTGTTCAGGGAGGAGGTGCTTGAGCTTGCAATCTCCTCTGGGCTCTGGGTCACCTAGAGCATCAGTTTATCAGGTTGAGGTCACTGGAAGTCAAATCCCTTCTTCCTAAGATCTGCTGCAGTGATGCCTTTCTGAAGAGAGACTTGGTAGATGACGGACGGGAAGACGCTGAGGGTAGGGTGCATCATGTTGGACCTGGAGGTGGATGAGGTGGATGGGACAGACACCCAGCATCACGAGCTTCATGAAGAGTGACTGGGATAGCCCAACCTCGTCTGCCATTTTGCACATCACCATGGAGCCCAGCAGGCAGTGGTCACCCATGAAGATGAGCTGGTTGAGTCCGAGGACCATGGGGACCATGCACTCTAGCTCAGTGGCCCGGGTGCTTGCCTCAGTTAAAATGGGCCTCAGTTGCCCAGACTTCCACATACATCTGTGTTCATGAGCAGCTCACTCTCCATGGTGAGCTTTAGCATCAGGTATGGCTTCTCTTCTGCAGACAACAAACAGCTCCCCAGTCTCCTCGTTCAGTTGCTACAGCTTCTGGAGCTCAGCATGCTGTCCATGTTCCTGCTCTGGTTGTGCAGGGACAGAAATGATACTGAGTCCTGATGCAGAACAGCATGACTCTCAGCCTGGTTTGGTAGATCTTCTCGGTTAGCAGATTAATGACTATATTACTTGGAGCACAGATAAGCAGGGGTGCACTGCTTTGCCCAGCCAGGTATAGCAGCTGCTGGTGGCCAAGGTAACCATCTTCCTGGTGCCTGGTGGTTCTTGGATCAGGCTCATCGATCTTTGCTGTGCGGTCTTTATGGTATAAACCTGAAGAGTGGTTCCGGTTGGGGAGTCCTTTTGCCGTGAAGTTCTTGGGCAGCTGAGATCTGATGATAATGTCCTCCAGCTGGTGGCTGATTTAGCCCCACGTGGAGGTCTCCTCCAGGGCAAACATTTTCAGCACGCTCTGCATCCTGTCGAATGAGGTTGACTCCCATCTGAAATCCACCTGCAAGTTATGATCTCCTTCCACAGGCCTGCCCAAACTGCTCTGCAGCTCAGTGGTGATGTCATCACCACAGTTAACAGGGACCTGGATGACGTGGCTGATCGCTTTCCACAGGGGATGCCAACCACGCTTCCTTTGTAGGCAGGCATATCTTGTTCCCTTGACTAAGCTGCATATCTCAACTGAATTATGACTAAATCCTCATCACCAGAGGACTGATACTCAGTCTTGGGCGAAGTAGGCATTTGTCTTCTTGTTAAGGACTAGGTCCCAGCTGACCGTGATGTATGCTGAGACTGGCACTCTTTTTTGGTTTCTCATCGTAGTTGGCCGGCACCTAGACAAGGGGCCCAACTTTGTTCCAGTGCTGGTAAGCAGTCTATGGCAGGAGGATGCTCTGTGGCCCTTCTCCACCTCCAGCTTCTCTGGTTCCTCCAAGCTGGTGGAAGGATTTTCCTGGCCGCAGCACTTCCGAGTTGTTGATTGATCTGCGGAGTGGTGATGGGCCCAGCCCACAGCTGCACCTGCTCAGAAGGGATCTTGACTAGTCAGCACCCGAAGCAGCGGTTCTAGATCAGGGGCTGCCGCTCCCAGGTGTCCCCATTGATGTACTTGAGGCTTTTCTGACGGGCGCAGGGCAGTCCAGACAGCAGCACCACGACCCAGTTGGCCTTGGCAGTAATGAAGCGGTGGAGGAAGACATTGTGGGAGCCACGGTAACCCTCCAGAGCCGGTTCCCAGAGAAGCCCATCCTTGTGGCAAGTCGCCTCTTTGCACCTCAGGAGGTGATCTACAGTGTGTCTGTAGTGGGGGTTACACACCCACTTCTTGCTGGTATTACAGTAGGTCAAGCCAGCAGTACTGTGTATTCTGCAGTCACTGCAGGCAGGCGCTGGGAAATCCCGGGAATAGCAGGTATCTACCTCGTCGAAGTTCAACTCGGTAAACAACTGGCTAGTCTTGACCACACCTGTGACCCAGGATGCCCTGAGTGCCACGATCTGCCCTGGAACTGTCGGGGTCACTGCGCCGGCCGTGTGCGCGGGAGGCACTGTGCAGCCACCTCTGGACCTGGGAACATCTGCGTCTGGCTAGGAAGGGTGAAGTCCATGAACTTGAACTCGGAGCCATGCAGCTGAGTCGCTCGTCCTCCTCGGTGTCCCCAGCAGGGTGAGCATCTGTGAACTGGGACCCTGCCCCCAGCCCGGCTCCGGACTCACGCCCGCGGACTGGGCGGAAACGCTCGCGGGGGGGACAAGGGGTGCCCACCGAGGCTCCGCCCGCCTGCCGCTCCCATCCCTGCAGAAACCTCAGCCGCTGCCACCACCACCTGCTGTGAGTAGTTTTAATTTTACCTCTTCTGGCGGGTGAGGGGTGGCCTCGGTGGCATTCCCGATATTACTGTTTTTTAGTCTAAGTTTTAGAATTTCCTTTTTGTTCTTTTGATATAAAATTCCAGTTTTTCTGGTCAATTTTTCCATCTTGCCATCACTTGTGATACACTAATCACAGTTAAAATCTATTTCTGAAAACCAGTATCTGGGTCACCTGTGCATCAGTTTTCATTGCCTTTTTTTTTTCTCATCCTTTATTTTGTTTTGTTTTTTTTTAAAGATTTTATTTATTTATTTTACAGAGAGAGACACAGCGAGAGAGGGAACACAGGCAGGGGGAGTGGGAGAGGGAGAAGCAGGCTTCCCGCAGAGCCGGGAGCCCGATGCGGGACTCGATCCCAGGACCCTGGGACCATGACCCGAGCCGAAGGCAGATGCTTAACGACTGAGCCACCCAGGCGCCCCTCTCATCCTTTATTTTGTATACCTGGGAAATTTTTTATTGAATTATGGAAATTATGTATAAAAATTACAGAGGTTCTGGAAAAAAATGTTATCTTTCTCTAAAGAGGATTTCTTTACCTTCTGGCAGGCAATTAGAGTAGGCATGGATTACTTTAATTCAAACAGATTGAGCTGATTCACAGCTGGGTTTCATTCTTTGTAAGGCTGGTCGATTTCTTTTTTTTCTTTTTTTTTTTTTAGTAGTTTTTTCCCCAGTTTTATTGAGAAATAATTGACCTACATCACTGCATAAATTTAAGGCATACACCTGATGGTTTGATTTACAAATATTATGAAATGATTAGCACAATAGATTCAGTTAACATTTATCTTCCTTCCTTCGGAAAAGAAAGAAAATAAGAAATAAAGAAAAAACCCTTGTTAATAGGAGCTCTTAGGATTTCCTCTTAACTCTCCTGTATTAGCTGTAGTCATCCTGTTAAATGCTATACCCATAGTACTTGTTTATCTTAAAACTGCAAGTTTGTACCTTTTGATCACCCTCCTACCTTCCTCCAATCCCCCCTGTCCTCCATCTTTAGTAACCACAAGTCTGATCTGTTCTGTTTCTTTTTCTTTTTTAAAGATTTTGTATAAGTGAGATCATACAGTATTTGCCTTTTTTGTCTGACTTATTTCACTTAGCATAATGACTTCAATGTCTATCCATGTTGTCACAAATGGTAGGATTTCCTTGTTGTTGTTTTTTTATGGGTGAATAATATTCTGTGTGTGTGTGTGTGTTTGTATGGATCACAGTTTATCCATCCATTGATGGATACTCAGGTTGTTTCCATGTCTTGGCTATTGTAAATAATACTGCTATGAACATGGGGGTGAAAGACTCTTTTCGAGTTAGTGTTTTCATTTCCTTCGGATATATTCCCATGGAATTTCTGGACCATACGGTAGTTCTTTTTAATCTTTAGAATATTCTCCGTATTGTTTTCCCCCATAGTGGCTGTACAAATTTACATTGTCATAACAGTGTACACAGTGTATAAGGGTTCCCTTTTCACCACATCCATGCCAGCATTTATCTCTTATTTTCTTGATGATGGCCATTCTAATAAGGCGCAAGGTAGTATCTCACTGTGGTTTTAATTTGGATTTCACTAATAAGTAGTGATGTTGAAGACGGTCTATTTCTAGTTTAATTTCTCTCTTAGACTGTAGCCCTTCTGGTGTTCAGTTGAATACTTGGGGTTTTTATCAGAACCTTATATGTGTCCAAACTATTGGATAAACAGGATAGAGAGGCTTTGGGTATAAAGAGTACAGTGTTTGTGCTTTGAGTAGTAGATCATAGAATAAGGGAGTCATCTATTCAGGTTAAAATGATACGTATCACAATTGTTTTATAATTTGAACTGAAAGAAAATTTTGCCAGAGTCTTCTAGTCAAAATGAATTTAGGAGAATACTGTAAATATTTTTAAAAATGTAAGGATGGATATAATCTGAACACAGAGTTTAGAGTAGACAAATGGGAATTGCAAAGAGTTGATGTCAAGTGGAAATTTGAGAAATGAGATGAAAAATTCACTGGAGGTCTCAAAAACAGATTGGATGATGAGAAGAGATCTGTGAACTTGCAGATAGGTCAGTAGAAATAA
>NC_138375.1:123082891-123108367 GCF_054177405.1 Leptonychotes weddellii
CATCGGGGTGCACGTACCCCTTTGGATCCCTACTTTTGTATCTTTGGGGTAAATACCCAGTAGTGCAATTGCTGGATCGTAGGGTAGCTCTATTTTCAACTTTTTGAGGAACCTCCATACAGTTTTCCAGAGTGGCTGCACCAGCTTGCATTCCCACCAACAGTGTAGGAGGGTTCCCCTTTCTCCGCATCCCCGCCAACATCTTGTACTACTTTTTTGATTTTTTTTCTTTTACTCATAATTTTTTGGCGGTTGATCCGCGTTGTTGTATCTATCGGTAGTTTGTTATTTATTGCTAAGTAATACAATTCTCTTTAATGAATTATTAGGAGCTGGTAGAATTAAGGTGTTGTGCCAGAGGGTGATTGCCTCTAGCAGAAGGGTGAAGCCATGAATTGGGAAGGGCCCTGAGGGAAGTTTCTGCAGTGTGGTTGCTGTTTATAGGGTGTGCACATTTGACAGCATGCATTCGACTGTATCCTTAAGATAGATGCATTTCACTGTATGTAATTTGTACATCAGGAGAAGGAAAAGGCAGGGAAGGAAAACTTACCAGGGACACTGCCCAACTGTCATCCTTGTTTGTTGATACTCTTGTGTGCTTGAGTCAGAGATTTATTTTTCACATTTCTGGTTAGCCAGAAGTCCTATCTTTGGTCATATTTTTAAAGCATTTCCCTGTGATTTTACTCTTTGGTGAAGGCAAATTTAAGAAAGTGTATTTTATGAGAGCCTTTATCAAAACACTCTACAGCAGTCCTTACTGCTCCTGGGCTATTCCTATGGAAATGAAATCTCTGCCCCAAACTGAGTATATCTATGATAATGCCCAATATATTATATACCAGATTGCAGTTGCTAATGTTAAGGCATCATTTTAATAATTTTTTTCTTTATTAGTAAAATGTGTTAAAGTATCATGCATCCCTTCCATCAGAGAGACTTAAATTTTGTCATAAAAATGAAGAGACAGGGCACCCGAGTGGCTCAGTCCGTTAAGCATCTGCCTTTGGCTCGGGTCATGATCATTGGGCTCTCCACTCAGCGGCCAGTCTGCTTCTTCCTCTATGATCGCTCTCGCTTTTGTGCACTCTCAAATAAATAAATAAAATCTTAAAAAGAGAGAGACATTCAAACTATTCCAACTAAATAGCATATTTTTATGGAATGGCAATTAATGGAAGTTTGGGCATTCATTTCTTCATTCAAAGTTTTATTAACGACTTTCTTTTAGAGTAGGTTTAAGATTTTTTGTGTTTTACCTACTCCGATACCTGTGATCTTTCTAATAATATTAGTGTGTATAGAAAAGCGATTACATTTTGTATATGATTTGGTATACAGAATAAACCTACTATATCAGGCTGTATATAATCTGGGAATATTACTGAATATACTCAGTACTCAGTATCACACTCAATATTATACTCAATTTTAAGCTATATGTAAGTGAAGCCAAGGGTGTCGGCTTTCTTAGAACCTGCTGGTGCCTGGACCAGCTCTTGTAACAGACACTTTTCTGAGTATGTTCAGTCTGCTGTTTCATTTAAAGACCATTCATTGCAACAGAGAAAAAATGTACAGTTTAGCGTCCAAGTGTATTTGAAAAATAATTAATCAGCCAGACAAATCCATAGTGCCCCTGGCTTGAGTTTTGCTTCTATAAGATTTGGATCATTATGACTTTACGATTAGAACTTCAGGACAATACTCCCCACATAATGATAATTTAGCTCTATACCTAGCTCTTCTTACCTCAAAATTCCTTCATCCAATGCTCTGAATCATTCAGAATGGGACCAAGACCTTCATTACCGTGATACTTTCATGCTATTGGCCACACCAGCATCAATGTCTTGAATAGAAGAAACTCTTCAGAGACTATTTCCTTTGCTCCTAGAAAAATTTCAAACTCATCAGCCCCTCTGAAGAATGGCCCCTTTCTTTATTTTCTTTTTCTTTCTTTTCTTTTTCTTTCTCTTTCTTTTATTTCTTTCATTCTTTCATTTTTTTAAGGGTGGGGAGAGGCAGAGGGAGAGAGAATCTTAAGCAGGCTCCATGCCCAGCACAGAGTCTAACATGGGGCTCAAGCTCACAACCCTGAGCTGAAATCAAGGGTTGGACGCTTAACTGACAGAGCCACCAAAGCACCCCAAGAATGGCCCCTTTCTGTACCCTGACCTTGCTTCTGCCTCTCTCCCCTTGTTCACCACTCCAGTTCCTCATATATTCTCTCTGACCCCCAGGGACTGACAAACTCTTGTGTTTTGGTACTTAGAACATTCTTCCTCAGATAATCCATCCACAAGGCCGGATCTTTCTAATCCCTGAATCTCAGTTTAAATGGGACTTCTTTTTATTTTTTTCTCCACTTTATTGAAGTATAATTAATAAATAAACACCAAATATTTAAGGTATACAATGTGATATTTTGAGATATGTATACATTTTGGCAATCAGCACCTCAATCAAGGTGATTTAACATATCCAACACCTTACATAGTTAGTGTGTGTGTGTGTGTGTGTGTGTGTGTGTGTGTGTGTGTGTGTCTATGTGTATGTGGTGAGAACACTGAAGATCAACTGTCTTAGCAAATTTCAGGTATACAACAGAGTATTGTTTGCTACAGTTACCATGCTGTACCTTAGATCCCCAGCAGTTACTCACCCCCCATAACTGAAAGTTTATTCTCTGACGGACGTCTCCTCATTTCCCCCACCTCTCAGGCCCTGGCAGCCACCATTCTACTCTGTGCTTTTATGAGTTTGACTTTTTTAGATTTAACATATAAGTGAGATCATGAAGTATTTGCCTTTCTGTGTCTGGTTTATTTCACTCAGCATAATGTCTTCCAGGTTCATCCATGTTGTTGCAGATGGCAGGATTGTGTGTGTGTGTGTGTGTGTGTGTGTGTGTGTGTGTGTGTGTGTGAGAAACCTTCTCTGAAATCCTGGTGTTATGGCCCCTCTTTCTCCTTCCAGTCATTTTTTATAATGTTACCTGTATTATTACCTGTATTGTTATGTTTATGAAACTCACAGCTCTTCCCTAATTGGTTTCTTGGCTTGCTTGCACATTTTCTATCTCCCTCTACTGTACTAGAAGCAGGGTTATGCACTGCACAACTCCAGAGGGTCCCTTTGCTTTGTGGTTTTAGGTGAACAGTGCCCCCCCCAACCCCACCCCCAGAGCAGGGCTGGATAAATCTACGCAGCCTCCCACAGTGGCCCTCCCTAACAGCCAAAGCTCTTCGTAAAAGCTGTTATTCTTAGTCCCTAAAACAGTGCCTGGCACACAGCAGGTGTTCCAAAAATATTTGTTGAAAAATGAACTGAATTTATACTTTCAAGTGGCTAAGGGACTCAGTGAATTTTTGTCAGCCACAGTCTTTTCCGTTTGTGTTCATGTGCTGCTTTCAAAAAACAAAAAAACCACCACGACCAACAATAAAAAACCAAACCCTACATCGAATACACAGTGAAAATAACCAAATTTCTAATAAAAATCACAAAGAATCAGTGACTTAACTGAATTGCTTAAGAATGATGTGTTCCTGTTACTGATAGTTGAGTTTAATATTAATGATTATGGGCAGAATGTATTTCTTTATCTTTGTCCTTAACATTTGGATATGTATTTGTGTTTAATCATTAATAACTAATGTGCTGCCAGTATGGGATATCACCCATCTTTATAAATCTTTTGGGATAAGACCACTTTGCTAGGTAGATTAGATTTCAGAATAATTTATGTGAGTCTTTGAAATGAGAAATATTCCTTTATTCTCAAACACTAAATGTTTATGAAAAATAATACCACATTTTCTTTAAAAGGAAGTAGAACATTTTCTCCCAAAATTCCAAGCGCACACAACAATATAGATGCACGTGGCACGTCTAGATTGGCGAAGTTAATGTTAACAGACCAGGATGATAAAATTTAAAATATATTCTCTGTCACCCAGTGTCTGTTGATTCACTTAAAGATCCTGCACGAAATCTTTTCCACTGTCAGTTTTCCGAGCAGCTTTTAAACACTGCAGGGTTGGATTTTTATCATCCTCACTTATCTTTGGACGCGAGGCTTGAAGGCACGTGAGCACTTGGGACCAAGGCGGGGAGGGCTGCCGCGTCTGATGAGTAATTGATCCTGCGGACATACGTTTCCTTCCCTGGAATTGATAAGCACCACGAAAAGCCAACCCCTTCGCCTTCCAAGCCCATCTACAAAGCACAAATGCTGCAGCTCGTGTATTTAAAAAAAAGAGATAAGAAAAGAAAAGAAATCGACACTTTTATTACACTTTGGCATTTCCTCCTTTTTCTCTGCGGTATCATTTGAAGTCTGCTTTTTAAAACAGAAGTTGGACAAATGAATCCCTCTGTCCTCACTTTCAGTTGTCAGCAGTGTTCAGTGTGAGATGAAATAAATTGCCAAGCCCTTTCATCTTCTATAATCAGCTCGGCACAGCCGAGAACACCCCCAGCCCCGCGCGCACACAGCCCCTGCTGGGCTCACTCCGCCCAACAGGAAGTCGAGGGGACTTATTTTGCTGCCCTCTTTCCTCGCTTGCTTCCTTGCCTCTTCCATCTCCTTTCTCCCGGCCTGCACGAGATGCCTACTGTGCCATCCATTTTCTGCAGGAAAGAAGTTTTAGGGAGTAGCATCATTTTTTTTTTTTTTTCAACGCATGTCTGACCTGGGCGTGGTTTGGTTTGGTTTGGTTTTTCACCCTCCAGCACGCTCAAGTGTAGCATGATTGCTGCTGTCCCGCACCTACCCACCCGATGTACAGATGGGAAGATGCTGGGGGGAGCCTTGAACTGTACCTTGACCATGCCAGAGTGCTTTGTTTTTAAAAGCAGAGAAGCTCCACATTTATGTTTATGTCAGCCAGGCAGGACATCCACGAAGATGAACTCACTACAGGTACTCTCTTTCTAGCACCCAGACTAGGTGGGAGTCTATCAGGGAACAGAGCAGATGGTAGAGCTTGATGGAGGGGCCAGGGACAAGTACCTGCTAGTCTGGGGAGCTTTTTTGTTGGCTTATTTGTTTTGCCAGGAACTGATTGCTTTTTCAGACTCCCCCTCTTCTCTTCCATGTGCCTTTGGTAGGGCTCTCCTGGCTGATTCCTCCTCCTCCTCCTTGCCCTCCTCTTCCTCCTAGTAGGCTGCACTGCTCCTGTTGGCTGAGCCAGTCGTTACTAGGCATCTGGCTCTGTTGTAAATGCCTTCCGTGTATTAGCTCAGTTACTTGAGCAACAAAATGACGCCATAGGTGCAACTGATTGCCTCCATTCTTCAGATGGGGTTACTGAGGCACAGATTGGCTGAACGACTTACCAGATGTCACACTAGTGAGGGGTAGGACTGAGGTCCAGACCTGGGTCCCGCGTCTGCAGACTTGTGCTTTGATCTGGCTCACCCCAGTGTTGCTCTCAGTACAGGCAGATGACCTGTACTTCAGCCTCCTGGACCAAGAGGTTAGTGCAGGGTTGGGTCCGTGGCCCAGGAGGAGAGCCATGGTGCAGGTGGAGGGGTGCTCATGCTGGTTTCCTACATGGGTTACCCAGCTGGCAGGGCGGGACGCTTGGGTTGCTAGGGAGCGGCATGCCCATCACATGTGAAGATGAAACTCTAATGATATTTATTGAATTGGGGTCTAGCTGTCCCTAAATTCAATTTACATCAGAATGTTGTTTTTTGCTTTAATGTGAAACAAGAGGTTCCTTTTGTTTGCTTAAGCCAATTACATTTGGATTTCTCTTACCGAGGGAAGAAATGTTATTGAGTGATAGAGGGAAGAAAGCAGAATTTCTGAAGATTCCCAAGTAACGCTGGATGCTCCCCCTCTATCTGGGCTTGCTGTAGCCTCCCCCCACCACCCCATGACTCTATTGAAATCCACATTATCCCTCTGAAAATGATAGGGTCCACTCACCTAAGCTGTCTGCTTCTTAAAACTAAAAAGAGCCTTTTTGAAATGAGAGGGTATGCTGGCCTGGAACTGTCTATTGATCTTTTAAATTTCAACTTAGAAATTTAAATTTTATCTCAAGGGGAAAGGAACTAGAATTGAATTCATGTTTTCTAGCCACTTTCTGGTGAGGG
Organism: Leptonychotes weddellii; assembly: GCF_054177405.1. NCBI lineage: Eukaryota > Metazoa > Chordata > Mammalia > Carnivora > Phocidae > Leptonychotes > Leptonychotes weddellii. The sequence goes on from NC_138375.1 coordinate 123,089,006, forward strand.
ATCAACATCACTTGGAAACCAATTATAACAGCAGACCAGCAAAGACAATGCCCAGGGAATGTCTCTGTCTGGAGAGCTGGTGGGCACCAACAGAAGGGAAATTATTTCTCTTTGGGCTTTCATTCAGATTAGCTCTTTTTCTCAAACTCTCTATTTTTAAATAACTCTGGCACCATGCAGATGAGATATGTGGGGAGTATACAATGAACATCTCTCATTGCGACCTCTTAGCTGTCCACGACAGAACGCTCCCAGTTGGGATTATGGAAAAGGACAAAATGACGGCTGCTTGCCCGATGTTTGCAGAGCTGCCTTGTTTTATGGGAGGGAGTTGTGTTGTAATCACACTGCATCCTAGTCCCCAACACAGTGCCTTGCACACAGCAGCTGACCTTCCTGTGATGGTTAATTTTACATGTCGACTAGCCACGGGGTGCCCAGATTAAACGTGATTTCTGGGTGTGTCTGTGAAGGTGTTTCTGGATGAGATTAGCATCTGAATGATGGGCTCCGAAAAAGTAGCTTATCCTTCCCAGCATGTGGGTATCACTCAGTCTCTTGAGAGCCTCCATAGAACAAAAAGCGGAAGAAGAGGAATTTTTCCTTCGAGCCTCCTGGACATCTTACCCTCTCTTACCTTCGGACTGGGATTTATACCATTGGCTCCCCTGTTTCTCAGGCCTTTGGACTTGTGCTGAATTACGCTACTGGCTTTATTGGGTTTCCAGCTTGCAGATGGCACATCATGGGACTTGGCCTCCATGATACTATGAGCCAGTTCTTCATAATAAATCATCATATATAGAAAATACATATTTTATATAAAGTAGGTGCATATGTTATATATATATATATATATATATAAATGTATGTGATGGATATATATATATATACACATCTACCTAGATCTGTATGTAATATATATATCTTAAGTATAATGTATAATAGGGGTATATAATATACATTTTATATATAATTTATGTATCCTCTTGGTTCTGTTTTTGTGGAGATCCCTGACTAGTACAATTAATTAAGCACTTCCAGCATCAAGACTTTTTAAAGAACTTCATACACGTGATTTTGTTTAAACTTATTTTGTTCTATGAGATAGGTATTATTACTATCATGCCCATTTTACAGAGGTGGAAACTGAGGCACAGAAGTGTGAAGTAACGTTAGCAGTGAGCAGTCCCCCAGGTATGAAGTGGTAAAACAAGGATTTGGCCCAGCATTTAGCTCCTGAGGCCCCCCCGTTAACCACGGTGTGATGCCGACTCCTTTTGCAGAAGCCACCTCATGAATATTTGTTGAACTGAACTGAAATTTTCGAATTTACCATGTGGCTTGGCTAGCAAGAAAACGGGCCTTTTGTATTAAGAAAAATAAATTCACCCCCAGGTTATGAGAAGTAGCCACAGTCAAAATTCTTCCATTCTCCTGAGGCTTTGATGACCTTTAGATAACTCCAGTCCACAGAATTACTTTACTGTCATTAGCATACATAATTAAATATTTGTTAGGAAAATTAATATATTTAAATTCGTTTAAAATTAAGCTGACCACTAATAGCTCTGCTCATCAGTAGAGCCTTTATGTTATTTTACAGCTTAAGAACATTTTAATGGCCAATAAAATTGCTCCCTAGATCCTAGCAGTGTTCAGATTTTGAAATTATAGCTGAAGATACTGTTAATCATTCCTAAATTACCAACTGCTCACTATTAACCTCTAAATTGTCTAGCTGATCTGTACATTTGAGAAAAGTCATAAATAGGACTTCCCCAGAGGTAGATTATATGCAGGACAGGTATGCTTTATACCCTCGTATATACATGTAATGCACAGATGGCCATAGCATGGAAACCAACTGTGTTGCCTCTATACGGGTATCTTCGAATAGAAGTCTCTGTATTTAGCTAACTCGGAGGGAAGGGATCAAAAGATTTGGCCATTGTAAAGTTGACTCCATAATGGTATTATTCAAATGTTTCCCTATATAAATAGAGTTTTATCAAGTTTCCAAAATATATCTATTTCTATTTTCCTTTCTTAGCGTGTCTGTTTATGGACAGATGTTTAGTTACGCATTCCCACCATAAAATATGGCAGAACAGTAGGCCTTTGAATAGATCTCTGATCATTTGGAGATTAAACATCAATTAAGACTGTTCATCTAAGCTTAAATTATTCCATCAAACACTTTCTAGCTATAAGTCAAAATGGGAGAAGGGTAAAAAAAGACCGTGATTGTAAGAAGATGTTATGGCCTCTGTATATGAATATAAAGTAATGTATTCTGAGCTCTCAGGATGGAGAGGATGATACTCTTGAGTCATGCTTTGCAAACGCATTTAAATATACCAGCAGCACCATGTAGTCAGTTCCAATCTAGCTAGATCCCTTTTGAGATTGGGGTAACTCTCTCATCCACTTGGGAGATATTTTCTGTGATTGTTAAAAAGTCAGACTAAAGGTCCATTGTTTTATCTGGCTAACTGTATTGACTCTGAAAATTCTATGATCATTTTAGAACTCCTTTAAATTCCATTGACTCGACATTATAAAATGCCGGTTCTGTGTAAGATAATGTGCCTGATGCTATAGGCAGTACAAAGATCATCAAACATGGATGTTATCTTTAGGAGTTTACTGAAGGGGGGCAGACAGGCACAAGTTAATCATGAAATGGACGTGTGCTATAAAAGAGGTGCACGGCCTATTAGGAACAAAGCAGAGGCAGAGAGTGATTTTTTTCCGATGGGGTGGATGGAGCAGGATGACTACAAGGAAGTAGTAGCAATTGAGGTAGACCAACGTTTTGACGTGGGAAGAGGTGGTGGTGAGGATGTCCTGTGAATGTGATATCTTTTCACATCAACTCCAAAAATTTGGGGGGATGAGGAAGGGGGAACAGAGCATCAAGATTGAGAAGAGTATGGACTCCTGTAGGAGGCTCACATCCCAGTAATTTCTATCTATGTGACTTTAATCCTCACATCTACTCTTTGGCTTCTTTCTGTGACTTCTTTAAATCACGGTAAATACACTGTTTTACTTGGCTTACTAATGTTCTCGTTTATGAAATAGCAGTGAAGCGCTTAGTAAGTTTCACACAGAAACAGCCAGCCCTTAGCAACTCACAGGCTAGGTCTTACTCTCCTTCTATCAGGGGCTAGCTTGCTCTTCCTTGCAGACATGACTCACTAAGGCAGAGGCAACTTGAAGTTCAGATGTTCACACCACAAGAGTGGCCAGAATTGGAAGCTCACACCTTGAGACCCTCCCACGTTGAGACCAGTGCTGGATACAGTCCAGTCTTTCAAATCCAGGGTTATTCCTTTCAAACTGGCCATCTCTTCTCCCCTCACTGGTTGTGGTATGCTAGCAAGGCAGAACCCATGGGGACCCATCACTTTCTCCTGGTGTTGAGGATGTGCTCCATTTATAGCTGTATTTTAATTCAGCTGTTGTGTATACATGCCCTTTGTCTAGTTGTAGTAACCACATCATCTCTTATTTATCCCAAGGAATACAACATTTGTAGTTAACCTACAACTATAAATACCCAGTAGGTTATTACAGTGCTAATTGAACTTAATTTGTTATGAATGAGAAACTCTAGCTATCCAAATTGAAGTAATCTCTAGAAAGCTGGCCATCTGCAGAATCTAGAGATTCTAGATAAAGAATCTCTAGCTCTAGAATCTAGAGAATCTTTATCTGTGGTCAATGTCCTCTCCTGGCCCTATATTTCTCATCGTTTTAAGTCCATAAAGGCCTAGGAATCTTTGGGAACAATCTTTCTGTACAATCTGTTCTGTTAGAGTTGTGTTATTAAATTTCTCACAATAAACATCACATTACAGAAACGATTGTTTCAGTGACAAAATAGGGGGTTTCAGGCTTATAATCATTACTTTTTTCCCCACTGTAATGCCTTCATAATTATTTTTACAACCAGAAATGAGTTTTGTTATTGCCGTCTAAAAATAATACTTTGGTTCATCAAAACTGACAAAAACACAAGCTTGAATGCTTCCTCATTCATCCTTCATACCACTTCTCAGAAGTTTCATGGTTTTCTTGGTCATCTTTAAATTTGATCTTACAATTGTACCTGTAGCTCAGTTCACCAATGACAAAGATAAATGGAAGAATAAAAGAAGTTATTGCCAAGAAAACAGTCCACAAACAGAGGAGTAGTATGTTCTTAGTTCATGGAATATGTTTTGTGACTCAAGTGGGGCTGGATCCAGATGCGGATAACTTATGGACACCAAGTTCTTGGTCCTTAGGATGTTAGTCAAACATATAGATTCCTGGCCTCATCCCAAGCATATCCAATATGGTAGATTTGGGTGGGAAGCGGGAATCTGCATTTTAAGTTTTTACTACTTCATCAGATGGTTTTGGTACAGTTTGCAGAATATTTTGAAGGAAAAAATACTAAAGTGGCTACTCATAATTAATCAGCCCCTTTATATCCGATTTGAGTTTTTTTTTTTTATTATTAAACTAAGGCTATAGGGGAAGAGCATGTTTACTTTTGTGACTTGTAATGCAGATCTAAATCTGCAATTGAGAAAAACACTTACGTGCCCACAGTTTCCTGTCATTTGTCCTTTCATTGACTTTATGAACCAACCAGAAGCCCTTTGAAGATTTCCAATAGGCTGTGGACCACACTTTAAAAATCACTTTTCTCAGCTGTCTCAAAATTATGGCAGAATGCCCAGAAACTGATATTTAACAACCATGGAAATATATCTGCTTGAAATCTTACAAGTAAAAACAATTTTGGGAAGCCAGTTTCCACTTCATTATTTGGCACTGGATAAAAGTTTCACATCCACATTGGAGATCCACATTCAAAGACAGAGACACTTCAGTATTCACGTTAATTTTATTTACTTAAAAATAACAGCCAAAGAATGTGCAGCTGATGTTGATCCCTGGCGGCATTTGGATTGTTTATGCCCTGTCTTGGCTGTGCCCATTATCGTGTCTGCATCCTTTGGACATACTTAGAGGAGCCACACAGACTACAGTCTAATTATAGGGAAGTAGAAAAGCATAAATTTCTGCCTGCAAATGCCGAAATCTTTTAAAGTGAACAAAAGTTATGATTGCGCAAATTTAAAAGCGGTAAGTGAATAAGCAAATACATATAAGAAGATCAAATGATGTAACCTCAGGTGATTTCTATATTTTTATATTCTTAAAATTTTTTTATTGGAGTGTAATTGACATGAAATAAACTACACAAAATTAAAGTATGAAATCGTGTTAAGTTTTGACATAGTTGTACACTTGTCCATTACCACTGCAGTGAAAGTAATGAACATACCCATCAATTTCATACATTGTGCCCTTTTGTTATCTCTCCACCACCTCTGTTCATCATCACATAACCACTGATTTATCTTCCGTCTCTGTACAGTAGTTTATGTTTCCTAAAATGTTATATAAATGGAGTCATACAGTATGTCCTTTTTTTGTCTGATTTCTTTTATTCTGCAGAGTTATTTCCAAATTCATCCTTGTTAATGGCTATATCATCGGTATACAGTAGGATACTTGGATTTTCTTATCCCAACCCTCGTGTTGTTTTTGTCACGTAGCTTCTTATTACATATGTTAAAAGACCCGGTACAATCTTTTTATTTTCCTTTAAACAGTTGTCTGCTACAAAGATTTAAATGATAAGAAAAAAGTATAATTTACCTATTTCCAGGTTTTTAAACTTCCTCTTGAGTCTTCCTACTTGACCCATAGATTATACAGAAATGAGTTGTTTAGCTTACAAGTGCTGGGAGATTTTTCTGTTATTTTTCTGTTGAGAATTTCTATTTTTGTTCCATTATGGTTGGATAACGCACTTGGCATTTTTAATTCTTTTACATTTGTGGGCCAAGATATGGTCTATCTTGGTATATATTCCATGGACACTTGAAAAACGTGTAATCTGCTCTTCTTGGGTGCAATGTTTTGTAAAGATTGATTTGATCCTGTTGGTGTTGAGTTCTTCTGTAATCTTGCTAATTTTCTGTGTAGCTGCTCTATCCATTGTTGAGAGCACAGTGTTGATGTATTCATTGTGGGTTTGTCTAATTTTTTTAGTTTGATCAGTTTTGCTTCATATATTTTGCAGCTCTGTTGTTTGGTAAATAAGTCTTCTTTGTACTTTGACCCTTTTATCATTATGTAATGTTTCTCCTTGGGGCTGGTGATTTTTTTTCCTCTGAAAGGTACTTTATTTGATATTGAGGTAGCCACTCTTTCTTTTTATTAATGTTTACATGACATATGTCTAATAGCCATTTACTTCCAGCCTGACTGTGTCATTATATTTGGAGTGAGTTTCTTGGAGACAGCATAGTTGGTTGATTTTTTTTTTTTTAAATCTGTCAGTCTCTGTCTTTTAAATAATGAGTTTAAACCACTTAAATTTAATGTAATTATCGATATGTCAGGGTTTAAGTCTGCCATTTTATATTTTGGTTTTTGTTTGTTCTGTTTTTGCTTCCCACCTGATCTCTGGAAACACCATGGGAGGTAGACTTGTTACTGGTTGGTCAGGATGAAAAACCTGGTTCCCTCCTTAGCCTTCTCTGATACTGCCCCCCAAAAGGGTGTTGTAGTGCCTTACAATATTGGAAACCTCGGCTTTCCACTGGGCCCTTGCTAGTGTAGATTTGGTGGGGTCGTAGTTTTTATCTGTGATGTCTGGCTGGAGTAGAAAGGTGGTTGTTGAAAGTTTTCTGTCCTGCTGTGCTGCCCCTTTCATGATCTTTTGGCTAGAAAAAGGAGACTTCTGTTGAACATTTTTTTTGTGTGTTTGCACATGTTGTTATGTTGGGCTTGTCGCTGTTCAGCAACAAGTCCAGGATATACAAGGCACAATTGTTCCTTGGGTCGTCAGTTCTGTAGCTGGTCTGCTCTCTTGTTTTTGCCTTTCAGAGTCTGTTTGTTTTATGTATACTGTCCATGGTTTGTAGTTGAAGGCAGCAGGAGAAATGGGGGAAAGTCTGCATCTGTTTTGATTGAGTGCTTTTTATTATTATTAGGGGTCATATTTTTTTGCTTCTTTGTATACCTGGTAATTTTTTACTGGATACCAGACTTTATTTTCATCCTGTTGGTTGCTGCATATTTTGTATTCCTGTAGATATTCTTGAACTTTGTTCTGGGACTCATTTAAGTTATTTGGAAACAGCTTCAGCTATTTGGATCTTACTTTTAAGAGATTGTAGACAGGACTAGAGCAGTGCTCAGTCTAGAGATAATTATCCCCCAGTGTTGCAGAAAGACACTTCTGTGTTACCCAGTGCCCCATAAATCTTGATTTTTTTTTTTTTTTTCCATTCTGGCTCATGGGGACAGGCACCATTCCCAGTCCCATGTTAAGTGCTGGGTACTAATCTCTGTTACTCTTGTGGGTGTTCCTTTCCCTAGCCTTGGGCAGTTTCTTCACACGTATGCACAGATAGTACTCATTTAAATACTCCAAGGGACCCTCTGTTGGTCTCCAAAGTTCTGTCTCTATACACCTTTCTTTTTGTCTGGCATTCTTACTTGCAAACTAGCCACCTCGATCTCTCTGACCTCTCAGCTCTGTATCCACAATTCAGGGATTCTGCTGGGCTCTTCCTTGGTTTTCCCTTCCTGCACCGAAGGCTGGAAACACTCTCGAGGCAATAAGCTATGGCAGTCCTAGGGCTCATCTTTTACTTTTCCCCATCTCTGTGGGATCATTGTTTTTCATTGACTAATGTTCTAGTGAAAACTTGTTTTATATGTTTTTTTTTTTTTTTCTTCATTATTTCAGGCGGGAGGGTAAGTCTGGTCCCTGTTACTCCTTTATGGCCAGAAGCTCAGTATCTGTTATGACATCTGCAAAGTGTGTGACTGGAATAAATTATCTCTCAGCCTGCCTCTAGCTCTTTTATCCTATGATTCTATAGTTTGAAGTTCAAATCTATGGAGAGGATGAAGTCATTGCTCTCACTTCTTATATGTGGAACACTTAATCATAGGACAGACTTTTAAAAACTAACTTAAATAGATTTGCTAAGTGCTGGTTACTGTTCTAAGGCCACAATCCCTTATCTGCACCCCTTGGGAGCCAATTTTGTATTTTTCTATTTTAAAAAGGTGCATGTACCAAATATAACTTTATACCCCAAGTTGAGTCTGAGGTAGCACTCCGTAATCAAATACATTCATATTTCTGTAGAAAAACAATGAGTATTAGCACTCAGGATAAATGAGGATTATACATAGCCTAATTTCAGTTTAGATCAAGATTTGCTGCCAACTGAGTTTGTCTTTTTTTTTTTTTTTTTTTTTAGGTTTTTAGCTATTTGGTTTGAGAATTTTGGATGAGGAATTATATGGATATATTAACTCATGTAATTCTCCAGATCATCCTTTGAAATAGGCAGTATACTAATGACCATTTTACAAAGGAGGGGAATGAAGCATAGGGAATTAAGTAACTTGCCCAAGCTCACAGAGCCAGCAAAGGATAGACCCAGAGTTCAAATCCAGTATCCTGGCCTCAGAATCTGAGGTCTCATCTATTATACATTACTGACCCTCCTCAAGAGCATCCCCCTAGGGCATTCCAGGAAGTCAAGCCTGACTTTCAGTAGTCTTCGTGGCAGAGGGCTTCTTGGGGACTAGGTAATCTGAACCAGGAGGCATTCTCTATCTTAGGGGAAAAAATACCTTTTTATATAACTTACGTTAGGAAAAGGTTAACCCTGTATTCTGTCCCGAAAGAACACATCACCATATCATGCAAATACTAGGGTTTTCCTCCACCTGTGGGTTTGTATGGAAGGTCAGACCTATCAGAAAGGTTGGACAGTGATGGCATATGGGATAGGTTGTTGGTATTAAGCTGTGCCCATCTTTTTCAGGAGAACTGTGATTCCTACCAACTGTTTATTTTAAAATCATCTGATAGGTTCTTGATAAACATACAGATTTCTGGGCCGTTCAGAAGCCTGCCAGATCACATGAGTTGAAGAAGCACTGATTTAAAACTCAGATCCTGGGGCACCCGGGTGGCTCAGTCAGTTGGGTGTCTGACTCTTGATTTTGGCTCAGGTCATGATCTCAGGGTCATGAGATGGAGCCCCACGTGGGGCTCCACACTCAGTGCAGAGTCTGCTTGAGATTCTCTCTACCCCTCTGCCCCTCCCCCTCATGCTCTACATCAATCAATCGATCAAATCTTAAACACAAAACAAAACTCGGATTCTGAGAAGGCAGGTGCCATTTCTGTACTGTTCCTTATAGCACCTTCATACAAGAAGCAGTGGTATGCACAGGATAGTTGTGAACAAAAGTTTTTGTTTATATTTCCTTTTATTACATAATGCTTCGGTAAGGTGGAGCTATTTTTGTTTCATGAATGAACAGTTTCCTTTGTTTTCAGACTGACGTGTACACGTCTGCTAACTTCAACTTCCTCTTGCATAATTAGTGCTGGAAAATATCCTTCACCAGCTTGCCATTTTTGACAATGACAAAGAAATTTGCTTTTGAATACTGCATTATCACGGTATGTGGAAGTGTGTGGAGGGCAGGGAGCAACCCCGGTTTCTCTCCCAGATAACAGTGCCTGGCCATAACCTTGACATGATGCGCATTAATTTTATATAATACCCAGGAGTCGGGGGGAAATTAAAACTCCTGCTATTATCTGCTCCAAAGGGCCGATAACCTTCTGGCAGGAGGCTCAGGTCTGCCAAGACCATTCCTGCGTCATCCATCATGTAGTGATCTGTTAACCAGAATGCCAGCCCTTGGACCAAAAATCCCTAACACATTCACCTCTCTGTCTTCCGTTTTAATGAGCATTTATGTAGACTTTGGTTAGAAACATTTCAGTAAGGTCAGAGCTACATAATTGGATTGTAACCTACACTATAGGATTTTTCTTTTTTTTTTTCAGATTTTATTTATTTATTTGAGAGAGAGAATGAGATAGAGAGCATGAGAGGGGGGAGGGTCAGAGAGAGAAGCAGACTCCCCGCCGAGCAGGGAGCCCGACGCGGGACTCGATCCCGGGACTCCAGGATCATGACCTGAGCCGAAGGCAGTCGCTTAACCAACTGAGCCACCCAGGCGCCCCATAGGATTTTTCTTTTTATACACTTCCACGTAGGCCTACGTGTAATTTTAACTAAGAATCCTATAGTATTGGGAGATTGAGAAATCATGTCCGAACTTCTAAGACAAAGACTAAATAAATCAGCTTCATGAAATAGAAAAACTGAGTAGCTTCTGGTTCATTGATTCACCCACCAAAAATGTCTGTAGTTTAAAAATGGAGTAAAACAGGCAATTTGGATGTTCAAATATAAGCCCAGATATTTGCTGAAAAACAGTAACAGATACATGGTAAGGGGAAAAATAGTTAATATTTTATAGGCACTCACCCAAAACGCTTAGCAGTTTTCCATCAGTTATTCAAATAACAAAGCTTTCTTTGAATATCTGTTAGCAGAAGTGCAGCATGAAGGGTCTAAGATTTCTGGAGGGACCACGACACTTTACACGAAGAGCCTAATAACAATTTCTCAGAGTAAAAAGGAAGTTAAAAAATAGAGGTATATAAAAAGACCTGTTTGGGGCGCCTGGGTGGCTCAGTTGGTTAAGCGACTGCCTTCGGCTCAGGTCATGATCCTGGAGTCCCAGGATCGAGTCCCACATCGGGCTCCCTGCTCAGCAGGGAGTCTGCTTCTCCCTCTGACCCTCCCCCCTCTCATGTGCTCTCTCTCTCTCTCTCATTCTCTCTCTCAAATAAATAAATTAAATCTTAAAAAAAAAAAAAACAACAACCTGTTTTTCCCCTCATTCCAGTGTCCAGCGTTAACATGTTATAACAGCATTCCTTTTGTCTCGTGTTTTGGGGGCTGGATACTTCTGTTATAAACATGTACTGAATTCTTCTGTAATCCATCCAGAGGCAAGCCATTATCAACATGGCAAAAATTTGGGCCAAGTGTCTATGTCCTTAGTCTGGGAGCAGACAGAATGGTTCCACCAAGAAACGAAGACATTCATCCCTTCAAAATGCATTTTGGCTTTTGTGTAGTTCTAAGAGATGCTTCTTAAAATAGAATTCTTCTTGGTGAAGTAGAGTTCTACTTTCCTTTTTTTTAAAAAAAAAAAAAAACTGATGAGGTTGTTTGTGTCTCTATTGGATGTGCCAGATGGAAAGGTTTTCTCATTAGAGGCGGCTCTTTTAGCAAATTACCTCACTACAGCATAATGACAGAGTTACAACAGACTATTGAAGAAAATCCTTGCTCTTCTCAGTGAGATCATGAAAACTAGAAACAATTTCAGTGAGATTTTTGATTTACTTTGGAAAAGGCTCAGCTGGATGCAGGGGTGATAAGATGAGGTATTTTTTGGTTCATATTTTCTTCAATATTTAGGTATAACAGTGTAAATATAAGATGTAGATTTACAATTTGATTTCTTTTTCAGCTAGTGGATTCATTATCTTTGGCAGATGATCTCATTAGTTCCTTAAGTATGAATGATTCTACTGGGGAAGATTTCTCCCTTTACAATATCCTATTTAAAATACATGTATGCTTTACACATGACCATAGATCTCCCTTTCACATTGGAGCCTCATGGTTAGAGTGTTACTCTTGAGGCTCTTCTAAGAAAGAGATCTTCCACTCCGAATTTTTTTTTTTCCTAGCAAAAACTCTTCAGTTCTTCAGATGAAATTTCCTCAATAGGATGTGACATTTAGGGGCACCTGGGTGGCTCAGTCGGTTAACCGACTACCTTCAGCTCAGGTCATGATCCTGGAGTCCCGGGATCGAGCCGCGCATTGGGGTCCCTGCTCAATGGGGATTCTGCTTCTCCCTCTGCCCCTTATCCTGCTCTTGTGCACACTTGCTCTTTTTCTCAAATAAATAGTCTTAAAAAAAAAAATGCAACATTTATACGGAATCTCCACTGTGGCATGTAGATTTTTCACAAGGATGCAGAAATCGTATTTACATATATATGTCAGATATTAGAATTTATGAAGTGTTCGTGTGTTATTATTTTAGTCTCCTAATTCTCATTTAACAGAGGTAGAAATTTCAAGTTCATTTAGGTTGGATGACTTGTTATGTCAAAGAAGTTGTTAGGTGGTAAAGCCACCCTAGGTAATGTTTAACACTGGTTGATATATGCCTCTATCTGGAGGCATCCAGTTAGGATCATTTCAGGAAACATCTACCTGAGGTGTGAAGATACTTCATTTTTTAAAAAAAATTACGGACATGCATATGCATATTACGGCTATGGGCACCATGATGTGAAGTTGGAGAGTCTCTTAGTATGTGTATAAATTTTCATGATTGTGTTCTATTTGGTTTTCCATAACATCATGTGGGTATGCATGACTAATATCACGTAGTTGATTTTATTTGATTTAACTATCACCTAGTTTAGTGGAAGAGTTGGCACCTGGGTGATAAACTGAACATTATGCACAACAGGGTTTTTTCCACATGGCCTTGAGTGCTGAAACTTGGCCATGAGTTTTATATATTGTCATTCAGGGTTCATTATTATTCCTGCAAGCTCAATTATTATTGTAATAATTTAGACTCCATCTCTAATTACTTTCTATGATGGCATTTAATAGAACTAAATTTTATAAGTCTTACTTTATGAGGAGTCAAGTTTATACGATCCTCTGCATATATAGAAGTTTGCTTCTTAACAGGTTTCTCAACAGAGTGGTCTCACCTCCTGCACGCATGTGTGCGTGCGCACACACAAATATTTGAATAAGAATAATAGAATTTTATTATCCTTTGACTCCTTCTTAATTGACCTTAATCTTTTGGGCTCCTATCCAAAGAAATGAAGAGATTTCTAAAGAAATCTCTGGAAAATGTGGAAACCCAGACTCTCTGGAGCATCAGCCTATCAAGAGAGAGTACTGGCCCATTAAATCAGAGGAAGCAAGGGAGGTGGGGCAGAATCAAATGAATCCTCCATGAGGCACAATGGTTTCCTGCAAATCAGGACACGTTACCTGGGGAAATTCTCATTCATTCCTGACTGACTGTTATTGCTGTTTCTATTCTCAAGTTGTCACATTTTCTTATAAGAGAGCTGTGAGAGGCCAGTGCCATGTTAGGAGCAATCCTTGGGGTCATGGTTACCAGTGACTGCAGTTGCCAGGGACAAAGAGGGAAAAATGGCTGCCAGACCCAATGGTCACCAAGGTTAAATGAAGGAGGGGCTCCAATCCACTAGCAAACTCTACTGCTGGGACCCTGAGCAATTTAAGGAGGCTCCATATTCATTCACAACTTCAATTCTCTAAGGAAATTTTCACAATGCAGGGTAGATACACATATACTGTACCAAATATTTCATGCGTGCTTTTCTGTCTTGATCATTCAGAAAGCACAGGGTCTTGGGCGCCTGGGTGGCTCAGTTGGTTAAGCGACTGCCTTCGGCTCAGGTCATGATCCTGGAGTCCCTGGATCGAGTCCTGCATCGGGCTCTCTGCTCGGCGGGGAGCCTGCTTCTCCCTCTGACCCTCCCCCCTCTCATGTGCTCTCTCTCTCTCATTCTCTCTGTCTCAAATTAATTAATTAATTAATTAATTAAATTAAAAAAGCACAGGGTCTTGTCTCTTGGTTCCAAATTTCTTTGAAGTGTCTTGCATATGAATTGCATACCTTGCATATGAATTGTACCCCTCTGAAGATGGTTAGCTGTGTTTGGTTCTGGGTGTCCTATTTGGACACAAATTAGCAAAGTTGGAGGGGTAAAATGTCTGATAGGGTAGTCAAGTTAAGGAAGAATTCTCAAAGACTGGAGGCAATAGGGCCCTAAAAAAGAGTCACAGTATGGCTGAAGTTGACTTACTTTTGTCTTCTACAGAATGAATGTCTATTAGTTCAGTTTTTGCTTATTTATCAACAGAATTATTCACAGCAGTTATCTGGATCCTTAATCAAATTTAGTCTGCTCTTATATATTTGGAAGAGTTTCTTCCTGAATAATGCATGGTTACTCTCATCCTTTTTTTTTTTTTCTGAGAGACTTCAATGCATCCAAGCTTCTTCTTGTTTTTCCTTTGCTTGTTCATTTTAGTTTAATACATGGTTTCCTTAGATTTTTTTTTCTGCAGTAGTTCACTATCTTCCTTAATCTTTCAATTTTGTCATCGACAAATTCAACTACTTTTCAGCTCATCCATCTTTCAGGTTGTTAATAAATATACCAGAGGATCATGGTCCTAGTATTGATGGATCCCAAGGGAGATCTTCTATTAATCACTTCAGTCTTAAGGTTACCTGTCTATTCTTACTCTTTGTTCTCTCCCATTAACTACCGTTCATTCTGTGTACAAGTTTTAAATATTCACACAATAACAGCTGATTTTTACCACGTTGTATTTCTCATAAACAGCTGTCCCGCACTTCCACAATTTTTAGGGATCTTTGAGTGTGAAACCATGCCTATAGTGTATAATGTGGGGGTTGGGCTGATGACTTCATTACTCTAACATTCAATGATCTATCTTTGTCCCAAGTAGAAACCAAACAAGTGCCAGTGTCTGTCATGGAGAAGAATAATTAGCACATCCATTAACTTGGGTCCCATTAACATCTAGAGTTAACTCTAATTACTGGTAGATTTCATCTGAGCTCTTCTGTCTATAAATGACTGTTGGCAAATGATAGTATATTTGGTTTGACATACATCACACCTACTGAGGGCTAATCCACAGTCAGCTTTCACATAACTCCTGACAAAAAGCTGAAGGTTGCAAGCTAATGGATTAAAAATACGTTAGTGATAGAAGAACATGGAATTGAAGCATTTGTTGTTGCTATTTTTGATAAGTCAAAATGTGGGACTTATATGTAATACCTTTTAACAGTGTTTATTAAAGTGGTTCAATTTGTCATTTTTTAAGAAGCCATGCACCCTTGCGTTAGACTGGCCAAATGTATATATTGATAAAAAAAATTTTAAATCACTTTTCCCTTCTCAGTCCCTGAGATAATATATACATTTCTGCCATCACATGAAATTATGTTGTCACCAGAAAGCACAGCTGGGTTCCTATCATGGCAATGCTGTGTGTTTCCCTGCAGAGAGGCTCCTGCTTGCTGAGAGTCCTTGTGTGATAAGAGATGTAAATCACAAACTGTGTCACCCTGGCCAAGAAACAAATGGTCTCTTAGCGCCACCTCCTCAAGCAGATGTCAGAGACTGCCAAATTCAAGGTCCCTCTTGCCCTCCTTTCTGAAGCATAGTGTCCCTTAAAAGAAGATCCGTGTCCTCTGTGTGTTTGCAGTTCCAACCTATTTATAGTCTTCAGATGATTCTAGCTACTAGCATGATCAATTTTGGTAGTTACGAGGAGTAATAAAGCACTCTCTTTTCTCATCTGCTCATTTTATGACACCAGTTGGCCCGGGCCTTACAGTTACACTGCTATAAAGACAGGAGTGTTTGCTCTTATGTTAATAATGAGAAGAAGGGGAAGCAGCTGCCGCAAAGTATTGTTACTCCTTTTACTTGAACCTGAGTACAGTGACGCCCAGCAAGGCTTCATAACTTGTCCAAAGTCTGCACGTTAGCCCTCCGTGGGGCTGGGCCTGGACCTCCAGCCGGTCTGCTTTTAAGTCTAGGTATGTGACATTCAGCCAAACCATGTGGGGCTTTTCAAAGAAAATCCCTATGAGAATAGGTGAGTTACAATAGTAATAGTACAAGTGATAATACAACAAGTAATAATCTCCTTCCTTTATAAAAGTATCATTAGAAAAAGAAATAATATTTCACAGAAATTGTTCTCAAAGGTAGGACATACCATCACTGAACAGTGACTTCTCAGGGTCACCCCCAGGGAAAGCATCATGCCCATGGCGGGGAACCTAGGCTTTGAAGCAGAGCTCACTGACTTCCTAGTCATGTGACCCTGAGCAAGGATTTAACCTCCTGGAACTTCAATTGACTGATCTGTGGAAACTGGAAATACCACCAGTCACTTGGCCGCAGTCTTCTGACAATGTTGGGAGGTGATGAGTGTCAAGCACCCAGACGAAAATAACAATGACTCTCCATTATTTTAAGTCTGAGCTACAGTGATTGTTTCCATTTGCCTTATGGATCCTTTTGTTCTTAGAAGGCAATACAAAGGATGGATTTAAGTGTTCTGGTGGCTGGGGTCTGGTGAAATTGAAATACACGGCGGGACTGCTGCTTGTGGGTCACCTGCAGAGTTGTATAGCACCCAGCAGAAAATGGATGGGACCCACTATAGCACCCTTCAGCCTGGATAGCCTGCTCTGCCTAGATCCAGCTGAGGGATTTCATCCCAATGTTTGGGGTGTCAGAATCCCCCAGCTCATATACCCCAGGAACTTCTCAGCAGAAGTGGGTCTGTGCTGAAGTGATTTGGAGGACCTGATCATGGGCTTTGCAGCAATCCAGCTCAGGTTTGTGATGCACTTCTGGGTCCACAAGGTCAGTCACAGTCCTGCTACCCACAGGGTGGGGATGCTGGTCTCTCATCACCTTAATAGCCTGGGGAAGTATACCAGATTGGGGAGGCCTGGGGTCCAGTTTCAGAATTTCTGGGATCTAGCTGTGTGACCTGGGTAAGTAACAGTGCCTTAAACTTTCTTCTCTGTAAAATGGGTACAGTGAGACCCACATCATTTTGTTGTGAAGAGTGTGAAAGCCCTGTAAAGTATAAGTTGCTGTAACAATGAATCCTTTCCATTGTTCTTGCTCCACCTGATCCCCTAAATATCTTGTGAGGTAGTCAATTGTTATTATTATGATAGTATCAGCTATTTTACAGGCTAAGAAATAGAAACTAAAGGAAATTTAGCAGTTGCTTGTGGTTACCTGGCATGTTAATGCAGGGATGCTTTACCTGCAGCCCATTTTCTGACCCTGGAGGCATGGCCTGTGCTCTTGTCAGAGCAGGGAGATCCACCTGATGCTGACCTTGTCGTCTAGCATACTCCATGTGCACTTTCTGAGAGCATTTGGTTGCTCTGTGCTGCTAATGGAAGCCATTCCCTTGCACAGATGTCTGCGAGCTCTCACCCTGGAGCCCCATACAGTCATCTGCCCGATCGCTCCCGTAAATAGCGGTCAACCTGGCATAATCACCAGACCCAGATCTTCTCTTCAACTGCACCATCTCCCCCACTTACCCTCTGTTCCCCATCAGGCACACGCTGTGCACAATTCGAGTTAACCCACATTTGAGACCCTGGCTAGCTCAGTCTGGTGCCTTTTGCACTAAGCTCTCTTTGTGCCCCTACCACACCCACACCTTCTTGGTGTATGTGTGTGTTCATTTAATTAATAAACTTCATTTTTTTAGAGCAGTTATAGGTTCACAGCAAAAATGAGCAGAAAGTACAGAGAGTTCTCATATACCCTTTGTCCCCACATACCACCTTTTTTTTTTTGAAGCTGATAACAATGCAATTTTGCTAACAGGCTCATTGTCCATGAGATGCTGTTTCTCAATGGAACCACCATAGCACAATGCAATAAAGAATCCATGACAATAGCTGTTGTACTGTACATGACTGTTCTAATCACATATTTTATTGGAAGCTATATACCTCTTAAAGCTGGCATCTTATTTGCCTCCTTTGCCTGAAGGAAACCCTGCTGCTGTAACAACGGGTTGTAGTGAAGCTAATGGTCTTTTCCAAATTCCTTCGTAGATTCAGAGCAAGAACGAAGGCATGAAAGAGAAAGAGAAAAATCACACAGTCCTTTCCAACCATTTGTGTTAAAATACAAAGAAAACAAGGCACATTCAAAAATGGTATGCCGGGCAGCCTCCATTAATATTTATTTTGCCATTAATATTGATAAGAAAGTACTTTGTAGCTGGGCTTTGTTGCTTCCCCCAGTGTCCTCAAGCTCCCTGTTCTTCAAGCTGGTGGCCATTAGCTCGCATCTTCCTCTGTACCCAGAGCCTCCAAGAGCCTTGGCGGGCCTCCAGCTCACTTGCGCTTAAATGGACACTCAAGCTCTGACGGACACACAGCTAAATAGAGGCCAATAATTCAATACAGTATGACTGTACCGGGACTGCTAGTAAATCCATCAAGCAGTAAATATCATCTGAAGCCAATGCAAGCTTTTATCTTTCCAATTTTTTTGTATGTCTGAGCGAAGCCCAGGCATTCAGCGAATCATGTAATTTATTCTGCAGTGCCGAGCCTGGGCTGTCTCAGACATCATATTGACTTTTTTTTTTTTTTTTTTCCATCTGTCAGGGGCAGTCAGCAGCTCTGCTATTGTGAGAGCGCATCACATTACATGTATTTATTTATTTATTTCTGCTGCTTCTTTGTAGCATGATTGGGCAAGAACGCATTATCTCAGATCAACGAATACTAAGAAAAGCATCTGAACATCATTACGACAGCATGTTAAACATTTGTCCTGCCCAGTTTGTTAAATCAGCAAATGTATTTCCAGCAAATGCTTGTAATTGTTCATAAAGGGCTCCCTACTGCAGGATTTTATTAAGCTGAAAATATGGCCTGTTATTTTCTTCAGCTCTTTAGGTCAGCAGTGATGCCAATATATTGTAAATAACGCTGAGCAGCTGTTGTATTGACTTGCTCTGTATCTGTGTGCACACGCGCGCATGCACACACACACACACACACAAACACACACACCCCAGCTTTAGCTCTGAATGCTGCACACATATTTTGTGCACGTGTGCAGGTCCATATGATATAAAGTACTGCATATTTACTTGGCAAAGTTAATCAAATGATTAGGTTATGCTTCATAATGGTTAGAAAATACCTTGTCTCCTAATTAACCCACATTTGGACCAAATTTGTGGTTACTGTGGCTGTCTTACTGAAAATTGAAAAATGTAGACCCTAAATTTGAATGTTACTTAGAACTCTCTTGGTCTTCCTTTTGTGTATCATACCTAACTGAAAAGAGAAGCAAGAGGAAACTAGATGACCACTAAATGCTTGCTTCACAATGGGATCTGAGACTGCTGAGGACACATGTAGTTAGTGGTCCATAGAATAACTGGATGATGGGCGCCTGGGTGGCTCAGTTGGTTGAGCGACTGCCTTCGGCTCAGGTCATGATCCTGGAGTCCCGGGATCGAGTCCCACATCGGGCTCCCTGCTCAGCAGGGAGTCTGCTTCTCCCTCTGACCCTCCCCCCTCTCATGTGCTCTCTCTCTCTCTCTCAAATAAATAAATAAAATCTTAAAAAAAAAAAAAACCTTTAAAAGAATAACTGGATGATGACATCCCACGTAGAGCCTGCTCCCCCCCGCCC
>NC_138375.1:123108467-123158476 GCF_054177405.1 Leptonychotes weddellii
AGTAGATCAATATGCATTATAAGTTTAGTTCCTCTGGGGCGCCTGGATGGCTCAGTCAGTTAAGCGTCCGACTCTTGATTTGGTCTCAGGTCATGATCTCAGGATCGTGAGATCTAGCCCTTTGATGGGCTCCCTGTTTAGAGGGGAGTCTGCTTGAGATTCTCCCTCTCCCTTTGTACCTCCCCCCCGCATGCACATGTGTGCTCTCTCTCTCTCTCTCTCTAAAATAAATAAATCTTTAAAAAATAAAAATAAATTTACTTCCTCCAAGTATCAATGCAGAATGTACAAGAGAAGCAGAGCCTTAGAATCAGCTGTGCTTTTTGCCCAACTTATGCTTAAAAATAATGTTTAAAACAGAAGAAGAGATCTTTTTATATATGGCTGTAAGTGAGGCGATTCATATTTTTAAAAGTGGCGACATCACCACTGTTTCAAGAACCTGGCTCCTTCACACATATGATGAGATTTTTACAAAATAACATCCCGTTCCTCTGGAAGGCTTTGTGTTCTTTGAAAAAGATAGTTGTGCCTTGTACTTGAGAGAAAACCTCTCTCTGTGGACTGAACATGAGAAATGACTCTGTATTTCATACACCATTATCGCTGTCACTACCTCAGAAAATACCAGTGGGGTTTCTACTACCCTATGGGACCAGGGGAATCTGGGTAAACATGAGTCCGATTCTGAGACTGGATAAAGTGCTGTCATCCTTAGGCGTACAGTTAAATCCGTCCTCCATCAGTGCCTGTGTTCTTCTGCCCTTTCTTAACCTCCATTTAGAAAGTCCTGCACCATACACGATGCTTTTAGTATTCCAAAGAGCAGCCACACTGTCTTTCTAAAGAAACACATTAAAAGGCAACTCACTGAGCCATTTTCTAACACCTGAGAGCAATTAATGTAAGCAGAGACAGGAAACATGATCAATTATTTAAAATAAAATGAATATGTAATGCTGACCTTCTCCAACTGCCAGCAGTTTTCTACTTACACCTGAATCAACTCTGGGGAACACAAAACCCACAAGGCCCATCACGCTGTAGTCTGCAGCGGGGCAGACACTCTGGTGGGTCATAGGCAGAGCTGCCTGGCAGGCTGAGTTCAGCCCCAGGGAGGGTGGTGCGGGAGCCCTACCGGCCCCATGATGGATGGCGGGACCTCCAGCTCCGTGAATGCGTGGCCACCTGGGTCCAGCAGCTTCCTGTATGAACTTCCCTGCCCATCAGCTTTCCCAGCTAGTTTCACTTATTTCTGAGTCCTTTATTTTATACTCCCACCATCTAAAGGGGAAGGGCTGACCTTCTCGTGATTATGTATTTCTGAAGACGTGTGTGTCTATACATAGATTCTATCACATCTCTTTATTTGCTCATAGAAAGTCATTAGCCTTTCCTTTTCTGTTTTGCATCTAGCCTCGTCTGCCCTGGGAAAATGGAAGAAGCGGTCAGTGTGGGCCGTGCTTATTTGGGAAACCCAGAGAGAGGTGTTTTTATAGCTGCAGTTGTGAGTTGCTGGAGTTGAATGAATCCTCTGCTTTCTGCACAGAGGGTCTTTCTACAAATAGGAGAGCCCAGACATCGTCTCGGGGTGGTGTCACCGGCTGGGGACAGAGGGGGGTACCTCGGGCCATGGAGTGTATTACCCAATGTCATTGCTGTGCATGATGTATGTCATGAGCCAGGATTTGGCACAGTAACAGCCGAAGATTTTCAGAGCAGAGCCTATTAGACACCAAGTACAAAAAGTCCTTTGTGACCATTCAGGCTAAACAAGGCTTGAAGTGCTGGTGTCTGTTTTCTCCCCTGACTGGTATTAGTGATTCCAAGAAGACACACGGAGGGCCTCCTGCAGGATGATCCAGGCTTCTGACTCAGCCATCAGCTTATGATCCTCATACAGATATTCTGACACTTGGTCTAATAGTCCTGGTGGCGAGTTGCAGTCCTGACTCCAGAGACAAAGTTGTTTTTTTTTTTAAAGATTTTATTTATTTGACAGAGATACAGACAGCGAGAGAGGGAACACAAGCAGGGGAGTGGAAGAGGGAGAAGCAGGCTTCCCGCCGAACAGGGAGCCCGATGCGGGGCTCGATCCCAGGACCCTGGGATCATGACCTGAGCCGAAGGCAGACACTTAATGACTGAGCCACCCGGCGCCCCCAGAGACAAAGTTGATGACTGGTTTCTGGGACTGGATTTATCACAGAGTGACTCCTTGGGCCGTTATTAGGAATCTTTCTGACTTGCTGTTATAAAGCTCTAATTTTTTTTTTTTTTTTTTTTTTTTTTTTTAAGGAATGGTCATTCGCATGGGCACAGAGCCTAATCACAAACAGAGTTTCAAAAAGAGAGGGGGAACCATTTGCTGATGCTAATTATGGATGAACAGCAGTCAGTTTTTTAATGCTATCTTTAGAATCCGATGGCCCAAACTGGCTTTGTTTCTTTGAACATGGCATTTTCCATCTTAAACTTTAATGTGAATAAATGGCTTAAGGGGGAGAAATGCCATGAAGCATGTTTTACCACTTGATTTCTTTATCACCACCGTATCAGATGTCCCCTCTCCCACAAAGAAAGAATGGTAGGTTTGGGCGTCTGAGTGGCTCTGTCGGTTAAGCGTCTGCCTTCGGCTCAGGTCATGATCCCAGGGTCCTGGGATCGAGCCCCACATCGGGCTCCCTGCTCAGCGGGGAGTCTGCTTCTCCCTCTGTCCTTGTGATCTCTCTTTCTCTCATGCTTGCTCTCTCTCTCAAATAAAAAACCTTTTTTTTGTTGTTTTGTTTTTTTTTTTTTTAAAAAGGATGCTAGGTTTTAGAAAGCCATGCTGAGGAGTCATGCTGGGATAGGTACACAAAATTCACAGATAGCACAAAATTACCTTTTTATCCAGAAATTCCTGACTAATTAGCCATCTGTGCAAACAAGGAGACAGGGATGCTCACCACCACTGTGTTATGAATTCCCATGGCCACAGGTGGAAACATGGCTTTGGGGCGAGTGGTGGACTCTTGAATATCATAAATCCATTTATTTCACTACCTAAATATGACAGTATTGATATCTGGCATGAACAGTTAAAAAAAAAAATCAAAACTCGAGGTTATTATAGTAGGGGAATAAGTAGAAAAGGAAATGTTCAAGTATATTAGAAATAGCATGGTCACTATTCTGGGATATTGGGGAGTTTTATTAAGGATAAACAATCAGGAAGCTCATACCCCTATCTAAAAGGCAGAATTTAATAGAAAATTCTCTTACAGATCCTGTGTCGCTCAGAGCTCCTGGGTTCAGAAGACCTCAAACTGCAGAGAGGGACATTTCACAGGTCACGGAGTCTCAGTGAGAATTTTAAGGGGCATAAATGAAAACTCAGCTTTTTAACTGCTCTCATTGCAGAAATCTGTGCAGGAACCATTACTTAAAAGCACAGTGCCTGGTACTGTGGCCTTGAGTCGATTTAGAGCAAATGTGCCTGGAGAGACTGGGAATTCTTTGTCCTCAAGGTCATTGCGATGCAGAGCAGGTACATGGAAGGCAGACGGTGCGGGCCAGCATCTCATGATGAATGGATGAATAGGGTGAAGGACAGAGACGTTGTCCAAAGTCAAAGCAGGAAGAGTCTTTTCTCTAATGAGAAAGTGCTACCAAAAGTCTCTTGCCAACCAGAGAAGATACTTAGCTTGGTCTTCAAATAAGGGGGAGTCAGATGGGGCAGTGGGGAGATGGAGTGACAGGACTTTCAGGGACAGGGGCCAGTATCATTTGCTTAACATTTATGGAGGAGCCAGCCCATAAAAGGGACACCATCCTTTGTACTATCTTAGATTTCATCTTTCAGTGGTGTATTTCATTGTTCCATGTAATAATTTTTTTCATCATAGTCTTAATGTCACACCTGTGTATTTCTGTTTCATTATTTGTTTTTGGAAAAAAAAAATGCTGTTAGGTTTGGAAAAGGTGTCCCAGCCCCTCCAGCTATCCATCTGTTCGAGAAGTTACGTCCCTGAAAGGTATTTTGGTTGGCCAAGTCACCTTGACAAGATCAAGGTCTCCTAGAGAATTAGGAGATGAAGGGAAAAACAGAAACACACAGAGGTCCTGGAAGTCCTCCAGTTCCAAAACAAAATGGCTTTAGAGCACTTTGAATCTTCTTTGCTTTTCCATTCTCCTTCAGCTGTCCAGGAATCATAGTACTGTTGTTTGATCAGATCTCCCTCAAGCTTTATATTCTAGGCGGGCTAAAACATTTTTAATGTGTTTGCAAATATGACGACAGATCGCACCTTTAAAATTTTTGGTACAAAATGTAAAAGTACATGATCTAAAAACCACCACTAGTAACACTTTGAGCAGATGGAAGATGACTATACGTCATTGGTAATTGTGCCATAAATGCCTATTCTCTGCTATATTCTGTGCCATATACACTCTATAGACTACATTCATGATTATATTAACTATTAAACTGATGTAGTTAGCTGTCTTTTCAAGACACAATTTAATCACTATCAGTTAATGATGCTGTCTTTATAAGGTTCTCAGTCAGAGGCTCCTTCTGGGCATTGCTATAGATTTGCAACATCCATCCTTATGTAGAAGTATCCAAGACCCTGAAGAGCCTATGTAGAAAACTGTGGAGGGAAGTAGCATGGTGTATTGAAGGGACTGAAAGGAAGCCAAGTGGAATAAGGGTCTCAGATAGAATGAGGAAAGGTAAAGCCTGAGCAGTAGGCAATGTTGAGATCCTGCCAAGTCCAAACCAGACTTTTAACAGCAATGGGAGAGTGTTGGAAGAATTTCAGCCTAGGCTGGGAAGGAGGCATGTATTTTGGGTAGGACTGGATCATGGATTGAATACGGGAAGCAAGGAGAGAGCAATCTCAGGGAAAAGTGCTCAGATTTCTGGTTGATTAGCTCTATGTGTGGTGTCTTTATGGGATACAATAGAAAACCAAAAGTAGGCTTTCAAAGAAAGGTCATGACTTTGATTTTGGATGTGTTTGAATGGCTCTGGAGTATCCAAGGAGAGATGCCAAGGGGGCAGTTGGAAAATACTGAAGCATGGTGGTCCCAGTTACACACACAGCCATATGCATCATGTAACCTGCTGACCGAGGAAAAATTTTCCAGTAGACAAAAACCTTAATATTTGACCTATAATTTGGGTGCTTTCAAAAGCCTATCAGTTCCTCTTTCACATAGCTTTTTGGAAATTTGCTAATATATAGGTCCGTCCTTTCCTTCCCTCCTGAGTTATTATCAGACTCCTGTTCTCAACTTGAGTTTCTTAGCTCTCTGTCCTTCCTTGCTGACCTCAAGCATTTTTCAGAGGTAGAAATGATTTTACCTAATGGAAGAGAGGTGGTCATTTTGAAGAAACTGAGATATGATACTCATAGAACTTTTGGCTGGTGGCAATGTCCCTTAATTTAAATTGAGATATAAATTTTAAATCTAGTCTGATTTACCTCACAAAAAGCAAATCAGACGTGAAGTTCAGAAGAGACGGAAAATTTTAAATCAACTATAAGTAGGTGGTAATTCTTCCTGTGGCATGGCTGAAATTGCCTATGGGAAGGGACCAGCATGGTAGGGAAGACTCTTCGAGTTTGTTACCACCAATTTTTAACCCTTACTATTTAAATGCATGGGTCATTGCATGGGTTTGACACGTTTCCATGTTGAATTTTAACATTTGCTCTATTTATTGGCGCCACGTGATGCCGGCTTCATGGACTTACTTATATTTTATGATAAGTATCAAATTGCTTATGTATCTTATCAAATTTTTTATACTTTGGTCTCCCATTTTAGGGAACAAGAGGAAGCCTACAGATGCCACAGCTGCCATTAGATTTTTTTCCAGTGAGGAGCTTAGACACTAGTTAGATGCCGGGATCCTGTTTCATACATATGCCAACTGTTAGCAAATGACTGCAAAAATGTCTTTTCCTCTCTGCTGAAGCCTTCTTTTGAAAAACAAACACAGAGAGCATGGATAACATGGAAATTAGATCATCCATTACAGGATAATCAAGAGGTGATGGTATAAGCAACTGTTAAGGATTTTCTACATCATTACTCATCAAAACTCTTAGTCTTTGAGCTTTTGAATACGTACATTCTTCTGTACACATACTCACAGGAAGTGATGGCTCCTATGAGAATCCTCTAAACTATTTTTTTTGCAGGAGGAAATAGGGAAAGCCTCCTTGGTCACAGGGACTTGACTATGAGTGGAGGCCAAAGGCAATCAAAGAACCATTGCTGTGAAGACTACTTTAGGGATCACATCTACATAAAGCGAACCAAGTCTATGATAAAATTATTATTGGACCTGGATTTTAGAACTGAGTCTGCTAAAATCTGAATGAATTGGTCCGTATACAAGCATTTTTGCACTTGCGTTTTTATCACATGATGGGTTTTTGTTCAAAAGATCTCTAAAGACCCTTAGTCTGGATGTTGTCCAGTTCAAATCCTGTAATATGGAGGTTATTTGGAACATTCTAATGGGCTCATGAATATTGTAGACCACCTTACCTGCCCTCTCTTGCCCTCATGTCTGATCACCTGAGTCCTCAAACATTTGTACGGCTCGTTCTTGGATAGACGTTTTATGTCCCTTTCTATCCATGTTCATGGTCTTTTTGTTTGATATTAATATCTGTCTTAGAAGATCATTTGTGATTTTAGGATTACTGGCCCAGATAACCAGAGTCCCTGTCTTTACTGTGATTTCTTGATCTAGCCTGCAATCATCATCTTAAATTCTTTCTGGCCCCATTCTTCCTGTATTGCCTCAATTTTCTCTCTAACCCAAATATTACTATGCTACTTAAAAATTTTAATCAACATCTCAACTTGGGAAAAGAAAAGGAAAAATTCCTTGGTATACCATTCTAGGTCCTTGACTCTGAAACCAAAGTACTTTGAATGTTTCTGACACTCTTGACCTTAGGATACCTTACAGAAAAAATATCTAGGGCTCCTCCCAATTCCTAAAATAAGGCCCCTCAGCTGTATATCTATTCTGTCACCTCTGCCTGGAGTGTTCTTCTCCTTTCTTCCTGAAGCAAAACTTCCTCTTATTCTTCTAGGTTCACGTCAAATATGGAGTCTTCTATGACCCTTCCCTTACTCACCCTGCAGAATTAATTTCCCTTATTGTGGTTTGATGCCGCTTAGTTCTCACATTCATCCTTCTGGTCCATCACTCATTACAGTCTGAGGTGTCCTATATTTACTGTGCCGTGACTGTCTCTTCCAGGGGAGTGTGTGTTCTTTGGAGATGGGATTGATGTCTTATTCATCTTTCAATCCCCAGCTCCTAAAACAGGGTTCACAAAAAGTGGATGTATTGAATTCATTCAGTCTCTTAACAGAGTCCTTAGAGATGGGCTGGAGTTTTAGTTTCATTTGTAATGGATGCTATAGGAAACACTGGAGAATGAATCTTTCTCGAGGTATTTACTGACTCTTACTGTGAGGAAGTTATTTATTGCTAAAGCTCGGTTTTGTCATGGCCGAAATGATTTCAAGATGATGCTGTTCATGGATTTCCCTGTTCTTGTCTAATTCTGTGGGTATGATTGCATTTATCAGCCCCTATGTAGGTAAGAGTCACATGTCCAATACTGGATGGACATTTGTGAAAGGAAGGGGCACTCATTGTTTCCTACCCACACCTTTAATTGTTGGTGCAAAGCCCTCAGAGATTTCTCTTTTTGTCACAGCAGATGGCAGCATTCAAGATGGTGGCCTTCATAAGTCAGGAACCCTGAGTGACAAAGACAAAAACCACTTTCTGCTTTTCTGTCTTGGTTGTTTTTAAACCACTGATGTGTAATCCTTGGAGATCAGCCTGATAGAGATCCCTTGGTCACAGAATGGTCTCCTCCCATATCCTCCTGAATTCCTCCCATGATGAGACTCATCCTGCTTCATAAGGACTTGTTCTTACACACGTGGATACACGTGCTTGGTTGGCTTTTCTCCATGTTTTTCCTGGACCACACATATCTGTATCATCTGTTAAAGTTTCAGTGCTTCAGATTCCAGGGCTCCAGCTTAATATGAATGAATCTAATTCTTAGGAAGTCTGGCCAAAAGAATCTATATTTTCAATAAGCCCTCTCACTGCTATTACAGATTTTATGAGGAACTGTGTGTCTCATTGGTTGAGTTGAATTAAAAGAGAATGTCAGCTCCTGGAGGATAGGGCTGCCTTTATCTCATTCACATCCTATCTCAGCCTCTAGCACACAGCTGGGCACATGGTGGCTGGGTAATTAATATTTATTGGATATAGATGGAAAGAAGACTATAATTCCTGCCTTTCCTATCAAGGGCATAAATGAGGGTAAAATGACATAATGTATGTGAAATCACTGTGTACAGAAAAGAAATATGTCCTCACACCAATCTACACAAAGTAATCACTTAAAAACATTGTTATCTTTAAATCCATAATGGCTTATCTAGAGCTAAAACTCATTGACCTCTTACAGTTAGAGAGGGAGAGAGAGAGAGAGAAAGAGAGACTGTTGTGTACTCCTTCCCCTCCACTTTTATAAATGAGAAAAACCAAGGTTCAAAATTATTGTCATGGTCAAGATCATGTATAGCTGATAAATACTAGGTCAGTGCTTCTTAAACCCTAACAAGGACCAAAATCACCCGAAGGGTTTGCTAAAACAGGTTGCTGGTCACCATCTCTAGAGTTTCTAATTAAGTAGGTCTGGGGTTGGGCCTGAGAATTTACATTTTAAATAAGTTCCCATGTATTGCTTAGGCTCTTGATCTTGACCACGGTTGAGAACCATTATACTACAGCTAAATTTGGATCCAGGAATTTTACTTCTAGGCCTCTATTCTTGATATTTTCTTGTTTTACTACCAGTCTCGTCCTTATGAACATACTCATTCTCTTTTTTTTCTCCCCCCCCCTCAATATGGTAGTCTTTTCCTAATTTATCTTTGATTTGGGATACTAAGTTTGTAGAGAAGCTTGAAAGTCAATAAACAGCTACATTTGAACACTTCTTAATACTGTTTTACAGTTGGTAAATGGATTTCTTTCTCATGGAATCCCTATGGGTGAACTACCTTGGAAGATTTAAGAATAGATAAGTTTTTGGAATTTGAAAGCCAGAGTCATTTTTGGGAACAAATTCCTAACTAGGAATTTCAGCTCTATTTGTCGCACCTGGTCTGACAGGTACATCTGTTCACATGATGCCTTCAGCCTAGGTGTGTTTCTTTCCCTTTGTTTCCTCCATGTGTTCTAAGCATGAGAAGGCTCTGTGTTCTGTAAGATGAAGGAGACATTAATAATAATTTTATAAAATAATAATAATTTTATAAAATTTGGAAATTGCACCTGAATCCTAAAACCTGAAATAAAGTGGGATGTATTTCCTGTTTTCTTCCCTCAATGAAACAAATAAGGTGCTGTTAAGTGAATAATTTATATATCAGCACAGTTGGAGATAAAAATTCAGGATGACCCTTTTAAATTTACTACTTAACAGCGGGCCTTCGTTGATTACAAATGTTAGCAGATGTATCAGCCAAATTCAGCTTCCAAATGGAGACTCTAGTCTTCTTTGCAGTGAGTGTCTGAGAAATTTCAACTTAGACGCAAATCATACATATCTCCTACTATATATCCATGTTGGACTTGGCCTGGATTGTTTATAAGATATGATGAATTAAGGCACACAACAAACTGAGTTTTTGCCCCTCCATTTAATGAAATCAAATTGTTCTAAAATAACAAGCACATCATTGAAAATAAAAACGAAAACAAAAAACTGAGGACAATTAATTCCTTTATGTTTTCTTATTGTATACTATTGGTATTGAACAGCCGCCTTCTGACAGAGAAGCCATTTTGCCCTTAGGTCTTCAGACTGACACCCAGAACTCTTTCGGGGTTCCAAGAGAAGACCACAGAATTTTCCCATTTAAAAGCTACTGCAAACAGGCATTAAGACTACAAGGTGTTATAAGGGGAAACATTTTGATCAAATAAAACTAGAAGTACAGGAATTGAAAAACATGTTTTTAAAATGCATTTTTTTTCTAAATGACAAGGCTTGATTCATATTTTCTATATCTCAGTTGTTGGAAAAAATCATTTTTTTTTAAAATATTTATTTATTTGAGAGAGAGCACATGAGAGGGGGGAGGGTCAGAGGGAGAAGCAGACTCCCTGCCGAGCAGGGAGCCTGATGCGGGACTCGATCCCGGGACTCCAGGATCATGACCTGAGCCGAAGGCAGTCGCTTAACTGACTGAGCCACCCAGGCGCCCTGGAAAAAATCATTTTTAAAGTCAAAACAGATTTCTGCAATAGTTTTGATCATAACTTTGACCAAGTTCAGGGAGAAAATGAAATTTTAAGAGGGTACAATATGAAAAGAATGAAATTATTGGTTTATAGTAATGGGTTGCAGTCTCAAAGTATGATTAATGTTAAGAAGAAAAACAATTTGAAGAATTTTCACCATCAGTGGAACTAAATTTATTATTGCTATATTTTAAATGGTTTTTTTTTTTTAAGATTTTATTTATTTGACAGAGAGAGACAGCGAGAGAGGGAACACAAGCAGGGGGAGTGGGAGAGGGAGAAGCAGGCATCCTGCAGAGCAGGGAGCCCTATGCGGGACTTGATCCCAGGACCCTGGGATCATGACCTGAGCCGAAGGCAGACGCTTAACGACTGAGCCACCCAGGTGCCCCTATTATTGCTATATTTTAATCATATAGTTTGTGTAATTAAAAATAATTTGTATAAATACAAAAAACTGAAAGAAAAAGTTCTCTCTCTTTTTTTTTTTTTTTTTAGGGAGAGAGAGAGAGAGCATGCACCCAGGGGTGAGGAAGGGCAGAGAGAGAGAATCTTAAGCAGGCTCCACACCAGTGTAGAGCCCAATGTGGGGCTCAATCTCATGACCCTGAGATCATGACCTGAGCTGAAATCAAATGTTGGACACTTAACTGACTGAGCCACCCAGGCGCCCTGTTTGATTTTACTTTCTTACTCCTTGTTTTCCAGTTTACAATTGGGAGCAGCTCAAAACAAGCCAGATAAAACAAAATGAGGGGCGCTTAGCAGGGAATCTGCTTGAAGATTCTCTCCCTCTGCTCCTCCCCCTACTCATGGTCACACACACTCTCTTTCTCTAAAATAAGTATGCTACTGAACTGTTGCCAGGGACATTACTATCACAAGAGTCACCCATGTTAGAAAAACCTAGAGACGCCGCACAGTTAGGATTGCATTTTGTTGCAAGTAACAAAATCCCCTACTCAGGAGCTTCAATGTGTCAGGGTCAATGTGCTTCATGCAAGGTGATATCTGAGGGTAAATAGCCCAGGAGTGGGTCAGTGGCCCAATGGTGCCATCAGTGAGCTGGGTTTATTAGAACTTCCTACTCGGTCATCCACATCTTGTGACTCTTGTTCCCAAACGTGCAAGATGGTTGCTGTGATTAAAGATATTGAGTCCTTGCTCTAGGCAGGAAGAAAGAGAATGGGTGAGAGAAGTGCTGTCATCGAGCACACGTTTTCATTTTGTTTGATAGGGAACGTTCACCCCAGGGCTTGGCAGCTACTTGTTGGCCAGGACTGTGATTCATGGCCACCCCTGGCTGCACTGGCAACTGAGAAGGCGATACGTCCGTCCTTGAGCCCATTCAGTAGAGGAAGGCAAAGGAAAAGGAGTTCTGAACAGCTTTTGAGCCATTGTTACTGGAGATTGTTGTTTCCTGAAAACTTTGGCCAGTGGCACCGCTGTATGGGAACCTTTTGTTAAGGGCGCGTGCATTGAAGATACCTTGGTAAATGACAAGTCTTATTGAGCGCTCTCTGCAAGAGACAGAAGTTTTAAGGATACTCCTGCTCAGATATCTCTGCTGCGGTTACATCAGGCACCAGTAGAACAGTTAAACTCCATACACATACCTGGAGTTCTCCAGGACAAACGTGAATTCCCAGAGACACTGCAGCCTGAACTCTGTCAGGGGAGGAGGTGGTTTTCCATACGTTGGAGCTGGTACTTTGCATAATTATGGAGAGCAATATTATTTCTTCTCCCTCTCCTTCCTTTCAAATTGTGAAACTAAAGGCCTGCCAGGCATAAGAAAGGGCCCACTGCTAAGCCACCTACTCATTAATGACGTCTTGGTCAAATACACAGAGCCCCAGTCGAAGCTTTGAGATGACTGTTAATAAGTATTTGATGGAATCTTCAGCCACGGGCCCTTCAACTCCTTGATTCCTGTCCAGTGGAGGTGTGTTTTTATTCCCCAAATTGCATCGTATTCCCCCCAGTAATGTACATAATGGTCCATCCTGCTTAGATACCTGTGAGCTAAGAGGACTCTTTGGCTATCTCATTCAAGTCTTGTAGTGAGACTGATCAACTTTCTGGCTGCCCAGTGTCTTCTTGTTCACGAGAATGTCAGAAAGATTTGACTCTTGATGGAATTCAGAAGTCTGCATCCAGCAGGACGGAGCTGTGATTCTGCGGTAATATTTAAGATGCTAACCCACTCGTAGAGCTCTGGCAGCCCCCAAATGGAATGAACCCTGGTGGCAACAGTGTTCACCAGCAAAAGTCCCTGCTCGGGCCAGGGGGTACCCATTTCTCCCACCTCAGGCAACCGGAAGGTGAGTATGTGGCGTTGGTCCTACCTAGGACGTCTTCTTTTGAGTGAATCCCAAAAAGGCACAGGGTTGATGTGAATTCATGCAATCAGTAGTGTCAGTGTCCAGGGGGGACAGTGTCCAGTGGCGGCCAATATCCTGCAGCCATCCTTCCATGCCAACGTCTGTTTGTCCTGGCCAGACTGTTCTTGTTGAAAAGATCGTTTCACTGCCTCCTGCCTCTTGGTCCTCCACAGCTGCCTTAGTTCCTGCCCTTTGCCAAGCCTGCTTCTTCCCTCCCCTATGTCACTCATAGTAAATAATTTGGCTTTTAAAGAGTGATTGGCTAGAAAATACTTACTGAAAATTTAGCTATAGTATCTTATTTACTGTGGCACCCAAGTAGATAATCGTTATAAAAATTACTGTATTCCCGTATACTCTCCTTGTGACAGAAAGGATGCATATACTCCATAAAAACAAGATTAATTTGAAATAAGGAAAATGGGGGCACCTGGGTGGCTCAGTCATTAAGTGTCTGCCTTCGGCTCAGGTCATGATCCCAGGGTGCTGGGATTGAGCCCCGCATCAGGCTCCCTGCTCAGCGGGGAGTCTGCTTCTCCCTCTCCCTCTGCCCCGCCCCCTACTCATGCACACGCATGCTATCTCTCTCTCTTTTGATCTCGCTCTCCCTCAAATAAATAAATAAAATCTTTAAAAAAAGAAGGAAAATGAGGTTAAGGAAAAATGTACACAGCGGTGAAATTGGCACACAAATGATAAACTAAGAAATCCTACATTTACTAGAAGTGAGCCCTGAGTTCTGCAAGTCATTTGTAGAACAAAGCATAGTGTGATAGGCATGTTAACTTAGCAAAATCAATTTAAAGGTTTAAGTAATAGATATTTCTTAAATAGACTAGGCAATTGGTCTGCCTTTCCCCTACTACTAGGTAGGTAATAACTACCGGCCCTCAACATTGTCTGAACATTTTTCAGCTCTATCTATAATCTTTAGCTGTCTAAAACATTTTTTATGATTTAATGGTCATACTTAGGAATAGCTTTAAACATCAGGAATTAAAATTTGTTGTTCCAGTGTCCACTCATGTGATTCAGACATTCGGGTCTCTTGTATTAGATTTCTTTGGGGGTTCAGAAAGTCTAATAGATTAACGTCGCCCTTCCCCCATGAGAATCCCATAAGTTGAATAAAGATGACAATCGTTTCCAAATTTCAGGCATGTGTTACCTCGTGTTTAAGGAGATGTCAGTTAAAAGTTACATTAACTTATGAAAAAGTCGTGTTATTAAGCAGCAAAGTTGCTTTTTGAGAAGGTTGTCATTTCGTTTGAATTCCACCTGTCTGCATTTGTGACAGCGCCCCCATCAAAGGGCCCACCCCGTCGTGCCCACTGCGACCAGGGAGCGCAGTGTGGGCTTTGGGAGCAGGCAGCCCTGCAAACGAGTCCCTGTGTGACACAGGGCAAGTCACTTTACTCTCAGAGCCTTGGTTTCTTTATCTGCAAGTGGGAATAGTAAGACATCTCTCAGAGTTGGAGGACTGAATTCAGTCACGTTTTAAAAATGGCCCTCCACAGTTCCTGACAGGTAGTAGGTGCTGTTGGGATGTTTTTCTCTCACCCAAGGGAACAAACCAGCTCCTTCAGAACTTCCCTTTACACCTAACACTCTGGTTCTTTTGTGAAGAGGCTTTAATGAAAATAACCATAATTATTACTGTAAAACCAACAAAACCCCAAACCTCTCTTGTGAGTAGTATCATCATATCTGTGCAGAAAATATTTAGGTTTAGTAGTTAATCTCTTCAGAAGTTTCTCATGCACACACACCCACACCCCTCCCAGTAGGACTGGGCCAGGCATCTGTGTTGTGGGCTTTCCTGGGACCCTGCACTCCTCCTTTCATAGCATTTAATACTTTTACTTTGATTGGTTTTTCCCATACTAGGCTGTAAGCTCCCTGAAGGCAGGGTCCTGACTGGATTTTTCATCATCATCTTCCTGGCATGGAGGGGAAACTCAGTGACTAGTTACTGGTGTTTATTGTTGAATAATGTTGCAAATGCTATTTTCTCAGAGGGGTCAGGGTACTTCCCTGTGTCCCTATTTTAAAGCCTGGATGCCAAGGAGAACTAAGAGGAGCTGGAGACATGGATGGGATAGGGAAGAGGAAGAGGAGATTGGGGAAAGCAGAATTGGAAGGCAGGGGTGGGGCATTTACTGCTGACATGTCTGGCTTGGAAAAATAGAGACATGGACAGGAATTCTTTATTAATTAACATACTGTGCTGGAAACTATGCTTTATATTCGGCAGAATGAACCCTATGGAGAGTCTCAAGATTTTTTTGAGTCCATATCTACGTTTGTGGCGAATTAGGATAGAATGAAATAGTGAATTTTTTATTACCTACCTGGGTGCCTCTCAATACGTTGATTTAGAACTTAATTAAATCTGTTCCACTTTACAAAGGAGTCACCAGGGACAACATCAGGTTGGTTTATTAGGACCTTGGTGGTCTATTTGATAGTCAAGTATTGACTCTCCCTCATCAAGGGATTGAATTTTTCAGTGTCTCAGTTTACCTGTTTATTAGACAGTCATATGTACACTTACACTGTGTCAATTCAACTCACTGTTGGCAGATTACCCATAGAACTTCTGACAGATTGGTTCAAAAATTGAATAACATTTTACTGATTTGATTGCAATTTACCAGATACACACTTAACACTTCAATTATATTAATCAGAATGAAAGTTTGTACATGACACTTGCAAGCCAACAGTCTGAGTATTTTGAACCTGTTTCACCCTCTTCATTAGAGTGTAGTGTTTGAAACTACATGGTTATAAAATAAAACGAGGGAACCCTGTTTCAGGTTTTTTTTTTCTTTTTTTGCCTTTTTGCTTTCATTCAGCTCTTCTGAGCAAATGCAAGCCTATTTCTATTTTTTTCTGTGGAGGAAAATGATTGATTCTCTTCCTCATTTTTGTCACGCTTGTCCCATGGTGCCCTGCTTTGTGTTCTTTTGTGCACATTTGTCTTGCTGGCTCAGAAGTTTTCTAGGCAGTGTTTCATATTTATTTGCTTGAGCCAAACGTGGACGTCTTCTGGGACTCCTCTTTGCTTCCCAGTTTCTATATCAATCAGTCATAAAGTTCTGCCTCCCCACTGCCATTTTTATTTGGTGACCTTCCCTCTCTCCTGGCCTTCTTACAACTCTTCTAGTTAAGAACCTCATCCTTTGTCCCAAGGAAAGTTTCAACAGCCTAATTGATTGCCCTGCTTCTGGTCTTGCCCCTTCAAGTTCATCTTCCACAGACACCCCAGAAATTGACCAATAATGCAAATTATAACACTGAGCTATGGGTGTGTTAACTTGAAAGTTCTATCCTCCTTCACTTAATGGATTTCTGCATTAGCTTTTGTGTGAACAAGGGTACTAAGATTGATACATTTGATTTGATTAATCCCAGCTTACTGGGCTAACACATCAAATGATCCAGTGGACTTTTTCTCCAGTCTCTTGGTCAGCCAGGTGAACCTCCCATTGATATCAGACTGCCTTTCATTCCACACACAGCCCTCCATGCTCATCTCATTCCCACTGCCTGGAAGACTCTTACCCTCTTTTCTTTGCCTTATTCCATATCCCCCTGATCACTCAGCTCAGGTACAATGTCTTCCAGAAAGCTTTTGATGTTTGCCACTGCCAGAAACTCAGACCAGGTCAGATGAGGTCAGGCCAGGCAGCTGTCCTCACACAAGTGCATGCCATTGCTGCGCTTGACATATTATACGGAAGGCTCTTGGTGATCCACCACTAGGTTATGCATTCCTTAAGGACCTGGAACCCCCGTTTCACTCTTCTTGAAATCCCTAATGCCTAGTACATGAAGTTATTAGATAAGTGTTGAACCAGGCTTGTCATCCGCAGTGTCTAGTGTTGTATGTCCATTAGTGTTCAATAAATATTACAATTTTTAGGTTTTGTAGATTTTTGCCTAATATGAGAGCTCTTTTGTAAGGGAATGGCATGTATCAGTAATGTTAAATTGGGATCTGACATCCATTTGTAAGGAAAAGTATGGAAGGTGTATTGGGGAAGTTCATGGTAGGTCAGTCTTTGGTCTTTACTACTCTAAAATTCTATGGGTCTTGGAGTATTCCAGATTGGAGGATAGTATAATGAGCTAATTAGGCTGTATCTCTCATATTAAGAACAATATTAAGAAAGCATGTAACAAAGAAAGCCCTTTTATACACGTGGAGTAAAGCAGACCGTCTCTCCGTCTTCATTCTTGGCCCATGTTCCATCACAACCCCCTTGCTGCTCTTCACCCCACTGACCGTTCTCCTTCAGCCTTTGGTAGGCTTCTTTCAGCCCCTTAAATGCTGGGGTTTCCCTCTGTTAAGCGTACCTGTCCCTTCAAGAGATTCTCAGCCATTCTTCTGGCATCAGCCAACATTTATACATTGGCAACTCCTTAATCTAATTCCAACGCCAAATCTCCAGCAAAGCGCAAGGGGAATATTTAACCGTCTGTTTCAAGTCCCTTAAGCACCTCAGACTCAACATGCCCTAAACTGGACTTTGATCTGTCCCCCCAACCTTTTCCCTCCTTGTTTTGGTCCCTACTTTTGTGAATGGGAGCACCATTCATTTAACTCACTTCCCTTCTTTCCTCTGCTACTCTAG
This sequence comes from Leptonychotes weddellii, assembly GCF_054177405.1. Lineage (NCBI taxonomy): Eukaryota > Metazoa > Chordata > Mammalia > Carnivora > Phocidae > Leptonychotes > Leptonychotes weddellii. The sequence goes on from NC_138375.1 coordinate 123,125,852, forward strand.
GTAACTTTCAAAGTCCATTAATGCTGTCTTCTTAACCTTTTAATTTCCTTATTGCATTATTATGCCAGGGGTTGTACACTGGTGATCCTCTAGTTAGATCTGGTTCATAGACAAGCTGAGTTTCAAATTTGTGCCTCGATGCATTCAGGTGGGCATATGCTCTTCAGCTTTCCCCTGGCCCCACTGTTCCTTGTGGAGTGACCCCAGCCCACTCTCTTGCAGTTACACCATCTGCCTGGTTGCTTTAGTTTTGCCCTGGCTCACCCCCACACTGTCTCTCCTGCGTGACTTCAGTACACCAACAGAATGATCAGATCACCCTGTTCTCTTAGGTAATACCTGTCACAGTCTTCCCAATGCCCTAAACAGTGGTCCAAACCCACTCTGCACATCTGAATTATCTGAGGAACTTAAAAAATTTTTTTCACCCCAGGCCAATTAAATCAGAGTCTGGAAGGGTGGTATCTGATTTTAAAGTTCCCAAAGAGATTCTCATTTGCAGCTAGGAGTAAACCATGGACCCATAGAATAGATTCCCAGTTCCCAAGTGACCCAGTGGTTGGCCAGACTATTACTCACACACACATTCCCGTATTGTCTTGAGATATCTCTCATCCACCATGACTTCCCTGTGGTTTCCAAGAGCACTGAGTTGCTTCAGGACTGTAGCAAGGTCAGGGCTTACTTCCCTTTTTCCTAGGTTACCTTTACTTCTTAGCCCCCTGGCACACATCTGTACCTGACATAGGACTGAGCTCAGCCATCATCCCCTATGAAACATAGCTAAAAAAAAACCCACTCCAGCTGGGGAGAAGTGACCTCTGCTACCCTTGTGCCCCATGATGGCATTGGTTGTCCACGCATCTGTGACGGTACTATTTTACAGGGCTTCTCAGGCTTTAACATGCACACATAGGCAAATTTTTTAAATGCAGATTGTGATTCAGTAGGTCTGGGCTGGGGTCTGCCATTCTGAACTTTTAACAAGCTCAGAAGTGAACCATGGGTTGGGTACTAGGCTTTACCGAATTCAAGTGTTTTTATATCTCTTTTGGCTTTGTTGTATAATTCCTGAGGACAATGACAAAATCTGAGTTCAATGCCTGACACTCAGCTGTCACCCACTAAATGTTGCATGTATGAACAAACACATGATGAATGATTGAGTAAGTTAGAGAAAGACGGATGGTTGGATAGATGGATGGATGGTTGGGTGGATAAGAGGAAGGAAGGAAGGAAGGAATGTAAGGAGGAAGGAAGGAAGGAAAAAAAAGGAGGAAAAGTTGAGATGTAGCTTTCTTGCTACTTAGAAAGAAATAGCCTGAGACATAAATGCATATTACAGTACAGTCAATATACTGTAACAGACGATAGCAGAAAGGATGTGTTCAATACATAGTGATTATTTTAAAAGACTGAGTACTGTGCTAGTAGATAGACTAGTAACATATTTGGGATCTACAGGACCATGAGGATATCTGGTGAACTAAATAGGAATCAGCAAACTATGATCCATGGGCCAAAGCTAGCCCACTATGTGTTTATATAAAGTTTTATTGGAACATCATCACATTCATTCATGTCTGTATTATCTGTGGCTCCTGTCTTGTGAAAAGGAAGAGCTAGGTAGTTGTAACAGAGATCATCTGGCATGCAGATCCTAAAATGTTTACTCTTTTTCAGAACATTCTGCTGGCTCTTAATCTAAATTAATAAAGTATAATGAAATATTTCCATAGCTCAGAGAATCTGTGGATTGTAAACATTTTAAGGTTAAAATTCCCAGGACAGTGATGCTGTTTCAGGATATCTAGCTATCTAAGAGCGTTGGAATTCTGCATGGGGGCTCGACCCAGCTGTAGAGACCCTGAGTTTCAACCTGTCTCAGAATTCTTCACATACAGACATATAAAATCAAGATACAGAGAAAAACAAAAAATACACAAAACGCTACTAACTTTTTATGCTGCTGGTGAGAGATAAGGGAATTCAGGAAAGGTTTTATCTAGCAAAGAAGTTTCTATGACCCTTCCAGTAATTTCCTGATTGATCTGTTAAGAAGGTAGGAATCATCTCCCCTCTCCCCACCCCTGCCTTGGGTACCAGATTTCCTTCTGTGGTTAACTCATATTTAACTGAGATTTGTCCATAAATAAATTTTAAAAAATTAAATTTCTAAAACTGCTACTCTTGTCACTTAGAAGTGACTTCTTCCTTTGTGAATAGATGTTCATCATCACTAATGATCAGGGAAAAAATTTAAGTTTAAATCAAGAGACCATTTTACCCATTCAGTTGGCAAAATTAAAATATCTGACACATATCAAGTGTTGGGGGGCTTAGAACAACTGGATCTTTCATGCGTTATGAGTGGATATAAAGGTTGACACGATCACTTGGGAAAATGAGTGTTCCTAAAGTTGAACTCTCATTACTTGTGACCTGGCAATTCCACACCTAGGAATCCACACATATTCCAGAGAAACACTTGCATATATAGGGCAAAGTAATATTTGTGGCATTGGTGTTCACAGCAGGGATTAAAAACAGCCTGAAAGCAATGTACTACCTTTAGGGGAAGAGTAGATGTACCAACTTTGGGCATAGAACTCTATAGCACTCAAAATAAATGCAGTGTAGTGTCATGCAAAAAATATAGGCATATCTTAGCAATATATGAAGTAGAAAAAGTTCCAGAAGGTTATATATGCCATGATACCTTCTCATAAAGTGAAAAACAGTAATATGAAAATGTTAAATTTTTAAGGAGTAAATAAAGAATAAAAATCACACAAAGAGAAAGTTAGGGGCTGGTGATCAGGGAACTCAAGGTGATGTTTAGTTTCAGGGAGCCTAGGGGGAGGGACTTGGAAGATCACAGAGCTGTTTTTTGGTTCTTGTCAAGAACTTTGCTTTTTTTCCCCCTTGAATAGTGGAGTTACAGGTCCTTCTTTTATTTAAAATAAATGGCCAACTTGGGGCACCTGGGTGGCTCAGTTGGTTAAGCGTCTGCCTTCGGCTCAGGTCATGATCCTAGGGTCCTGGGATCGAGCCCCACATCAGGCTCCTGGTTCAGCGAGAGCCTGCTTCTCCCTCTCCCTCTGCCTCTCTCCCTGCACATGCTTTCTCTCTCTCTCTCTATCTCTGTGTCTCAAATGAATAAATAAAATCTTTTAAAAAATGAAAAATAAAATAAATGGCCAACTAAATAAGTACAAAGCAGCCACACACGTGGACAATAAGAACATACTGTGAATCAGGAATGATAATTACCCATTCTGTGCACTTGAATTAAAGAAAACACCTGTACAATGGTTAGAGCATGATCTGGTTAAAGTGCTGACTTTGGACTCCACAGATAGCAGGTTGGCACTTTGCAAGCTAAAGATTTATTTAAAATATAAAGTATTTTATACCTGAATTTGGAATTGCATTTCCTACCCCCACCCCCAACTGTTCTTCCTATCTTCTGACAAAAGACCCACCCCCTTGAAAGGCAGTAAAATATAAAGTTGAGGGGATTCAGACCAAACCATGTTAATTCTTTTGATTATGTCTGAAACTATCACCATGAACCTGAGTTAATGATGACCTAAGGTAAAACTGTCTGCACTCCTGACCTCTTTCAGATGCATTTCCCAGAGCAATCAGAATAATGTCATTTTAACATCTGTCATTTCAATCAAGTGCAAGGCTAGGGTTCATCATGTGGTTTTCTAACCATCACTCAGCAATTGTCACTCCTTAGCCAGTAATGACTTCCATTGGCATTCTGTCAATAAGGACACAGACAGTTCAGCTATGAGACATTCATAAATACTTCCTACATTAATCACATCAATTAAAGAATATGCCCCACCTTTTTTAAGGAATTAGGTATTCCGAATGTTCTCAGCTTGAGCTGAACAGAAAGCTGTACACACCTCATGGGAAATGCAGCTTGAAAGTTTTTGGTTCTTAAGTTTCTGGCTTCCCTTTCTATCACATGGCATCACGGTATCTTAGGTGTAATAATGTTATGGCTTTTAAAATCCATACCAAATGTTCTCCTCAAGAGAGCAGATTTAGAAACAGTGGGACGTGGCTACTAGCTTGGACTCAACAGCTAGCCTGACAGAGTTCAAATCCTGGACCTGCTTCTTACCAGCATTTGATTAAGAGCCTGTTATTTAGTTCCGCATCTGTAAAATTGGATAACAATATCTACTTCATCCAGTTACTCTGAGAATTGTGTGAATATATATGTACATTATTATATATGTCTGCACATATGTATATATTACATATTATACAACAGTCCATATTCTATGTTTACATATGTATATTTATATATATATATCTAAATTTATGTTATCTATATATCATAGCACCTAGTGCTCTATCAATATTATATAAATTATTATTATTAAATATAAGGTTTCTTTTTTTGAATTTTTTTAAAGATTTTATTTATTTATTAGAGCACAAACGGGGGTAGCAGAGGCAGAGGAAGAAGCTGGCTCGCCACTGAGCAAGGAGCCCACTGCGGGGTGACCTGAACTAAAGGCAGACGCTTAACCAACTGAGCCACCCAGACACCCCAAACACAGGGTTTCTGTTAGCTTCTAAAGTGTAACTAGAAACAAACAAGAATGGAAAAATGCCACTGTTTCTAAATATACCAGTAAGGCAATGAAAACATGGGGCTACGGGAAAGAAACTAAGGTGTGTTGAGTACCCGGTTGAGTACCGGGTGTTGCGTTAGGTCACTTACGTTGTCTTATTTAATCCTCCTCCCCGTTCTGTAGAATTGTGAGTATCACCTCCATTTACAGATGAAAAAAATGAAAGCTGTAGGGGCGCCTGGGTGGCTCAGTTGGTTAAGCGACTGCCTTCGGCTCAGGTCATGATCCTGGAGTCCCTGGATCGAGTCCCGCATCGGGCTTCCTGCTCGGCGAGGAGCCTGCTTCTCCCTCTGACCCTCCCCCCTCTCATGTGCTTGCTCTCTCTCATTCTCTCTCAAACAAATAAATTTAAAAAATCTTTAAAAAAAAAAAATGAAAGCTGTAGAGGCATTTTGCCTTCTGTATCATCACATAGTTAGTGGTGGCACTGGACTTCAATGACCCTACGTAACTAGATTTTTAAGTCAAGCACCAATCTTTTGGTTTTTTTTAAATGAAGTTTCAACCGCATTGTGATCATCGTAAGTAAGGACCATAAGTGAGTGGCATTTTAGCACATGATCTCTGAAGTCAGAAAGAGATCAATGTTGGAACTGTGGAGGTTAGTGACACTGTGAATTGGGCCCATGACCTATTTTTCTGAGCCTGGTCCCTCGCTTTTAAACTACTAAACCTAAGTTCCAGGGCTGTTGTGAGCATGAAATGAGATTATACCTGTAAAGTTTTCAGCATAGAACTTCACATAGAAATAATGCTGAGTACTTGGTAGCCCATCGTCTTATTTTTAGAATCACTGTTGTTCCTGCCCCTTTATCTCTGAAGAGGTATCTGCAGACCCACTCAGACATGCATATGTGAATGCACACATACCCACAGCCTCTTCCATCAACATGGAAAACTCATGCTTCATAGGCACGGAATAAATAAATAATGCTGGGCTCTTGGTGGGGGAAGATGTAGAATGATGCATGGTAGAGAAGCTGACACTGAAACTCTTTCCAGGTCTACTAAGCTTAAAAGTTGCTGTTTTCTTATCAAAATCTATGGCTAAAACTATATAAATACTTTATTTTGGAAAAATGTTTAGGTTATGGAACACCTGCACAAAGAGTTCCCTTATATCCTTCTCCCATTTGCCTTAGCGTTAACACCTGTATAAGCATGGTGTATTTGTTAAGACTAAGAAATTAATACTGGTACAGTACTCTTAACTATGGACTTCATTTGGATTTCACCTGTTTTTTCCACTAGTTTCCTTTTTCTCTTCCTGGATTCAATCCAGGGTACCACATTGCATTTAGTGTGGTGGATTTTGTATCATTCTTTTCCTTCAATCTCTTTCTTCCTCCTCCAGACCACTTCCTGGCTTTTCAGAACAGAGAGTACCCAGTGCAGAGACACAGCGGTACACTCGGATTAAAGAGGTCCTTCCAGAGAAGAAGATAGCTAGAACTAGTGCTTTGGATTGTCTTTATGTTGTAGCTTTTGTACAGATTTTTTTTTTTTTTTTGCAATGGAGTGTTAGGAAGAAGGCTAGCTTGGACTAAAGAAATGTGGTTGAAATAAGAGAGGTGGGAGGAAAAGAATATAGATATGAGTAACACTAGCTCTTATTTGTGAAGTTTGTTTGAACATGTATGTTAGAGAAGTCTGTAGTTAGTTAATAGTTAATTTTTTAGTTTCAACAAATATACCATGGGTATATAGATGTTAATGCTAGAAAAGATACCAAACTCAAATGGTGATATAGACCAGTTATATTTAACAATCAGGTCTCTGAATGTTTCTCTGTTAAATAATAATTTCCGTGGCATGGAAGCTGAAAGAAAGCTTCTTAACCCTTTTCTGTGAGGGTCATGGTACATGTACACTAGGGAAATCTCACTTATGAAGAAAGATGCAAATATCTAAATAAAGTATTAGCAAATTGAAGAATCACATTGTAACCACATCACGTGTTTTTCAGGAATGTAAGGATGGTTTAACATCAAGAAACTGATAAATGCAGTTCCTTAATTCATAGATTAAATAGAATATTAACTAGAAAAATCCATTTGATTAAATGAATGCCTAAAAAACTTCATTTGATAAAATTTATTTCTCATTCTTAATTTAAAAATATTCACTAAGGGGCGCCTGGGTGGCTCAGTTGGTTGAGCGACTGCCTTCGGCTCAGGTCATGATCCTGGAGTCCCTGGATCGAGTCCCGCATCGGGCTCCCCGCTCGGCAGGGAGTCTGCTTCTCCCTCTGACCCTCCTCCCTCTCGTGCTTTCTGTCTCTCATTCTCTCTGTCTCAAATAAATAAATAAAAAATAAAATCTTTAAAAAAAAAAAATTCACTAAGGACTAAAACAAACCCATTTCCAAAAAGTGACAACTATCTACCAGAAACCTATAGAAAACAAAATATTTGATGGTAAATCATTAACACCTTTCCCACTAAAGTCAAGATGTACAGAAAAATATCTATTCTCACCACTAGTCTTCAACACCGTACTCAGGGGCACCTGGGTGGCGCAGTTGGTTGAACGTCCGACTCTTGGTTTCATCTCAGGGTCAGGAGATGGAGCCCTGTTACAGGCTCTGTGCTCATGTGGAGTCTGAGATTCTCTGCCCCTCCCCAGCACACTCTCTCTTTCTCTCTCTAAAATAAATAAATAAAATCTTTAAAAAAAAAATGTACTTGAGGCCCTAGCCAAGGTAATAAGAAAAAAGTACAGAAGTAATGATACCAGAAAGGAAGAGAATAAACTCTCAGTATTTGCAGACATAAATTTTGTGAAGCCAGTAAGTTGCCGGATATAAGATGCATATACATATGCAACAGTTTTCTTGCATATCAAAAAGAATCAACTTAAAATGTACTGAAAAAAAAAGAGCCTATTTATAATAACCACCCCCTAAATTCCATAAAATATCTGAAAATAAACCTAACAAGGAGGTGTAACATATATAAGGAAAATTATAATACTTTACCAAAGAGCCTAAAAGAAAACTTGAACAAATGGAAACATTTTTCCTTTTAAATATTCATTCGCATAAAATTCTGTATATTTAATGCAAACCTAATCCAAGTCCCAACACTTTCTACAATGAATATTGGCAAATGGGTAAGTTTATATGTCAGAGAAAATATATAGTCAATAAAATATTTTTACATTGAGATATAATACTAGCTTTTGGTGTACAACATAATGATCAATATTTGTATATATTGCAAAACGACAACCACAGTAGTCTAGTTAACATTCATCACCATACATAGTACAGAATTTTTTTCTTGTGATTAAAACTTTTAAGGTTTACTGTCTTAGCAACTTTCAAATATACAGTATTTATGGTAGATTTGACTTGATAGAAATTAAGAAGTAATAGCATCAAAAGGCACGTGAGAGACTGACAGAGAAATAACTTCAGCATGCTTAGTAGACACTGGGTGAGTTTATGGAGTATACAAGAACTATAAAATTATGAACCAGAAAAACACAAAAAACATTTTTTTTTAAATGAACGAATGTTTCAAAGCGCAATTTGAGGAAGAATGACAAAGGAATGGCAAATATATAAAAATTTTTCTCAACTACATTCGTAATCACAGAAATGCAAATTAACAATAATGAGTTAATGGCCCCATCATATTGATTGATGGAATCATGAGCTGGTGATAATGTTAAGGCAACAGCACTCCACAGCACCACTGATCTAAGAAGCAGAGCCATTTGGGGAAAAAGTCGGCAGTATCTATCAACAGTTGGAGACTGTGACTCAGAATTCTCCTAACAAGCTCTTCTGTGGAAAGCCATGCACTAAAAATGCATTCCCAAGGCTACTCAGATGATGTCATTTGTATATTCAGAACCATCGCTTGCAATGGCAAAGAAATAGAAAAATGGTAAAAATACATCAATAGGGATTAAATACATTCTTATATTTCTATATTTGAAATAATATTTCATCATTAAAATAATGAGATTGATCTTTATATGCTGATATGAAAAGACATCAAAGGCATTAACTTTTAATTGACAAAATGTCTAGAACATGATTCTATTTAAGTTTCTTAAAAAAAAATCCCATTGCTTTTGTACAAAAGAGACTTCTAAAAAGTGCCAATTGAAAGCAGTAGGTTGATAGGCAGAGGTGTGAAGGGGGGCATCATGTTCAAAACTCCCATGGTGAGAGGATATTTCTGTAATTTATTCCTTATATACCTTTCTAAATGTTCTCCACAAAGCCCTTTATACTTTAAAGCTAGCATAAAAGACATTTTTCCCATGGTGTCTAGTCAGGCTAAGACCTTTCCAGCAAGGTGGTGGAGGGGAGGGAGTGAGAAGGTTGTCTGTTTCTAACTACTACCTAGGTGCAGAAATTATGAAATTTGTGTTAACATCCATTGATAACTTTCTTTTGCCTTACTGGCTACCAAGTAAAAATTTTCTACCCGGTTCAGTTATAGAGACATGCACACCAAAATATCAAGCAAGGATGTCTAAACAGAGGGGCTGTTTTTCAGGTGTTTGGAAGTTTTCCTTAGTGCAAAGATGCAGCTTATCTCTTAGCAAGGGCAGATTACTTTAGGTATGTTTTACTTAGGAATTGTGATCCCTGGGATACTTGGGTGGCTCAGTCGGTTAAGCGTCTGCCTTCGGCTCAGGTCATGATCCCAGGGTCCTGGGATCGAGTCCCACATCCGGCTCCTTGCTCAGCGGGGAAGCCTGCTTCTCCCTCTGCCTGCCGTTCCTCCCCCCCCCCCCCCCGCTGGCTTGTGCGCACTCTCTCTCTCTCTGAGAAATAAATAAAATCTTAAAAAAAAATTGTGAATCCCCTTCTGTAGTCCGATATATTTCCAACTGTCTCAAGATTTTACCTGGTGGTACTACTTATTCCAAATATCCTCTGTAATAATAGATTTTTAATAAGTTCAGATCACAGTAGATGTGCAATAAATATTTGTTGAATATGTGTTAATGAAAAAGTGGATAAATGAGGAGAGGTGGATGATGGAACCTTAAAAAATGCATTTGTGGAATATAGTTGTATAAACCTACGTATTCATATATCACTATGGACATAGTGTACTATGTTAGGTGAGCTGTATACAGTTTATTCCATATTTATTGTCTTCAAAAATCACATGCTAAAGAACTCCTTCGGGGATTGTTAAAGACTGCTTTCTCAGGCGTATCAAAAGGAGAAGTGTAAGGCAAATTCTCATACTTAGAGTAAGCAGACGAGGTGAGCAGTACTCCCCGCTGCCAGGAATGGTTAAATCTTCCAAATGACTTCAGTTTGGTTACTTTACGCTTCATAGATTTCCCATTTTCCATAATAAGAATGTCTCCCAGATTAACCTAATATACCAGATATTTTCCTGTTTTCTGTCTTTCTGTTTTCTTACTCACTTGAAAAATTTTTAACAAGACCCTATTTTCCTTGCTTAAAGCAGCCCTGGCAAAGGGAAACATGGGGAAAGCAAACAAACATGATTTCTCACAGTTGTATTTTAAGATACCTGTGGGAAACGTTGAGCAAAAGGGGTGAGTTTCATTATATCCCTAACCACTTCTGGTTTGAACATTTTATGACCATGTGACTATGTCCCTTAATGGACAGTACAACTAGGAGGCCAATTATTGCTTATTAGAGTAACATCTACATAAAATGCTTTTTAAAATCAGATATTTTTGCCCCCAAGGAACCATGTTTGGGTGTTCATTGTCCTAGGAGGCCAACAGTCATGAACTTAGACTCCCACCTGAAAACTGTGGATTGTTTCCTCAGGGAAGATGAAGCTCGCTGTAGCAAATAGACCCAAAGCACTGTTGTTATTCAGAGCACTCTGGATTCCAATTCAAGGCTTACTTCTTAGTAGGTGCGTTGCTTCTGAGCTTCAGTGTTCTGTCCTATACAATGTAGATGGTAATACTTACCTCCTAGGACTACTGGGAGCTTTTACGTAACTCCAAGGAGTTTTGGAGATCTTTGGCTTATGAGTGTGGCTTTTACGACCTGTGGTCTTGTTCTCAGCACTGCTTTGGTGGTAAGGAGGCACAGTGGCCAAACAGCCCGCCCAACAGAACCCCCCCAAGCTCAGACCACCATCAGAATTGTGGGAAGGGTCAGCCTGGGCTACTTGCATCATGAGTTTATCTCGGCACCCACCAGCCCATAACAAAACCCATTTATCTCTGCAGCATTGAGATTCATCGGAAAACATTAATGACGTAGCAGCCATAGATGTTAGTTCTGAGAACTCAAACACCTATTACTTTAGCTCAATGAAACAGTCCAGGAAGCTTGAAGAGAGAGGTTTTATCAAGGACAAGAATCCAGGCGTTTTACTTGGGGGAACACTGGTGGTATTTGTGTCTCGCTGACGTCATTTGAAAACATGATCCATCAAGTTGTTTTGATCCATCTGGATAGATTTTTAAAATATGTCCCAAGCTAAATCTTAAGATGAAGAAAGAAATCTTGAATTAAAATGATTTCAGAAGTCATGTGGCCGAGGAGCACAGACAACTGAGTATTTAAAATGAGTATTGCGGGTGCCTGGGTGGCTCAGATGGTTAAGCGTCTGCCTTCGGCTCAGGTCATGATCCCAGGGTCCTGGGATCGAGTCCCGCATCGGGCTCCCTGCTCAGCGGGGAGCCTGCTCTCTCTCTCTCTCTCTCTCTCTGTCTCTTATGAATAAATAAATAAAATCTTTTAAAAAAATAAATAAAATAAAATGATATTGCATTGAGACTTAATTATAATGGACATGGTCAAAGGGTCTAATGATTGCTTCAGTAGCATTGTTATTAAGGCTATTTATTGAGCCTTAATAAGTAATATAGATGAGGCTATTCCTTAATAAAGTACAATTGTACAAGCAATAAATATCTGATTAAATTTCTATTAATTTATAACAATTGCATATTTTTAGGCATGTTTCATTTAATAAGAAAGAGGCAAATTAATGTCCCGGGGCAATATTCCTAATACTAACAATAGATATTCACTCCTAGGTGGTGTTATAATGTTAATGAGACTTGGACTAAATATGTCATGATTACATACATAATTTGGGATTGGTGACCGAATAATGAGTTTGGTCTTTTTGCCAATAATACCAGAGTGTTTGAGTTTACTGGCTGTAATCTACGGCTTCTCTACTTTTCACCTAATGCTTTAGGAGTCTGATCTCAAGAGTTGAGCCTTAAAAATGCCCCATACCTTCCTTCTCTTAGCCAGTAAGCCCTTGTTGTTCTACTAACTGCTAATCCTTGCATAGCGATACAGAATATACAAAGTACTTAAAAAATTCTTAATTAAAATCTTGTCATGTAAACTTTAATCAACACATAGCGTTATGCATAATGGGTATAAGACAACCAAAACAAATGCCTCCAATAAAATCTACCATGCTCTAGTAATTTCAAAGTATTTTTATGCTGCTTTTATGAAATTTGTTTTTCTGTTTTATTTATGCATATATTTGTAGACGTACATATTTATTGTATTCCTTGTATTCTCAACCTCTTTTAACCATAAGTTATTTAAGGATTATGACTTACTTAGCCTGCCAACTGTGGGGTTTTCAAATAATTGGAGTTCAGTAAATATCTCTGGAGTTGAATAAATGATTCAGAGTATTTAAGAGATGCAGCTATACGTGTGATTGCCAAAGCAGAGCTAAGCACTGGCTACTTTTTAATCAATGCCTAAATACTTGTGTCTTTCATGGGTAGATTTTATCTTTATTCCTTTGTCATTATTACATCTGAGGCAGATCTGAAGGCGTGCTTTCCAATGGCAGCCCTGATTCATTTCCAGCAGTGTGTGTGTGTGTGTGTGTGTGAGAGAGAGAGAGAGAGAGAGAGAGTGTGTGTGTGTGTCTGTGTGTATGTGTGTGATGGTGTGTCTGTGCCTGTCTATAAAATCCAGTACCTCTGCTGGTTTCTGCTAATGAGGACTCCGAACACAGACGAAATGTTTCTATAAATCCAACCGGAGAGTGATTTATTTGGGATTGATGCCTGTTTTGAGTCTCTCCTCTGATGTGTAAGATATTACCTGGTATAAGATGCTGCTTCCTCCTATTGGTTGTCAGATATTCTCAGGAGACTGAACTCTGATAATTGCTGGAGAAAAAGTTTCTCAAAAGTAGAGCAGTGTGTTTGTAAAACAGAGTGGGGAAAAGGGTGGAGGGGAAGAGGAAACTCACATAGTAGACAGAATTTCTCCAATTAAATGGAAGGCTCTCTTCTTCAGTGTAAAAATACACAATTAGGTAGGACCTCTGAGCTACATATGCACTTGCCTGTTACTGCGGGTGCATTTCTGACAAGAAGAAACACAATCTGACAACAAGGATGACTTAGGTCAAGATCATAAACAATGAAGTTGAGATGAAAAAAACCTTTCTGTTTTCTTAGTCTGGGAAACTTACCAGCATTTGGTAATTGACTGCTCATTTCAGGGCAGAGTTGGAAGGCACACAGGTTTTCATGGGATGTGCCCAGAGGAAGGTGATGACGGTAAAACTGAAGAAGCAGCAGAGAGAGTGATTATAAAGTGTATCACGTTCTGTACAAGATGAAGAATAATCGACACAGGAAGAGTCACCCAAAAGGAGAGGGTAACAGTAGCACTAGGCTTGGTGGACAGATTCGATTATTTGCCAAAGAGTGAACATGACACTTGATGCTCTTAAAGCAATATGCTCGCATCCTCTTCCCAAGCAACATGTCAGCGTTGTTATTAGACACCTGCTTGGCTTCTGTTTTGCCACCTTTTTATCTGGTCACATACACTTGTGGTTGTTTTTGCCACGGAAGAGTACAAAGCATTCAGAAAAAGGCCCTTAACAAAGGCATAAGCCACCGTAGACTGGGTACGTTGCTGCCGCATGTTTCAATTCCTGTGGAATAGCACCAAGGCCCCAGAATAGGACAAGCCCCTTTAATGCTCAAAATAAACAGAGATGAGAACCTTTTCCTAATAAAAGCCGTGGTTCAGCTGCACTTGCTGAAACAAAATAAACAATCTCGAATTGACACTCAGACAGCAATGTGTATAAATTATTCAGAATGAAATGTTCAAGTAATATTAACCTAAAGGTATAGTCATCAATTTTGCTCTGACGGATGGCATTGGGTAGTTAGTATTCAAGTGTTACTATATAAATAATATTGATTTATGCTAACTGAGAAGACTGAGAAAAAGTTTTATCAGGATGCCCAAATTCTCTTCCTTCTGGCTTGATCAATCACCTCTCTACTGAACTGTGTATCGTTTTCTTGCAAAAGTCTTAGCCGAGAAATTGGGCTCCGGCAAAATGAATAATGCATTTGCTGCAGGGTTACACTAATGACCCTTAAGTGCTTTAAAAAAAAATGAGCAGTGATGACTGCTTCCCTTATGAACAGATTCTGGCTTTTTTCTCCCCCTTGCGCTCTCTTTTTCTTAGAAAGAAAATAATTAAGTCTGGAGTTGGCTGCCTGTTTTGGAGGTAGAAGTGATGAGCGGGTGAAGGAATCAATAAAGCCAATCGAAGCCCATACGGAGTTACAGCCACTTGGTTTCCTTTCTTACCCCCCCTTTCCTCCCTCCCCGCCCCCCCAACTCGGCAGTCCCATTTCGCATCGCAGCCCTGGCATCTGTGGTAATCATCTTCATATTTCCTTTTACTGTTTTCCGAACGCTATTGTGTTATCATAAAGCCATTGCTCAAATGGTGACAGGCAAGACAGAAATCTATTTACTTTGCACAAGTAGACGGGCTCTCTGACAGGGCTGCGTGGTTAAAATCCGGGTCGGCGGGTGTTGGTGATGCGCAAAGGATCTTTCTCTCTCCCTGACTGGGTCCCTAAAGAGACACGGCCGTGGCTCAAGTTTCTGTCCCCAAATGTCTTTTAAAAATTTGCATAAGGCAGCAAAGGAAAGACAAATGCCTATGTGAAACATGCTTAAAAAAAAAAAGAGCTTGCACAAGGATAATTAAAGGGAAAGGCAAAACCTCTGGCTGAATAATGTAGGATTATTTTGAATGAACATGGTCTAAACCCACGGAAACAGCACTGGAGGTGGAAATAGAGTATTTTGGGATGTAGAAAGGAAGAGGCACAGCCCCCATATTCTGGGTGGGGTGTGTGTGTGTGTGTGTGTGTGTGTGTGTGTGTGTGTGTGTGTGTGTGTGTGTGTGTGTTTGCGCGCGCGTGTTGGGAATGCAGTTGGTAGGCAGCTAGCTGCTGAAATGGAATTGTTTGCTGAGAAAGTAGTCATTTGCAAACTGGCATGGGGTCGGGTAACCTCATTATTCTCTTTGCTGTTCCCATTAGGTCAACATAGCCACCCTCCCTCCACCCCTTGCCTCTTAAGACGCATGGGCTAGTTTTGCCCTTTTAACTTGAGCTCTTTATTCTAAGGAAGGATTAGACTCTACATCACCATGGTTTCTCTGTCATTTCATTGCCATTCTGTCTTGTGGGTAAATCAGCCTCACATTGTGTGATTCTTACGTCACTAAGTAATGTTTCTTAAAAAAAAAAAAAAAAGATGAATCCTTTTCAATAAAGCAGCCCCAGTTTGATGGACCTACCAAAGTAAAAAGAAGGCACAAAAACAGTCCTTATGTGGACAAGGGCACATGGCCTGATGGCTGTCTCATCCCTAAAGTTGCATGGCTAAGTCACTGGTGCATTATTATTCTTAAGCTCCTCTTCTTTCAAATAAAAATGTAAAGGAAATGATTTGAAGCCTCAGTGACATCACTGGACAGGAACCGAAGTACATGTCTTGTGTGCGCTGATGGTGCAGCTCAGAAAACATACAGCCTAAGGTACAAGTAGCCGTCAAGCCTCGGAGTCCTAGCTGTCCAAACCGGAAGCACCCCTTCACCAGCAGACAGACAGATGGACGCACACATACGTGCACACACACCCAACCGGCCAAATACACCCGCTGTGCCTTTCAGATGGACCCGCTTCTCATCCAGGTTCCACCGCCTCAAGTTGTGCCTGTGCCCGAGGGGGAGAAACTCATCCCTAGGTCTCTGAATGGGGGCGTAGGAAGACCCTCGAGCTACAAGTAACATAGGGACTGCCACCAGCCTTTCCACAGAGCTCCGTGAATGCCTCTCACACCTGTTTCCTTCTGCCGCTTTCTCGTTTTCATCTGTCGTTATGGTCTAATGATTTTCTTGCAAGGATGAGTCTTCCTGCAGAGGGTAAGTGGCTCTAATTTACATACGATGATATCATGGCGGGGGGGGGGGGTTGGACGGAAGTGATGCCATGAGTAATTGATTTCCTAAAACCCCCTCCAAAAATGCCAAATAACGAAGAGCCCCTTTGCCAGAGTTATTACTGACCAAAAAATATCTTATTTACTGAAATAAGTAAAGTATTATCTGACTTGGATGATAATGTTCTCTTTTGATATAATCAAAGATGTCTATTGTATTTTGGTGTCCGAACCCAGCTCCTTTTGGAAAAGATAGATTGTAACCAGATAACTGTGGGAAGGCTGGGCTTTCCAAGTGTGTGTGGGGGAGACATAAAAACCTGGCATAACTCAGCATTTCTAAGTTCTGTTTTGCGGCTGTGCTCCCCCAAGGGGGAGGAAGGTCAGTGTCTTCCATGAGTGCAGGAGCAGTGGATGGTTTCACCCACAGTTTTAATGTTTAATTAAAAGAACACATGATTGAGCACAAATCAATGACATCCCAAGAGAAGGCTAAATACCTTTTATTATTGTCATTGTTCTTGTAATTTTGTCAAGGGAGTGACCTAAATGAGTATCTCATGTGGTGGTGAGTGGAATAGTGTTCTTTGTTCTTAGGGAATACCATTTTAGCCCCTAACATGTAAGAAGAAGTGGTACTTGCTAGGTTTGTCCCCTGGCTAAGTCGCAGGCCACCCTCCAGCTCTACCTGTTTGCATAAATTATTGCTTCCCTCATGTGGCTTTTTTTTTAATTGAAATATATTTGACATAAACATGGTGTACGTTTAAGGTGTACAGCATGTGAATTCGATCCATTTATGTATTGTCATGTGAATGCCCTGTGGAACAAGGATATCCTACCATTTGAGCAAACATGGATGGACCTTGAACCTATTATGCCAAGCGAGATAAGACAGAAAAAGACGAGTACTGTGGGATCTCGCGTGGGATTTTGCAGGTAGGAGGGGTGTGGTGGGGAGAGTGGCTGCTGGTAATGTGATCAGTGTCCATTTCAGAGGAACGCTGACAGAGTCCCATGTGTCCCTTCCCCCCCCGCCCCACCCCCTCATGCAGAAACTTTTTCTGTCCTGGAATTATCCTCTTGGTAGACATTACATGGGTTTGGTTACATCTTATTTTAACTTAATATTTCCCAGAGGGAAATTATAAAACCTAGCTGTGTTGGTAAAATACTGGGGATGTCTTGGTCCTAGCAGCAAAAACATTCACAAAGCCCCCTCCAAGAGCCTCAGTTACCTTTGCCTAAGGCTCATCTTTGCCACTACGTGTTGATGTCCAATGGCTTCAGTTTTAGAGGTGTCTTAAAATCTTGTCTCCACTTCCGAGGGCACCCACTCTGTGCCTTATATTTTCCACTTTACAGACAGACACACACGCACACGCACACGCACATACATGCGCAGAGCTGTGAGAATAAATGAAATAATAAATGGAATACTTTATGAAGCTTGGAGGCAGAGAGAATAACATTGAAAGCGCTGTCGGTATTCTTTGTGGATCAGGATTCAGTGCAATTTTTTAACCTCCATGTGGCTTCTCCAGTTGTGATAACTTCAGCCTCCCACTGCTCTTTGCTGCATACCCAATTTTGCTGTTAATGGTCTCCAGCTGTAGTTGGCTTACTTTAACGGTTTAGGCTTATGCTCTCATCTCTCATCTCTGAAGTAATTGCAAAGACAATGGAACTTGAGATAGTGCTTAAGTGAGGAATCATGCTAGGTTTGTCCCCTGGCTAAGTCGCAGGCCACCTCCAGCTCTACCTGTTTGCATAAATTATACAAGAAATCAGAAACATCCAAGGAACAGTTCTTTAGCTCTGTCCTGACTCTGCAAAATGCATATGAAAATAGAATGTCTAGCACTTTATGATTTAGAACATACTTGATTTATGCATTCCTTGGACAGGTATAAATTGAACCTGGTCAATGAGTGAGAATGGACACTCACCCAGTTGATGCACAGATGGGCTCAGATATTTCTTTCCATGTTTTAAGACTGTACACCATTGAACATCATGTTTTCCAAACTTCATTTTCTCTTCTAACACCTGGAAAATCCTCAACTCTGTGACTTGCACGTTTATGTATTAGCCATTTATTGATGCTCTGTCAGGCAGGGACTATTTTCCATACACATGCTACAGAAGTGAATCAGCACCCTCCCCTGAGGTGGCTCACAACATAGGGCATGCAGTGACCTAATAAAGGTAGAAATGGATACAGTGATTTCAGATACCGTTAAGTGCCAGGGAAGAAATAAAATAAGCTGATGTCTCAGAAAGGGACTTGCGGGAATGGGGAGGGGCTCCTTTTGGTTGGAAGGTCAGATTGTGCTAAGGAAGTGATACTTCTCTTTGAAAAAATGACACCTGAATGACTAGAAGGAGGAAGCCAAGTGAAGATCAAAAGAAAGAGTCTAGGTATAGGAAATGTCTATGTGCAAAGTCTAAAGCAAGAAAAATTGGAGGTAAAAAAAAAAGATAGATGGTTTTTGAGGCAGGATTTTAAGTGGAGAGTAATAGAAAATGAGGTGGAAGGAATAGTCAGGAACCAGATGATGTCGGTCCTTGAAGTCTTGTTCAGGAGTTTTGAGTTCTACTTTAGTGGAAATGAAAAGCCATTGGAGCATTTTAAGTAGAGATGTGCTATGATCTGAATTAATTTGTACCACTGAGAGACTGCAGGCTGATGACAGGCTGTTGAAGTTGTCTGGGCACGAGATGATGGTGGCTTGCACAGCAAGTGGTGGGAGCATAGAGGGACAGAAAGTGAATGGATCTGGACATGTGTGGAAATCACATTTCAGAGGACTTATGTTTGGCTGGATGGCAGTGCCATTTGCTGAGGGGAACACGGTGGGGAGTAACAGATTGGGGGATAGAGGGGGGAATCAAGACTTTTACTTCAAACATGCACATTTGAGAGCACTCTTAGACTCCTAAGTGGAGAGGCCAAGTAAGCACATGTGTACACAAATCAGGAGTATAGGAGATGAGATCCTTTTTAAGATTTCTCTTTACTAATTCTGTGTGTTTTTTCTTCACCTCATGCCTAGCTTCCTCCATTTATACTCAGGATCCTCCTGAAGATTCCTTTTGCCCATAAAGCTTTGCCTAGATTTAAATGGGAGCAAAGTGCAATTGGTAACACCCATTGAAATCTTGATGACAATGTGGCCACTGGTCATACATCAAATACCAAGACAGTAAGGTCTAGATACATGATACTCAGTAATTATCCACATACCAGGTCTTAAGATGCTCCAGTTGGGTATTTATATCCCACGCTGGGCATATTTTCTGTTGCAGTACATGTATGATCCTAGTAGGCAGACACCTGTTTACTTTGCTTTGTGGAGACAGGTACAGTCTTGTGTGTAAGGAAGTGTAATAAATATTTAATAGAGACAATGATAAATGAATCTAAATAAATAGCTTACATTTCCCAAAAGGACCTTCAAAATATTGCCTTTATCAAATGTAAAATCCAGTTTGTTTTCAATATGCTTTTACTTTGAGTTGTTGATAGTTTTTATTAAAATTTTGTAAAATAAGAAGTCTTTCATTCCCACATTTGGAGGAACATAATTGTTTTTAGGTTACTTACTAAAACAGTCACTTGCGTACTTTATCGAGTAATGACTTACTCCAAATCAGCAGGAGAATAGGAAGTATTGTAACACCTGTGTATTTGTATGAAGTTAAGCAAACTGATAGATTTTTCTCACATTTGAAATATATTAAATGCCATTCATTTCTCCTTGTTCTACTGCCCCACCTCATCTTCCCTGAGTATTTCTAATGAACATCCTATGGATTGTAATTTTGTCATGAAGAAATTAGCAGACAACATTTCAACATAATACAAAGCACACATCATTTTTAAGCTGTCTCCCTGCCCACCTACTTATTTGCGAGGCTAATCTAATATAGCATCCATGAGGAATGATCAGGCAGTAAAGAATTTAGTATAAATTTCAGCTGAGGTTGTTGATGTAGTAAGAATTAGGCTAGGCAAATATAAACAAATAAAAATCTTCATGTGCAGAAACATGCATTTCAACTATGGCAGTCGATAATGCCCCTCAAGAGATGGTGCTGGAAGAAGTAAAATTCAATGGAGCCAAACAACTCGGTGAAACAAATCATTTGACTTAGAAATAAACAGCCTGGTCTGGAGACTTCCAAAGAGTTGCTGGATCTTGGGAACTTTATGGGACATACAGTGTGTAAAACCATCATATCTATCACACATACTTGGAGCTATCGTAAGAACACTGGAAACATTCCAGTTTGGCTGTAGAAGGAACTAAACATCAGGGTGGACATTCTGAGAAAGATTTGGGGATCTTTGACCTGAAGGCAGCAGAGCCTTTGGGTTAAGAGCCTGCAGTTGGAGATCTGATGTTTCACTTACTTGCAAACAGTCTTTCTGTACCCTTCAGAACCTCAATGACTCCCTCACATGCAAGGTAGAGGGAAGCAGTGCTAGCATTTAGTTCACAGATTAGTGTGATGGTTAAATTAGACCTTGCCATGAGTTGCCTACCACTGGATCGCACGCGTAGTAGTCAGTTATTTATTACTGTCATCATTAATTATGTTGATGGGGTAATAAAAGAGGCATGATTTTCAAAAAGACCTTAAAGCTGTTGAGCTGCAAGAAAATATTAAAAACTCTAGGTAGGTGGCATTTTTAAAAATATATATTGTTTTTGTTTCATTGTTTATTGCAGACGTCCCACTTGAAGGTTTTCTTGACTGCCACCAAAATACAACATTTTTTTCAATTAACATTTATCCATCTGCTCTGTTTATTAAGAAAGATTAAGTGTTTATTCCATGCCCAACCTGTGATAGACCATGATAATCCAAAAAATGCAATACAGTTTATCATTGAGCAACTCAGAGACATGGAAGGAAATTATTTGAGTAATATGATAAATGCCAATAAATTGAATAAATTCAATACACAGTGGTTAGGGAGCACAGGAAGGCAGGTGCTTAATTCTGCAAAGGGAAGTAAAGAGAGCCTTCTAAGGGAAGTGATATTTAAGCTAAAGGTTGGGGTTTGCCAGGTAGACAAGAAGAAAAGGCCATTTTTGATAAATAGCACCGACAAAGGTGAAAATAAGAGAAGGTTATTGGTTTGACATAGCTAGAATCAGGTGGGGAAGGAAGAAGGAAAACTGGAAAGATGAGCAAGGACAGATCTGTGTTTGGCTTGGAAGTTCCAACTCTGTCCTGTAGCTGCTGAAGGAGTTGAGCACAGGAGAGATGTGACCAGTCCTGAGTTCTGGAAGGAGCACCCCAACCACTGAGGAAAGCTGTCGTTGGAGAGAAAAAGCTAACGAGCATCAGGAGACTAGCAGGGGAGTCCAGATGAAAGTTCAAGAGATTCTACCCAAAGGCTGTGGTGGGAATGGAGAAGAAATGGTAACTGAGGTAAATTTAGAGAGCAAATGGACAGGACTTGGTCATTGTTCATATGAGATACTTGACAGAACATGGAGAGCCCGAGACCATTGCCTTCTTTGTTGGTACAAGTGCAGCAGGTTATGGGAAAAATAATTGCATTACAAATTGTTTTTACATCTTTCTTTTTTGATTTTGCATTCAATCCTTGATTATGCATGTGATATAGAAAAGCAACACATGTGAATAATCCAAATATGTTTAGTGGGACTATATGTTAAAAATGTTTTAAGTAATGATGATGCACAATTAGGAAGGCTTAGAGATCACTGCTGTAGTAAAACCTCTGTGTCTGAGTCAAATTGGTGCCATTAAGGGAAACATGTTTCCAGTTATCATTCTGAAAGCTATGCAACATATTTTGAAGAGTTACTCTCCATTCCCTCAAAAACTCATAGAGTAAAATAGGCATCTCTAACTTCTCGCTGTCCTATTTATCTTACTCTTTAATGTAGATGGTTAAGTAGAGCAGGCAGACGCTGTTCCCTTTTGCCCAGATCTTGGCTCAGCTCCTCACTGTAAACATCAGCGTGGAGTTTTCATTATTGGAGTTTTGGTTACTTTTCTTCCCCCCTTGGTCAGTAGTTTCAATACACATGTGAACTGTCCATTTGGGCACAAGCATAAAGAACTCAGTCAACACACAGATTAACTGAATAAAATATCAACTTATGTACACATCACTAGCTAGTGGAGTGGGAGAAAGAGGCAGGCCTTAACATCATCATTGATTCAGGAAGGTAGGATGGATAGTAGTGCAGGATTCAAGTTGGTCAGTTTAAAAGGAAGGGGGATATCACTGGAGAAGAGTCAGAGGAAGATGAGTCTTTGATGGCCTGCTGAATGGGATTCTGCAGAAAGAGGGAGGAGACTGGCTGAGGCTTGCCTGTCATTTAGATTTAACTCCCCACCCTGTACTCCAGCCTCCATATTTTTCTTTGCCTTGCCTCTTTTCACCCTGAAACACCAGTCAACTTTTGACTTTCCCACTTTAAAAAGAGTCCTGGTAGAGGTTGTCCAAGCCCTTGGGAATTCCTGAGCTCAGCTTGCTAATAAAAGTAATAATAAACATTAAATACATAGGCAACAGAGAAAAGTTCTAAATAATAGAGAAAAGTGGTTGGCATTGCCAGAGGATAAATGAAGAAGCACTTTCCACTAGGTATTGAGAAAAAGGGATGGGTTAGGCCAAATTATTCAAGAAACTTGAACTCTAGTTCAGGACCATGAGAGAAAGTGAATGAATTAGTCAGGAGTTGACGGAGTAAAATGGTGCAGGGAAAAAAAATACGAAGGAACTTTGTCTAAATGACTACATATATGAAAATCTTGATTGAGGAATTCATCAAGGTAATAGACCAGCAATATAGATGGGGAACATCCACTCTACAAACCTTCCAAGACCGTATGTGTCAGGGTATAGGGATCCATTTCCATCAGCCGCCTTTCAGAAAAACAAGCCCTGAGCAGAACTGTCTGAGCTACTGGGACATAGAGTAAGATTTGCTAAATGGATGCAGTGTGAAGAAAATTCAAGCATCTCTTGACCAAATCAACTAAAGTGAGAATGTCAGAAGTAAATGACCCCATTTATGTATAAATAGACATTTAAGTTCTTAATATTCAGACAAGTGAGAACATTACCAGAGAGTTGAGAGAAAAAAAGTCCTAAATATTAGGAGCTTGTTACTTTTCAGAGTAAATACATGGCTTCTGGGAATTAAAGTTTGTAGAACTCCTCCACAAACAGTACTGTGCTTGGTAAATTTTAACTTTGACGCAGATCTGCACCTGGCAAATGAAAAAAAAAAAGAAAAAAAGGAAAATCTAATTTTATTTTATTAATGATTTTATTTGACACAGAGGGAGATTGAGCACAAAGCAGGGAGAGCTGGAGGCAAAAGGAGAAGCAGGCTCCCTGCTGAGCAGGGAGCCAGATGCGGGGCCCGATCCTAGGACCCTGAGAGCATGACCCAAGCTGAAGGCAGACGCCTAACCGACTGAGCCACCCAGGCGCCTCAGAAAAATCTTATTTTAAAAGGTCATTAGGTATAAACCATACTGGGAGAGGAGACATTCAGCGTAGCTGTGCATCCTCTGGCAAAGAGGCAATAGATAGTAATTTGAGCCTCTGAAATCACACCCAATAGGAGACAATCAAAATGTTTTAAAACCTTGAACGGGGGCAAGACAAATGCCCAAGAAGTGCTTCTCTGGCTCATACAGCCTCACTGTAAGTGTTGGCGTTGCTGATGGCACCAAAAGCTGAGGAACAAGAGAAACACGAGCTTAAGGTGGATGGAGGGAACTCTTAATTCACTCACCAGTATGGAAGGAATTTCATCTAAAGAAATAAACAAAGCTAACCTCTCTTCTGATGCTCTGAAGGAAAGCCTTTAAGATCGTATGTCTTAAGGTGAAGAAGCTGTGGGTTGCCCATATCAAAGGCTCCAGGAAGAGTCACTGTGAACTCACAAAGGTACATCTTCCAGACAGAGAGTAGGCATTCTGTGACTGTGAGATCGTCCACAATTAAATGAGTGAACTACCTGATTTTTAAATAGAGGCAGATCTTACCCCTCCCATGATAGTGACATCAGCCCCAAAGTAAATGTCATATTTCCATGAACACAGAGATTGATTTTTAAATTGCTGTCTGCATGAGATATGATTAGCACTTATTTGCAAGCTGAGAGGCACCAACTCAGGTGCAAATTCAAGTGGAAAATTATGGTAAGTGTTGATTCATGTCAGATTAGTGATTACGGTGCCACCCATCCCACCTAATACTACAGACTATAAATATGGGGGGAGCAAATTGTCACGGGCTCCTGGGCAAGGCTCACATCTGAAACATGCAGGTGGTGCACGGCGTCCATTTCATCATGGGCAGAAAATGCTGGGGGTACTAGGTATCAGACTGGTAATAAGCCAAATTCTCCCAGTGACTCAGTTACTCCCTTGCTACTAGTAGACAATACAGGGAAACAGTACTTAGTCATCCAGTTTACCATGCTAGCATTTAGCGAGGTTTTCATTTGAGCAAATTGCCTTTTCGGTGGACTGAATTGTACTGGGGAGATTGGAAATGCTGAAGAGAGCTTCTGCAGAATGTCTCACTGATAATCAGGTAGGAACTGGGACATTGTAAGAATGTGCATCTACTGAAGAGCAACAGAACCAGGTTGTCAGAGGGACCTGGGCCACTTGCCCTGTTTTCCCCCCTCTGGGGGACAAGAAGGGGGCTCCCTCTTTCTTCGCTCATTTCTTCACTTCCTCCACGTGTAGCGCCGAAGCGTATGGCTCTCCAGCTAAACTCTCCAGCTTTGCGTCCTGGCACCATTTGGAGCCAAGGCAAGTATTTATCCTATCTGTGTTGCAGTTTTCAACTGTAAATAGAAATCAAAAGTACATTCCTGAAAAAGTTACAGTTGAAATTAAACTGGTTAACATATGTATGGCTCTTTGAGCATCCTGTTTGGTAAGTGTTGCCTGTTATTATTCATCAACCAGGATTTACTGTGTACCAATTACATACATTTCCTGACAAATAAAGTCTTTAGAAATCATAGTGGGTCTCCTTTTAGTCATGATAACCATGCCTTGTCTCATTTAAGCGTTGTAATGTTTTAAGCAAATTTTAAAAATATGTATAACAAATGAGGTAGCCTGTCCTTGAAATAATATCGTATCTGATAATAATGTGGGAGGGAAAGAGAAATAAAGCTAGAATTTTATAGCCAAATGAAAACTTGTCATCCTCATTTAAATTCCCCTCCTCCATATATATAACTTATTTCGTCCCTTTGTTACTTCTGTTTTGACATCTTTGGCCATGTGCATATCTTTGTCAGTGCACGATCAGTCAAGATTCTTTGTGTTGCAAGGGGCAGAAAAGTCAACTTAAGGAAAGAGCATTTCCTGACTTGGGTACACACGTGAAGTCCAAGGGCAGGGTGGTTCGAGTGCAGCTCACATAACGTCACCAGGACCCAGGCTCTCTGCCTTTGTCAACTCTATTCTCCATGCTGGCTTCATTCTCAGGTTTCCCATGGTGGCAAAAATAGCTGCCAGTAAATCTAGGTGCCCATCCTCCTAGATCTGGGTCTAACAAGAAAGATGGTTTACCTTTCTCTCAACAGTATCCACCTAAGTCCCATTGTTTCTCATTGGCTGTTGGGACCACATCCAAATTCTGAACCCATCTTGATGGCTGGGGAAAGTCATCCTTTGGGCCCCTGAATTCCACTTGAAGCAAAAAGCCTAGGATAGGGGTAAGGAAAATTTATATAGAGGAAAACTAATGTGTTGTTATCAGCAGATGGCCCATTGGCAGCAAAAGCCACACTGACTCACTATACCCATCCCGTAATTCTGATCCCGCCAAAGCCATGCTTAGATAACCCAAATGATCCTTTTTACCTTGCATAAAATCCAGAGTCTGTATGTGGTGCTCACGGCTTTTGACGATCCTAATTTATTTCTTACCATACCCCCTCTTGCATTCTAGGCTCTAGTTTATTTTTATTTATTTTTTCTAGTTTATTTTTAAAACATTTCCATCCTTTTTTGACTTTGGATTTCCTACCTATCTGCCCCATTCATCTTGTTGATAGCTTTTCTCTTACCTAACAAACTTGTGAAGTCAAGATCATTAGCATTCTCATTTTATAGATGACAACATGGAAATGCAAAGAGAGTTAAGGAGCTTGGTCAAGTCACGATGTTATTAGTGCCCAAGGTTGGATTCTCCATAGATATTCTGGATCTGTAGTCCTTCTTCCTAACTGCCCTCTCTCACCTTTGTTAAAAACAAGATGGACACATTAATGATTCCATATCCCACATCATCATCAAACACATGAAAACATGTGGAGATCAGTGTTATGTTTGGGATCTTGTTTGCCCTGATTTCCTTTATAAGGACATGGGGATTTCTCAGTAGTACGATGTTTTGTTCCTGTTTGGGCTACACTTTGTAAAATGTGACAATCAAGCAGATTAAGAAGATCTACGCATGGGTTTTGAAAAATTTAGATGTGGTCAGTATTTTTACACTCCCCCATCTCAAAAATTTGATTTTAAAGGTAAAAAAAAAAATTGTATAAACTTCATTCACTGTCAAATGTTACATGCCTACAGAAGAACAAAACACAGTCTGAAGTGGCTTGTTGTTTAGTTAAGGAGACAGAATTATGTACAAATTCAACATCCTTCAGGGTCATTTTTATAATTTGAGGAAGGTAGGTGGTTTAAGCTTTTTGGGGAGGGCAGGTTTCCAGCAATAACAACCAAGATTTAAGATGCTTTTACTGTTTCCAGTGAATGAATAATTATTCATTCTTATTCATGACTTAACACCAAGTCATTTTTCCATTCAACAACTATTTCTGGCCCTATGCTAGGCATTGGGTATTAAATGATGAACACAGTCGACATGGTCATTGTCTTCATGGCACCTCTCTTGGAGGAGGAGTCTACTTATATGAAAACAGGGCCAAATTTGAAATGGAATGTGCTACAGAAGCTGCCTAGAGGGAGGAGACCTGAGGGCAGTGACAGAGAATACCAGGGGGCCCATCAATATGTGGGGATCCCCAGTTCTCTAGGAATCACTTTGTAATCTGAGCTGAAGACTGAGTAGAAAGGAGCCAGTGGAGGACTGGGCGGGGAGGACAGCCTTCCACTTAAAGGGATGAGGGTGTGTGGAGAAGGTATTGATGTAGTAAAGAACATTTAAGGATGGCCAGAATCTGCAGAGCAAGGTCCGTGTCAGGTGAGTGGCTGGAAAAGAGGCTAGAGGAAGAGGAAAAATTTGAAATATAGGGTCTTGCAGCCACAGGAAGAAGCATGGATTTTAAGTACTATGGGAAGCCATTGACCTTGTGAAGCAGGAATGCATATTGAGGTTTTTACAAGATGATTCTGGATGCCAGGCAAGAGGTGGCAAGCCTACGATCAAGAGGGAGTTGTCTTGTGGAAGGCTAGAAGGGAGAGGTGGAAATGAAGAGAGGTGGACACATGTGAGAACTATTGGAGAGGTAGCATCAAGAATTATGTGTAAGTTCTATTATTTCTAGGAAGTTCAGGAGACCAGTTACAAAAAATTCGTAGTAGTGGTCAGATCCCTAAGGAGTGGGGTGGATAGTCAGATCCAAACTAAAGTTACTTCCGAACGAATGTTCTCTACTGGATTCCCCTTCTGGTTTTGAATACAGATCACACACAAGAACTTCCTGTTGATTCTATGGCTCCTGGCGTGGAATCTAATCTTTCCCAAACCGATCCTTTCCTGCCTCCACATTGTTTTTCTTATAATTTCAGGTTGAGAACCAGCTAGAGAAACAGATGCTATTTGTACTGAGAGGTGTCTGTTACAAGTTATGACATTTACTGACAGTCCGCCTATTAGAGTGGTCTACACGGCTCCCATCTGCAGACTTCTCCCAGAAGAAGCTGTCCCCAGGCTTTCTCCAGAAAGTTTAGTTCTGTGCTCTCAAGCACTCTTTTATCTCCTGCCTTGTCTCTCTTTGCCTGGTAGGAACAAGTAAGTGAAACTCATGGTTCAGCACTGTTCTGAACTTAGAACCACACTTTCTTTGTACAAAAGACTGATAACCTTTCCCCCATTTCCCTCGTTGTAGAGGTCAACACTTGTGGATTTATGTTGCTGTGTCTGAGGGATCCTGATTTCATTTTAAGGAGAGATTATTGTGGTTAGCACTTGGAAATAGCATCTGCTTCTTTTATAACTGGTTCTGACTTTACAAGGGTGTACCATTGTTGGAGAACAATGAAAATTCCCAGCATTATGAGGTTTATAAATCACTCTCACGTTCACTGTTAGGTTATTGATGATCTCCATGATAATTAGTGGTAGACATTAGTATTACCAGTTATATGAGGCAGTTGAGACTCAGAGGGTCTAAGTGAGCTATCCAATGTTATGCAGCTAGAAAATGTCATCTCAGGTCTTAAATTCACCACCAACTCTGATGTCCTTTTCTTGTTTTGTTTTGTTACAACCACTCATTTACTGTAAGAGGTGAAGGTGTTATATTTGAAGATATTCTGCTACATTCTATTTGGATATAAAGATTTTTTTTTTTTATCAGGGCCTCCAGAAGTATTTATAGCAAGTGCTCTAATGTTTCCAGCAGAATGTTCAGGGCATTAGAGAAAAGCAAAAGATGCCTAGGAGGGTTAGTTTGTTTTGCACCAAGAAGACCTCTCTTCCCCAAGCAGTCATCTCAACTCGTCAGGTAATTTATAAATTTGTTTCTTAACTCCAAAAAAATAGGAAAAGAATGTAGGCTGAGTAATCCTGGGAGCAAAATTCAGAGTAGAAGCTTTGCAGCCAGTAGGTCAAACATTCATTTAGCAAAGGCAACTGTTTTCATACCAAATGTCATGGCTACCACTTCAATGCAAGGGCACGTGGTACCCGTCAGGACAGCTTCTGCTGTAGAATGCAGAACATGGCTCCAGGGAAATCTCATCAACCCTCTTCCAATAGGAGTATACATTTTTTGTTGTTATTCATGCTTTCGAAAGCATGTTTGTGAAAACATGGAAACTCTTTGGAAATAAAGCAACATCTTGTTTTGTAGCATCTCCATACATTTCCATTATTATTTCCAAGGTTTGAGCATTATTTTAATGTTGCAGTTCGAGTAACAGAGAAATACAGAGATGAGAGTCTGATTCTGGGGTGGTAGAGATGAAGTAATCGGCCTGAGGAGGAAGGCTACACTAGAAGGTGAGTCCAGCCATTCTGAGCTCCACTTGAGCAGCCCAGAAGGGTTAGAGTGTCCAACAATGATGACTGTGTTCATGAAGATGCAATATATGTTAGCTCCTCAACTAGCAAATGGATAAACCTGGGTGATCTCTTAACCTCATGGCTTGCTTTTAAAGATTTTTATGTATAATTCAGTTTAGATGTCCCCCTTGAAATGTCCACATTAGATTGAGATGAAATGTTTTTAGAATAACCAGGACAACTTCAGGAAAAGTTCACCCTTGGCCAGACTCAAGCATAATGTTCTCATAAGGGCTACTACTGGTTGTCACCTATTGTGATGGTTACTTTGTATGTGTCACCTTGGCTAGGCTGTAATTGCCAGTTATGTAATCAAACACTAATCTAGGTCTTTCAATGAGGGTATTTTGGAGATTTGGTTAATATCTACCTACCTACCTGTCCACCTACCTACCTGTCTACCTGTCTATCCTATTGGTTCTATTTCTTTGGAAACATTGACTTAAAAAGATTTTGGTACTAAGAGTGGTTCTAGAAGAACAGAATGTTAGAGATGAGTTTTCTGGAGTGGTTCTGCAGTTTCTGGAATTGGTTCTCTAATATGATTAGATTTGAAGACAGTAATGACTCATTCTGGTAAAGTGGTAAAGAGGACAAGTAAAGAGGACACTGATGGTCCATGGTGTAATATGGAAGTAGAGATACACAAAGTATCACCATTAGACATTCCTAATCAAACACTCATAAAAGGCAAGCTTCTAAGTGACTGCTGATCTCCTTAGGACCTATCCCCACTAACACCCGTCCCCCCCCTTTTAGACTTACGATTTGATTCAACTCTCAGGAGGTCCCAAAGGGTGAGGTACAAAGAGTAGCCTATGATGGGGTATACTCCACTCTAGAAGAGCTGCATGTGTTTCCAATTTATGCGGACAGAAATCTGGGGAATATATGTGGGAATGGATAAGAAGGGTGTGGGATAATGGTGGAAGGAACATGAGGTTGGATCAGGTTGACTTGGTTGCTGTGGGAGCATAAGGCAGAGATTGTGGATTTAATGTTGTAGCTTAGGAATGCAGCATTAGGCCTCTAATTGGTTGGTTGGTTAAAATATGCACCAAAAAGTGGCCTATGGTAAGTGGAAT
This sequence comes from Leptonychotes weddellii, assembly GCF_054177405.1. Taxonomy (NCBI): domain Eukaryota; kingdom Metazoa; phylum Chordata; class Mammalia; order Carnivora; family Phocidae; genus Leptonychotes; species Leptonychotes weddellii. Next base: position 123,156,128 of record NC_138375.1, read on the forward strand.
TGAAACACTGACCTGCCTTGGTATACTGTAGAGGAAGGGAATCCAAAGGCTTACAAAGATTGAATGTTAGAGTGGATTTATCATTTTATTTTAAAATTATTTAAAAAGATTTTATTTGTCAGAGAGAGCATGAGCAGGGGGCGCAGCGGGCAGAGGGAGAAGCAGGCTCCCCACTGAGCAGGGAGCCCGATGTGGGGCTCGATCCCAGGACCCTGAGATCATGACCTGAGCCAAAGGTGGATGCTTAACCGACTGAGCCACCTGGGCATCCCTGGATTTATCATTTTAGACCTGCTCCCTCACCATGGGAGGGTCCAGAGGACACACCTTTCACTACATCTGTGAGAAATAAATTTGTGAGGGGAGCTCCGTGATCACTTTTCTTTATGTAGGAGGTTAGAGTCGGAGCTCCTGCATTTGATTTGGGAAACCTAAATGAAGCAAGTATAATTGTATCCCAGGGTGGCAGGGCCGAGTGGCAACATTTGCTAGCCAGGGGCAAGGTGGGCATAGTCTCTGTACTGGATGGTAGAGTCAGAGCAGCAGTTAGAATAGTCTGACCAACAAAGACCTGTGGTACTGGCTAGTGACCACGGTATTCCTAGAAGTGAGATAGATAGCAAGCCTACTCAATTCTTACTTGATCTGTATCAGTGGAAGAGTTCTAGATCAAGGAAGCAAAAGTCTAACTTGAATCACAAAAATGGAGTCAGGACTCCTCAACCAGTCTCCAGACTGGAGCCAATTCTCAGACCTAGAGCCCCTCGAATGAAGGGCAGGGTAGGTCCCCTTGAGGAAGGATCTTAGTGCACTGGCAAAAATCTTTATCCCAGCCTTCCCAAAGGGATCTATAGCCTTTTAAGAGTGACTGTGTACTGGGGAAAAGGAAATAATCAGGCCTTTGAGGTATTACTAGACAGTGGCTCTGAATGGATACTAATTCCATGAGCCAAAAATGCAACTGTGGTCTACCAGTCAGGGTAAGGGTTTATGGAGGTCAGGTGCTCAATGGAGTTTTGGCTTAGGTCCATCTCACTGTGTTCCAGGGGGTCCCTGAGCCCATCTTGTAGTTATTTCCTCAGTACTGGAATGCATAATCAGAAAAGACATCCTGAGCAATAGGCAGAATCCCCACCTTGGCTCCTTAACCTGTCAGATGGAGGCTGTTAGGGTAGCGAAGGCCAAGTGTAAGTCTTTAGAATGTTTAATTTACATTTCCGTTTATGAGTTACTTTTAGGAAGGTTATAGCAATTTATTGTTCTGCCAGCAGAGGATGTAGTCCCACATCCTCACCAGCACTGGATGTTCATTTTCAGTGTTATGAATAAAACAATGAGCTCTCGCTCATATTATATTTCAAATCTCCTTGCTGCTAAAATGACCACATTTTCATGTGGTCAAGAGCCAGCTGACATTTCTTTTTTATCACTTGTTTCTTCATTTCCTCTGCCTTTTTTTTTTTTTTATTGCTTTACTTGCCTTTTTGCAAAAACACGATCTCCAAGAGACTTTGGTCTTTGTTGAATACAGCCTTTCCGTCTACATAACATGTGCATAAGCATGAAGAAGTCACGTCCAATGTGTATATAGACAAGTGCAGTTGAATTGCACTGACACCCTCCTCCACCCCCAGGGAGAAGCCAAAGGACCAGCAGGAAGGTGAGGAGGTGGTGGACCTTGAAATTTCTGTCGGTGGCCCAGCCACTAAAGAAACTCGAAAGAAAAATCATCTTGTCAGCTTCCTCCAACGAGAAATGCATTTAGGCGGCAATATAGATCTAATGCCCAGCTTGCAGAAGAGCAGAATTTTCCAATTTGGTGTTGCTCCAGGTTAAAAAACATACCGGCTGAAAAATGTGAATTGGAATCATTTGCCATCCGTCCGTAATGTAATGACTGATTTCCCACTCCAGATCCAGCGAGCAGCAGGTGGTGGGTTTGAACTGAATCCAGGTGGAAGGGGGCCAGACGTATTAAATTTAAGGCCTCTATTGCCCAACTCCCTACAGAAATTGTGCAAATAATGTAGCTGAAGTGCTCTCTGCATGCAGTGTAACCCAGCGCTTTCGGCAAACATTAATTCCTTGCCCTTTTCTATAGGATGCCCAGTTAGCAAATATACTGAAAGGTGACAGAATCCATAGTAGAATCTGTCAATGTCCTCCTCTTCATTTTCAGTTGAGAAAAAAAAAATTTTTTTTTTTCAAAATAGTCTTTGTGAAGGTAGGGTATGCTAATTATCCGCCAGCGCTATTTTCCTTTTGTTAACCCTGCTAATGTCAGTAACACCTAAGTCCAACCCCACGGTGGATGATTACTTTCCACTGGTGTAGTCTATAGCACGAAAG
>NC_138375.1:123158976-123202210 GCF_054177405.1 Leptonychotes weddellii
AACTCGCGGAAGAAGTGGCGCACGCCTTCCAGAGCCACATCGTCACGGTCGAAATAGAAGCCCAGAGAGAGGTAGGTGTAGGAGGCCCGCAGATGCATGTTGACCAGGCGGTTGACGGCGGCCTCCACCTCGGTGGAATAATTCTGACAAATCTGGGAGCTCATGGTTGATTGGTAGTAAGGTAAGCTCGAAATTGGCTATTGGCTGGTCCTGGAGGCAGCAGGTGGCCAAGAAGATGGCTCCCAAGGTTGCGACTAGAAAAGAGGTTGGAGGGTGGTCGTTGGCTGGTTGGAGGGGCGTCCCTGGGTCTGTTCCGTCCAAACACTGTTGAAGCAAGAGACAGATCCGCAGGAATAGTATACTATTCCTTTTTTACTTGTAAATTCTTTTTGATTGCACACTAGGAACTAAGGGATAGTTCAGTATTTGGCCAATGAATTCTAGCGTATGACTTGGAAGTCGATTTGGCAAAAATGGGTGCTTTGACTTGGTGCGTTGGCCATCAGGGGTAATGAGTGTCTCGGCAGCTTAACTGAGGATCATGTTACAAGTCCTGGGAGGATTTAACACCTTTGGGAGCTGAAGAAATGAGTCAGAATGGATTTTATTAAGGCAACCTAGAGTCAGAGTCCAATTTTGCTTTTGTTTTCTGGATTTTGATTTCTCAATGTTTCCTTCGAGCAGGTAACTTGGTTTCAGTGGGGGTGAACAAACAGCCCCAGGAATTAGTCACCAATTTGCTTTTAAGTGTCATGTTTCATGTTACACTGAACAGGTATCATGTGTTTTTTGCTGGCCTTTTCTGTATGCTGACGTTGCTTAGGGGGAAAAGGAATGCCAAATAAGAAAACACGGTGATCCTTTGAGATTGTAGGCATAAATTGCACTTTACTGTAGCATCAGTGTATGTTTGGGATATAATCATAGAGCATGCCATAAAATATTTGTGTGTATGTGTGTACTGTGTGTGCGCGTGTGTATAGTCCATGTCTGAAAATGTTCTTTTTGTGCAGCCATCTAGCTGTGGCCTGCTGACCTAAGGAAAAACATCTGGCAATTAAATGGAAAAAATTGTAGGGTTAATTGATAGGGGAGGACTAATAGGATTCTGGCTGTGCTCGGGGTCAAAATGTGACCTCTGAGACATCAGGAATTGGAAAGTAGAAAACATTTTAGTTCTTGCACTTGAAAAAATATTTGAAGCTGCCCAACATGCCACAGTTAATCAGCATCAAAACATATTATTCCACATCTTACTCTTAGAGGTAAGAGGTGAAGGAATGAAAGTTAAGTCTGGTCTGTCGTTACAGATAGAGTTGTGTCCCCCAACACCCCTCCCCCACCCCAGCATTGCTGAAACCCAAACTGCCAGTGTGATACTATTTGGAGATGGGGCTTTTAAGAAGGTAATGTGGTTAAACGAGGTCATGAGGGTGGGGTCCTATTCAAATAAAACTGGTGTCCTCCTAGGAAAAAAAGAGATGCTAGGGAGGAACACACAGAGGGAGGAAGAGGGAGGACAGAGGGAGGAAGCAGCCATGTGCAAGCCAAGGGGAGAAGCCTCAGGAGAACCCAACCCAGCCAACACCTGGACCTTGCACTTCTAGCCTCCAGAATGGTGAGAACATAAATTTCTGTCACTTACGCCACCCAGTCTGTTATATTTTGTCATGACAGCCCTAGCAGACTAATCAGACTAATACACCCTTTATCTAGCTGCCTGAAAATAGGGGCTCAGGCCCTATCAACACAAATGTATTGAAGTTTCTGTGGTGCCAAAATGGCCGCCTTGCATTGTCGTGAAATACCTGGGAGCAGACACAGCTCTAGCACCCAGCTGGAAATTCTTCTGAGAGTGTCCAAGGCGTCTGTAAGCATCGTCAGAGTAGGTTGAGTGGACAGCTCTGGGTTTGGCTTGCTCACATTTACTTTCCTTCCCTGATAACATCACCATGGCTTCCCCATGAGGAATGGCTTCCCCTCTGAGTCCACACAGTGTCAGTGTGGGTGTGGCTGACCCCACTCCAGGTCGCCGAGCTGGGCAGGTGACTCAGACCAGGGCAGGAGCCCAGCAGCCTCCCGCCAGAATGACAATTCGGGAGTGGCTGTGTGACAGTCACAGCCATTTCACATCACCCCACACACTTCTCCTGGAACGCCTACGAAAGAGACGTGCACGTTCTGCTGGATTTCCTGATATCCTGGACCTGCTGGTGGCCATTTCTCAGAGAATCAAGTCAGAGGAGAGGAAGCCCAAGCCAAGAGGAGGAGAAAGGTCTATTTCTGGAAGCATTCTTAGAGAAACAACATTAAGTCATTCCTGGGCTTAAACTTGGATTTTCCCATTACTGGCACTGATCAGCCCGTTTATACTTAACCTGCTTGAATTAGGTTCCTGGCTCTCACGAATTTCTCAACCAAGGGAGAACATTCTGGTCCCCACTGTAGCTACAGATTAAAAGGGAGATTGAAAGCTCTTGCCTCACATGTCCTTGCCCTTCATCCACCTCATCCAAACATCTATTAAGCTCCTCTAAAGGCTGAGTTCAGGTTCATGGCCTCTTCTGGTCTTTCACCTCCTGGTACAACTCCTGACGTGTCCAGCATATGTTCCCCTGCTCGATTATTTTGTGTGTGTATGAGTCCTAAAATCTACAACCTAGAGTCTTGGAAGATTAGCACTGAGGCCATTCTCTGCGGTGTAGTGAGTCAGTTGGTTGAGGACACATGGAAAGGGTAAGCCATCACTGGATGAAGAGTGCATCCTCAGGGCCTATACAAAGCAAAGACATGAGAGGCAGGTAACCATAAGCGTTGCAGGAAATAAAGGGGGTAGTGGTGGAACGTATGTAGTTGGTCACCTGGATGGGTGGGGTGGAGGAGACAGCAGGAATTCAAGAACTTCTGTTTAGGAACAGACATGTTTACTAATTGTAGTGGGTTGAATGGTGACCCCGCCCAAACTCATGCCTCCTTTGGAATCTCACACTGTGACCTTTTGGAAATGAGGTTTTGGTAGAAGTAATGAAGACTCTCAAGATGAAATCATCCTGGATTTCCTTGGGCTCTAAATCCAATGACTGTTGTCCTTCTAAGAGACAAGAGGATGCAGAGCCCTGGAGAGAGGGCTGCATGAAGACAGAGGCAGAGACGGGAGAGATGTTGCCACAAGTCAAGGAACGCCAAGAGCCACCAGGAGTTGAAAGAGACAATGAAGGATTCTCTCCCATGGCTTCTGGAGGAAGCATGGCCCTACCCACACCTGGATTCTGGACTCATGGCCTCCAGTACTCAGGGAATATAAATGGCTATCGTTTGAAGACCCCAGGTTTTTGGTAATTTGTTATGGCATCTATAGGAAGCAGGTGCACTTAATGAACCTATAAGCACGGGAAAGCGGAAAGAAGGTTGAAGATGCTCAGAGGTGCCTTCGCTAGAGAAGGAGGGGTTCATGTCAAATTTCATTTGTGGTGAGATCCCAACGAATGGTGCTGTTCCCCATGTGTATGTTCTACCTCGTGTCTTTCAGCCTCATGAGTCAGATGCTAACAAGCCTTGTCTGTTACCTGCTGCCTGTTCCCTGTCTGGAAAAGCAGAGATTCGCTGGGCTTTTTGCACTTTGCTGAGAAGCGGTGGAGATCCAATGCAAGGGAGCACGATGGTTTTACTGTGGATATTCTGCAATGCACTCTGGCATCATGACAATTTGGCCATCTGCTTGGGGGAGGTAGCCCAGCTCCATCAAAGAGACAATATCATTTCTGTCAACTTCTTAGAAAAGCATCCTTGTAACATGACAGTCATTTAGCGGGTTCATTGTCTGGCTGTGTGAATGCGCATGACTAGGGTCACCACTCGTCCCGTTTGCCCCAGACCATCCCGGTTTACAGGTGTTGTCTCTGTCTAATTAATGACAACTCTCCCCCTTTCACTGTCCCTATTGGGGTGATAAGTCATAGAGCAACCTGACTCAGGACACAGTCCTTCATTTCTTAAGAAGCTCTAAAACTTGACAAACTGCTTTACTTTTGTTTTTCGTTTCTGTTTTTGTTTTCTGCCAACCCTACTAGATTACCAAGTTACAGTGGTTGGAAAATAGACTTACTTGGATTTTTTTTTTTTTTTTGAGGGAATTTTGCTCGGGTATGAGAAAAGGGAAGTTTGTCATTGATTGGCTTCCTAAAGACTGCTTGGCTCCCCCCTTCTCCTACCCCCAGCCCAGGCTCCTCCCTTACCTGCTGTTGGCTCTGCAAAGCCTCCATCCAGGCAGAGGAAATTTGGCCCCTTCAGCGTAGTGTCCAAATGCACACATCCATGTCTGCAGAGCAGGTGTAAGCTGGCATTCTGCCCAAGCTTGGCCAGACAGCTTCATAAATCCTGCCCTTACTGCAGCCCCGAATTACTTTTCATGACACAAAGCCAAGCTGTGTTATTCACCTAATGCCCCGATTTACAGTTCCCAAGACAAAAGAACATACAGATAGAGTTTCAGGGCTCTGTTTGCCTTCACGTTTATCTAGAGGTTAGTTTCAGGTCAAGCTCAAGAAACCTGACAAATGGTGGTGAATAAACCTAAACATAAATTAAGTGCAAGTGGGAAACTTACGCATTCCTTGTTCTTGTGCCAAAAGCAAACTCAACCCAATTTACATTCTTTTAATATCTGAGACAAGCAGCTGTTCTCTTATTTGTGGTGTGCTGGGGAATTATTATGCTCGCCTTCAGCTCACACAAATGTGCGTGTGCTTATGCATAAGACACCGCACGTACACACACACACAGGTCTGCCCCGTCTCCATATAGGTTTGTGTTCGTGTGTCTTCAAGGACCTGAGTGAACGGTAGCCAGTTGGAACATGGTGAGAAAAGTGCTTCTCTGGAAGGGTGCTTTGGGGCCCCGGAGTGCCGCCCACTGTCCTGCCAGGTTCAGGAATACTAGGACTGCAAGTAAGAAATCTCATCACTTTAGGGGCGCCTGGGTGACTCAGTCATTGGGCGTCTGCCTTCGGCTCAGGTCATGATCCCGGAGTCCTGGGATCGAGCCCCACATGGGGCTCCCTGCTCAGCCGGAAGCCTGCTTCTCCCTCCCCTACTCCCCCTGCTTGTGTTCCCTCTCTCAGTGTCTCTCTCTGTCAAAGAAATAAATAAAATCTTTAAAAAAAAAGAAATCTCATCACTTTAAACATAAGGAAATCAGACCTAGATATGCAAGTCCTTGGCGAGAGAGATACCTGCTCATGTATTAGACCCATGAAGGTGAAGGCCAAGGGGTGAACCTGAAGAATTCCTGCAGAGGCGTAGGATTGCCGAAAGTGCTGGAGGGAGCTCATGTGGATGGGGCAGGGAATACCTAACTTGCAAATTAGTTTCTTTGCTTTTGTTTTTAGAGGTATTTGCATTTCCAGCCCCCCTGTGGGCAGTCCCCTGTGTCTCTAGTTAGTCTCTCTGCCTCCCCTTCCTCCTCTCCATCCCTGCTCTCAGGATACATTCAGGTGATAAGATAATGAGAAATAGTATGTAATTAACAATACAGTATTAATTAGTGCTTTCTCTGGGCAGGGCTTATGATTTTATAAAAGTACATAAACAGAGGCCTGGCAGTGAGTGAGTCCTTTAAAATCGGTCTCCCTGGCCAAGAGCAGCCCCGATTGAAAATGTCTCTGCAGGGTGTCTGGGTGGCTCAGTCAGTTAAGCGTCTGCCTTCCGCTCAGGTCAGGATCCCAGGGTCCTGGGATCGAGCCCCACATCGGGCTCCCTGCTCAGCGGGGAGTCTGCTTCTCCCTCTCCCTCTGCCTGCCACTCCCCCTGCTAGTTCTCTGTCTCTCTCTCTCTGTCAAATAAATAAAATCTTTAAAATAAATAAATAAATAAATAAATAAAGACTGAGTTGAGTAAAACCCACCAAGGTCAAATTTCTGAAGGCCAAGAGGAAAGGGGGCAGATAAAGGTGGTTCAGTGACAAATTTGCCAGATGGCTGGTGGACAGTCGCATTTGGACAGTTGAGGTAAAAGGAGCTTGTTGAGTGAATGCCGTAGGGGACAGACATGTCCTCTGACACCACTAACAGCCACATGTGCTTTACCCCCATCCTGTCAGCTCTCACTGTCCTGCACCTGTTGATGGGGTTCTACCGCAGGCTCTCCTGTCTGTCCTCCTGACAGCTTCCCTTGATCCATGAGTAGGGCAATGAATGAAATCCCAGGGAAGCAGCCTCTGGCCTCTGGCTGATGGGAGTTGGAGGGTAAGCGCCCCAAGTGTGGATAACCAAGATCTGTTTTATTTACACACGCTCCCGACAGAGCCCGGTGGGAATGCATCCCCATTGTCCACAACAGTAACTTGCTCTGTTGTGTGCCCTTGAATGGCTTCTCTGCCTTCCCGGTCTCATTTCCCCTCCCTGCTTCGGGGATCCCCTCACAAATAAAGTTCTGGGACTCAAACCCTTGTCTGTGGTCAGCTTCTGGAGCATCCCAACCTATGAAGACCCAACACGAGCATATTGGTGAAAGGGCGAGGTGAGACCATGGCAACTAGGTGCCTGGCTTGTGAAGAGTGATCCTTCTAGTAGATTTGGAAATGGCACAGAGGATGAGGCCCAGGAGTGTCCAAACCCATGGGTGGGGTTGTAGAATGTTCATTTCCAGATCCAAACGTGCTAATAAAAAGGGTAGTGTGTGTGTGTGTGTGTTTTCATGCGCACACAGGAGTGGGGGCTTCCTGGGGGGAGACTAGGTAAGGATTTCTGGTCTTCCACTATTAGCGTCATGACGGGGAAGACAAAGCAGCGCTTTGAGATTTGTCTTTGTGTTTGAAAAGGCAGTTGAACGTTATTAATGTATTCCAGGAAGAAGTGAACACCAACTTGAAGCTTTTATCAGCTTTTCTTTGCTCTAATTTCTAAAGCAAAAATGCCTTCCCTCCAAATAGTCGATTAAAAGAACATATGAAATTAATGAAACATATCATTACTTTTACAATGGCCAAATTGTAGATTTGTCACAGTACAGAGACAGAAACTCATTAAGCCATTGTGCCTCTGCTTCACATTTTATAGTGTATTAAAAGAAAAGGAATTTTCTAAATGCACCAAACCTTCTTTTTTTCCCTATTGTTTCTCTGAAACTTCTTTTATCGTTTGAGCTGCAAATCATCTGACTCGTCTCTCTCTGCCTCTCGTGCTGGTGGAACAGAAATTAAGAATGGCTCTGGCTGAAAATGAGAGTCTCAATTTGGGGTTGTGAATTTCACGGTTTATTTGAGAAGTAGGCTACCGTTGACAATCTTTTGCCTCCTTTGAAAGCGGATGAGGCTAGCGGCATTCTTCTCTATCAGCCGGTGAGAGCCCTTCCCTCCCATCCTTCAGGGAAACTGAATTATTTATCCCACTGGGTGTGAGCATTTTAGCCAACGTCAGCACAATTGCGGGGGAGCTAAGCTGACCGTTCAGTTTCCCTCTACATTGTATTGAACAATGCTGCATCTTTTGGAGTGGATGCTATGAATACAGGAAGGAATGATATGAGAAATCAAGTGTGAATCAAGGTGGAACCGGTCCGTTTTCCTTGGAGACTCCATCCCTGCACTTAGCCTCCATGGAGCTCTTGGAAAGAATGTGAAAATCCTTTCATCCCCATGCAAACCCATGCTTCTTCGTTGCCTTTTCTTTGTCAAAATCAGTCTGCATTTAAAAAAGTGTATCACGGGACAGTTGGTCACGAATTACTGGTAAATATCCACACGCCCTTTTTACTTTGGGGGAAAAAAAAGGAAGCCAACAAAATTTCTCATGAGGCATCTGACAGAAAAAGTATCTTTATGACCTTGATCATGGAGCTTTATCCTTCTTGCCTTATTCTGGAAAGTCACCTAGGAAATGATCTGTTGAAGGGAAGAAAGAAACTGACTTTGGTCCTTTCCGGGTTCTCTGGGTGGCCTTGAGTTACTTCTGTATCAGTGAGGGTTCTCCAGAGAAACAGTACATAGGCAGAGATATATAGATACTCTGAATGTCTGTGTAGATACAGAGAATATAATATATATGCAGAGATATATAGAGTATATATAGATATGCAGAATATATCCCTATGTTTCTTTCTCTCTCACACACAGAGAGAGAGAGATTTAAAGTAATTGGCTCATCTGATTATAGGGGCTGGCAAGTCCAAAATCCATATAGCAGACCAGCAGGTTGAAAACTGAGGCAGGATTTCTGTGTTGCCATCTTGAGACAAAGTTCCTTCTTCTCTGGGAAACCTCAGTTTTGGGTTTTAAGTCCTTCAACTGATTAGATGAGGCCCACCACACACATTATGCAGGATCATTTACTTCAAGTCACCTGACTGTAAATGTTAATCATATCTACATGATACCTTTACAGCAGCATTTAGACTAGTGTAATAGTAGTCTCAAAGCCTAGCCTAGCCAAATTGATACAGACAAGTTACATCACAGACTTTGGAAAAAAAAAAAAAAAACAACTATAGCCTTTATGCTTCATGTCGTATTGGAAGAATATAGTATTTTGAGTGAGAGAGACTTGGATTCAGAATCCAGGTCTGCCACATACTATATGTTTCTTGTATGTCTGCCACTTACTGTATGTCCAAGTGTACAATTGTCTTGAGCCTTAGATTTCTTACTTATAAAGTCATGCATTTCAATTAAGATTCTTTCCATTGCAAGCTGCAGAAAACCCTGTCTACTCAAACTTCAGAAAGGGAGAATGGATTGGTTCGGGTGACTACCCATTTGAGTTGGCATGCATTTGGGATTGTTTTGGTCCAGCCCAAATGTGATGTGTCATGGTGACTCAGGATTGTGTTCATCTCTCTCAGATCTCAGCTCCCTTTGCTCTGTCAGTTTCCTTCTCACGTGGTTCTCCCGCGCTGGTGGCGGTCCATTACTGGAAGCTTCCATATACAACCATTAAAGGTCACTTAAAGAGCACACTTCTGCTCTCCCAAGTCACGCCTGTCCCCAGTCACTTTCTGTGTCCTGTGGCATGAAGTGTTTAGCAGAACAGGGCTTGGCTACACTGTTTCCTGGAGCTGAGCATGGAGCCTTATCCAAACAGATGGACTGAGCATAGGAAATGGAAGGATACCCAGTGAAATTTTTGCTCCTGTTTGTCCACAAAGGGGGAATAGATGCTAGGGAGTAAAAGCAGATGTCCCCTGCGTGATGATTTTGGTGCTGAACTCACAGGGTGGTTATCAGAATTTCTTATGTGCTTGTAAAGCCCAAGGAGCATAGTAGGAATTCAGTGAATGGTTGTTGCTGTTGTTGACATGCTTCTAATAGTACAAGCTTGGAAGAGGTCTGAACTGTCCTCTCAACTCTGACTCTCCCACATCTTTCCCTTCCTTCCTCACTGAATGTCTTTCTGAGAGGTCTAACCTTGGAAGTTCAGACTCTTTCTGGTCAAATCAGCTGGGATTGGTCTATATAAGTCGCTAACTAAATGTCCTCAGGCACTGGTACACACTGTGTTAGGACAGGAATGGATTTTAGAAAAAAAAATTTCTTAGGCGCATTTTTAAAATGATGAGCTATTAGGGGATTTTTCCTAGATAGTCTTATCTAAAGATGGCCAACATCGTCTTGGTATACCATTTGTGTGTAATCAACCTGTCCTAAAGAGAATGAATAGAACTGATTGGAAGTGAAATTTTGGCAAATTGAACTGACAGTAGAGCATAATTTTTAGTCAAAACTGAAATGAAGAGAGTTCAGAGCAAGAAAAAAATGAACCATAATGGGAATTCTGAAAGGTTCTGTAATCAGCTTATCTTGAGCAAAAGAATTAAAAGCAATTAATGGAACAGATTGGCTCCTGGGATAGACTTCAACACAACGCCCACTCTCAGCTCTGTCTTTCCTTCTTTTAGTTCGGCGCCCAAAGTTTCTCCCTTCTTCTCTGCAACTTCTTTTTTGGCATGTTTCTTTATATTCCACTTCCAGTCACATTTTCGGGCTTATCACTGGCACTTGTGCTTGCGACCGTATCTCATTTTGCCTCAAGGAGAAATGAAGGGTGTGTGTTGGTGTGTGTTTGATGATGGTGGTGGGGTGATGTTAGCCCTGCTGGAATTCGAGATTCTGAACATAAAAAAAATTATTCTTGTGACAGTATTATTTTGAGCACATTGGAGCGGGAAAAGATGATAGCTAAGAATATTCCTGAAAATCGGGCGCCTGGGTGGCTCAGTTGGTTAAGCAACTGCCTTCGGCTCAGGTCATGATCCTGGAGTCCCGGGATCGAGTCCCGCATCGGGCTCCCTGCTCAGCGAGGAGCCTGCTTCTCCCTCTGACCCTGCCCCCTCTCATGTACTCTCTCTCATTCTCGCTCTCTCAAATAAATAAATAAATCTTTAAAAAAAAAAAAAAAGAATATTCCTGAAAATCATGGCAGGACAAGCACCCAGCAAAACCTTAGACCCTAACTTTGACGGAGACCAAGAGGTAAGTGTTACTGTTAGTGGGAAACGAAAGGAGTATCAATTTTTAACCACCACAGCTAGAGGAAAAGAAGGAGGAAGTCACCTTTAGAAGACAGGGAACAAGAGGAGGTGGCAAAAGATGATCCGTCCCTAGGAAGAGTCTTACGATGACTCCAGAAACGCTTTGCCGGAGTATTTCTGAATATTTCTTCAAATCATTCTTTTGTTTTTTCCTCCCAGTTTTTGAGACTTGAGGGCATTTGCATAGTGAAATGTTTTTCTCTGCTGTGCCAACAGCCTGGTTAGATAGTCGAGGGCTACTCTTGCTTGTTGGGCTGAAACTTCAGAGGGTAGGGAAGCAAGTGCACCGAAATCCCGACTTGGAAAAACAGGAGTTTTATGAAGAAATATTTAAAAGTAGATCACATTTCAGTCTTCCCAGCCTTGGCAGCGTTCCTTAGACATGCAACTAAATTAAAATCGAGAATAAATCAAATGAGGGGAAAAGGAAGAAAAAGTATTCAAGGAAAGACCTGCATAGGTATTGGAAGAGTCATATTTAATGTCCCGTGTACATCTTGAATCATAAGTAAACAGTGATTAGTATAAATTACAATCTCAAAGTGTTAGTGTGCTAGCAAGCACTTCCAATATTTTATTTTTTTTCTAAATATCTCAGCAGGACTCTTTGTCCATCAGTACTGTTACAGGGCAGCATTGTGAACTCGCGCCAACTTGGCCTTGGCACCTATCGCTGGAACAAGGCGGAGAGCTTGGTGTATTGGCCATAAGTGAATTTTACCAGGATCACAGTGGCCGTCCAGGTGGAAAGGCAGAGAAATGTTTTATTTAGATCAACAATGACAGTATTTATGGTGTGCTTCCTAATAAGGACTAAGTGCGTTTTGTGAATTATTCCAATCTATATTTATATCAACTGTCTGAAGTTAGTAGAACTATCCCCGTTACTTCAGGTGAAGAATCTGAGGCTCCGCTAGATGAAAGTGATCTGGCTTCTGGCAGAATTCCCGCACGTGACCTTGTGACTCCAAAGCTCATCTTTTTAACCACTCATGCCATACTCAAGAGTAGACCTTGGATGATACTTGGATTTTTAAACAAATAAACATAGTTGTGGCCTGATGGGGAGATGAGACAATTAAATAGCTCCTTCAAGGTCATCCCACTCTTCTTTAGCTGTGGAGTGAGAAATGGAGGCACCTTTTCTACTTCACTCGAATGCCTTATAAGTCCGTTGATTGAATGTTTTGATTGCATCTCCCCCCAATTGTGCTGTAGTGACAGTCTGCTCTTTTGTAATGAAATCTTGGTCAGATTTCCTAACCTTCCAGACGTTTTTGGTTTAAGACATTCTCAGTTGCTGTTGAAAATTCAGTCTTGTTCATTTTCTAAGACGGGTCTCTCAAACTCAATTCCATGCTTGTCTTCTTCCCCGCTTCCCTCCACCCTGTCTCAGATCCCACCATAGTCAGCCTTGGCTGTGGACACAGTGGCTGGAATTATGGTGCAGGGGAGAGGCATGATCTCTTTCTTACCCAGTTCCTCTGTACTTTCTCTAGTAGACCTCGTTTCCCGCCTCCCTTGAGTCTCTATCTTTCTGGCGCCACCTTCTTGCCTCCCATCAGTGAGTAATAGAAGACTGTTTATGAAGCCACATCCTGTCACCTATGGGAAGTGTCTCTGGCTTGCTCGAGTTCAGTCTGGTCTGTTTGGTCCTGGCGGCCATGGTTGAGTTGTAGTCCGGGTTCATGGAACAATATCCTTTTCCCTAGGCTGCTCTGTTGCTGAAGAACCTTCCTCCCCTCAGAGGGGCAAGGCGCTACCTCTTTTGCCTCTGCCAAAGCCAGTTACTATATTACACAGTCCATTTCCTGGGCTGAGTGTCCCTTTGCTGGAACCAGTGACCATCTAGTTGCTACATAGTTCCTGCACTTTGTCACCCTAAACTCTCCAACATAAGGACGCTGTGGAGGTATTTGGGTTCCTATCTGTGTTCTTCTGAGCCCAGTGAAAACTGGGAAGATGCCCTCTTTTATCAGGCACCTGATATTATGGTTCTTCCAAACCCTTATAGAGTGAGCTACTCCAGTCGGTGTCACACTCGTAGACATTCCTGGGCCTGATTCCGTGTTCAATAATTCCTCAAAATGTTCTGGCATAGTTTCATGCCTCTCTTCTTCTTTCCCATGGGGCAGAGGGCATGGCGGTTACTTGAAATCACAACGTGCGAGAAACTGAGGCTTCTAAATGTCTTTCCCGAGATGGTTGTCTTCACTCTCCTCTACTGGCTGCCCCAGGGTAGACCTGTGGGTTCTGCAGCTCAGCAAGCACTCATCCAGGGCGTGAGGTGTCAGTGTCCCCCCTCCTTTCAGGTTCTTTCCTCTCTTTATGAGTGACTCTTGGGGACGGCCCTCCCTACCACCACCACCCCCCCAACACACACACCTGGTTTCACAGCTAAAAGCACTGTGTTCACAAACATGCAGTTCAACATCCAACCACATGCCTGCCTGCCCTATATAAACTGAGGTGGGGATGCAGGCCATTGTGCTGGTAGGGGGCACACATGGGTCCCCTCGCCATAGGACCCACAGGTGGAAAGCTGGTCCTAACTGTTGCGGGCTCCCTGGTATCCCTCCAACTGAGATTGTGAGATAAGACACATCTTTTCCTGCACCTTTGAGCCTCACTCCCCATTAAAATACAATAGAAAAAAAATCCGGTTTGACAGCTTCTTACACTTGGAGATCCATCATTCCTTGTGGATTTCAGTCTGCTCTCGAAGCTACAGCCTGGTTGTGTCAGTCAGGAAGCACCTACTAGATATTTGCTCAACGTGGTACATTCTTTAGGGAGATAACATTTTAGGGAGGTAGATGAGCCTGAATTTAACTGCACTTTAGTTGATTCTGTAGTGATCGGCAGTCTCATAACAGTGACATTAAACAGAACGGTGCCAGTGAGCTATCCTTTGACATGATTCTTCTTTTCCCCGGAAGGCTTGAAAGTGCCCCTCTGACTCACATAGATTTTAGCCCTGTGCACTAGGGCTATTTGTAGAGGATACCCATATAGAGTCTTCAGGCACACTTAAATGTGCACTTAACCTTGGTACTTGTTCTTTATTATGCTCAACTGCAAGTGATGACCTCAGAAAACATGCAAAAGATGGGAGCCCTATTCTTGCAATGGCTTTCTCTGTCGATTTTCGCAGTCATCAATAGAAAACGATTTATCTTGAGGTTTACAAGACTTCAGAGATGGTTTCCCCCATGCCTTTCAAGTTACCTTCCCCTGCTTTTAAACTGCCTTGTTTTCATTTTAGGTCACAAGTGTGTTTTCCCCCACTCTCTGCTTGTTCCAACTCTGGCTTTCCATTAAGATACAGGTCAGATGTGGCCACTATCTCTGCATGGTTAATAGAAACCACTTCTCTGACAAGGTTAGTGAAGTGTAAATGGAAGAGAAAGTGTAGAATATTTGTTCGAAAAAGTCTTTGATCATGGGAGTCACTGCAGTTCTGTATAAAGGAAAGTGAACGTGTACATACCCGCATGGCATTTTTGTCCTATCGTGGATGATTTTTTTAAGCATTGCTTTGTAAAGAAAAGAATGATGTGGTACTGAGCAACGCATCAGAGTTCCTAAAGGCTTCTGGGAAAGAGACAAGAAAAGAATAAACGGGTCAAAAGACAGGAAAAGAGACTAAAAGGGAGAAGGAAACATGAAGTGGTAGTAATGACAAAGAAAGAACTATTAATTTTTATTTAAATTGGAGTAAAGGGTCCCATGGACTATCAAAAAGATAGAGGCATTAGATAAAGTTGTTTGATAGGAAAAAAAATGGGAAAGGAACTTGTTGGATTTAATCAAATGCTATTAAAATGAAGCTACAATATTTGGAACTTTGAAAATTTACAAATTCAGAGATTGTGACTACAAGGTAAACAAGCAGTTAGTGAAAATCTTGCCAAGTAAATTTTTTTTTTAATTCAGAGAAAATCAGAGGTTTACTCCCATAACAGAAAAGATGTTGGAATGCAAAACTCAGGAAACAAGACAGCAACTCAGACTGTTTGGGGTATTTGGACGGGGGTTCAGCTAAGTCTGCTGATGTCTGCAAATGTATCAGACCCTTGTCTTTGGGAATCCACAGGGCTGTCTTGTCTAGTGATTCTCATTTGAAATCCACAAATAATAATATAAGGCATTGGAAGGAAACAAATCTGTAACTTAAGAACACAATGGGATTATTGTCAAGTGATGGACCACAGTGAGCCAGAATCTCCAAAATGTCAACGGGAAACATACAAAATGCATTAATGTTTGAACAGAAGGAGGAGGAGGAAAGTGCTTACTTTTGGCAGGCAGCTTTCTTAACCCCTCAGGAGTATTTTTTAAAAATATCTTTTTATCTTAATGTTAATTTTTTGTTAGAAAAAAATATTTGTTAGAGAAAACCTAGAAATACAGCAAAATACCATTTCTTTCATGTGAAAAGAATCCTTTCTAAAAGGTCTGCCTCCTGCCTGATTTTCAAATATTTTATAACTGACCTGTTCTTAAATGGTCTATAAAATTTAATTGAATTATCTTCCCCTCCTGTTCTTAGGAAATCAGATAGTTTTCACTCTGATTAAAAAAAAAACAACAAAAAACACACACTATCATGAGGGTCTTTTACTGAGATTTTTGTTTTCTTCTTGGATTCTTTGCCAAAGTTGAATTAGTCCAAGATAAGAACACTTAAATGTCTTTAAGCCTCTGATGTAAGTTCGCCTCCAGTTTGCAAGAATCTTAATTGGGGGCCTGATTTAGAAAAGTTTCTTTGTTGAGAATTTTCCAAGTAATTTGGACAACCCAAAATACCTGGATTATGCAAGGAACCCGTCCCCTGACTAAACTCACTCTGACTCATCTCTGTTTCTCTTCCCTCAGATATAGATGGGTAAGACCTTTTGTCCCTCAGCAAGCATTCCTTCCCGGAGAAGGAGGTGCTGGTGGGTTAATTTTACCTGGATACACAATAATAGCACCACTGTATCTCAGTATTTTGACTTTAGGGGTAATTTGATCCATTGGACTCCCAGCATAATGAGAGTTTTGACTCCCTCCCTTTTAAAAATATGCTCCTGATCATTTAAATGTAAATCTTGGAAGTTGTATTCAAACTCCTTAACTTCCTATAGTTTTCTCTGAAACAAAGCATTCAGAAACATAGGAATTCGGTGATGTCAGAAAACTACTGTGTCTTTAAAAGGCGTGTCCAAAAACATAGTTCTATAACCAGATTGTGGGATATGGGCAATTTAAAATTGTCCATTTTTGTCACTAATGTCCTGACTTAGAAGCGTAGGAGGAAAAAAAAACAAAAACAAAAAACGAAGAACAAAAACAGAATGTGTTTTGGAACTTAGTCTTTCCTAAAAATCTAAATTCAAAGATGACTTTGTAGACAGAACCTTCCATTTACCTCCTACTCTTTGGCATATAAAACGCTGGCAAGAAGGCAGGACATTCTCGGATCCATTCTGTAACTTTTCATGTCTGCTATTCAGAGGCTCCTGTCTTCTTGTCTGCTGTCTCTTACTGGGGCTTCTTTTAGCCTCTTTGGTTTCCTGCCCTGCTGTCGGCCTCTCCCTGCCGTTCAGCTTCTGACCCATACGTCAGACCCCCTTGAACCTTCTGCCAGACTCCCCCCTTGTCTACTCATCTTTGGAAAGAAGAATGTTTTCCCACTTCCAGTCCTTGTATGTGTCTTCTTTTTCCTCTTCTGTGTGAATCGCAAGATCCTTGCAAAAACACTGCATGCTTTTCTGTAAGCGGAGTGAATCATCACTGAGGTGGACTGTGTTTGACCTGTCGAGGTGCAACCTCACTTGGGGGAGAAGAAATCTTCTCTGAATGTGCTGTCCTGTATTTGTAACTGCCTAAGCAATTGTCTGATTTCCTAAACTGGTTAAAATTAAGATGTGAATTTATAAGGAGGTAGACACAGCGAGTCAGAAAAACAAAGTCTCTGCTAAAATTAAAAGAACATTCCAACCTGACCTGCTTCTTTTAGAAGAGTTTGAGTTTGGCTGGGTGTAGTATCGGGTAGCTCTGAGAGCTTATTTTCATAGAACACTTTGCATTTTTTATATCCACCATGGGGGAACTCTTTCAAGAAAGCTGGCTCATAAGGTTACCTCCGTGCTTTTGAAATTCAAGATGCGGAGCGAGCTTTGCCAAATAGAGCACTATCTAGTTCAGTGATCAAACACTGTGTATTTGGAAAGCAGAACTGAAAGTCTGCTAATTGTTTGCCTACATTCATGACAACTAGGTACAGCAGGAGCAGAACCTTTTTTTCCATGTGATTTGTTGCTTTCATTTCTTCTTTTTGAATAATTAATCCTCTGCATAGTTACCTGTAACATTTATTTCACCAAAAAATGTGTTGATGAAAGTCTTCACAAGCACGTATCCTAAAATTTTAAGTGAGTGTGAATTTCAGGACAAATTCCTTTGGTGATGTTCTGTTCTCCAGTGGAAAGAGCACGAATCCTAGGAAAAGTCCATGTATTGATTTATTGATTTTATGCCTGACTAGCAACCCCTTTTTTGCAAATTAGTTCCTACTCATTCCCAGTTGCACTTAATTGACATTCTTTTCCCTAGTTGCTAAGTAGGTGTGCAATTGTCATATTTAAGAAGTAAATACTCAGACCGCGGGTCACAAACTGGCAGCCGGTTGGCTGAATCCAGCAGATAGGTTTGATTTGGTTTGTAACCCATTTAAAATAGGAAATCTCCCAGCTTTGTCTTGAAAAATCCAAAGGTCTGTTGTCACTCTCCCTACCTCTCATGCATGCTGAGTCACAGGTACCTGCAACAGATAAAGGTAGGATTCTTCCGGTGACACTCAGGAGCCCTGGCCCTGGTCTCTTTAGTCATTCATTGCCCATCGGTCCCCTGCAGGCTTTGAATAAACCGAGTTTTGATTTTGAATACTGCAGGAGGCTTCGGTAGAAGTCCCCAAAAGGTAAATCCTGGTCTTCTAAATAGTCCAACCTTTCCCAGTAAGATAGTGCTGATTGGGATCTGCATTTGGGTTCCTAATTACAGCCAATACTTTCAATTCTCTGTCTAAAAGTTTAAAAAACATGACTTACTATTAGTGATTTGCACTACTAATATTCAGAAATACATGGTGTTTGGAGCCATATTTTACACATCCGTTCCCTACAATTAGAAAGCAATCTTGTAGGATGGGGTGTGCAAAAAGTTGTACAACTTTTTCAGATCTTTAAAGAGAAAATTAGAAGCCTATGAAACGTGATAATCAGGTGGGTCACATCAAGTCTATGGGCCTTTAGAAAAAAAAATTCCTATTCCCTGTTAAACTGAATCTCAAGTGTGTTTCGTGTGGAATGCATGACAAAATACATCTGTTTGCTTTGGGTAATAAGTTGCTAGAGAGCCTACTGAGCATAAATAATTTTGTACTCACATATCCCCAGTTCATTCAGCAAACTTTCATCTGGCTCGCCAGCCGCTACCCTCGTTAATAATCCTTAGGTAGTCCTGTTGGCTTTAGTCAGGACATTGTGCTTCTATTAGTATTATTATTATTTTAAAGATTTTATTTATTTATTTGAGAGAGAGAATGAGAGAGTGAGCATGAGAGGGGGGAGGGTCAGAGGGAGAAGCAGACTCCCCGCAGAGCAGGGAGCCCGATGCGGGACTCGATCCAGGGACTCCAGGATCGTGACCTGAGCCGAAGGCAGTCACTTAACCAACTGAGCCACCCAGGCGCCCTTATTTTTTTTTTTTTTTATCAGTTTGTAAGTGCTGAAAGATACCACCCATCAGCGACCAGGAAATATGTGCCTGAGTGATCATATCAGAATGCAGTATATACCTTTAAAAAAGTAAAATAAATGCACCCCAAATTGATCACTTTTTAATAAAAAATTTGCATATTCAAGCAAGTCATTCCAGATTTATTTATAAAAATTTTTAAATTACAAAACAAGCTACCTGGGCAATAAGGGTTTGACCACATAAATCATGGTGTATTCATAAGGTGAAATACTTTGTGTATTTCTCTTGCTATGTAACAATATCACCACAAACTTAGTGACTTAAAGCAGCACGCATTGCTTATCTCACAGTGTGTGTGAATCAGGAGTCTTGGCTGGGTCTTTTGCTTGGGATAGCACCAGGCCACAGTCAAGGTGTCACCAGGGTCTGCGTTGTCGCCTGAGGCTTGACTGGGCAACGATCCTCTTCCAGGCTCGCTCAGGCTGTTGGCAGAATTCCAGCTGTAATACCGAGAGCCTCAGGTTCTTGCTGGCTGTCACCTGGAATTCCATCCTCAGCCAGTGTCTACCTGCTGTCCCTTGCCACGTGGGACCCCCAACATGGCCGGCTACTCCCTCAAAGCTAACATGGGTGAGAGACCCCGGAAAAATGGGTGCTACCAACTTAGAGAGCAGAATAGCATACAATACAAGTAACCTCATACACGCTGTCAATTTCACTATATTTTGTTGAATAGAAGCAAGTCACAGGTCCCACACAAACTCAGAGGGCACATGCATGGAGTGTGAGCCCCGAGAGATGAGGATAATGCGGGTTACCCTTAGACTCTGTCCACCACACTCTGCAACGTTAAAATTATGCTTTCGAAAACATGGGTTTAGATGTGGGAAATTGCTCCAAGTATGACATTAGGTTGAAAAACAGACCAAAAAAAGTAGTAGGAGCTTTTTTGTTAAGTAAATGTACGCGTTTTATCAAGTATATAAAAAAAGTACAAGAAAAAGAAAATATACATGCATACATAGCAAAAGCTCTTAACAACAGACATTGTTTATTACCGGTTTATAGGCACTCTTTACTTTCTACTTTCGTTTCGTGTTCCAACTTATCCATAGTCAACATAAATTTCTCTCTTAGTTAGAAATATATTATTTTTAAATTCATGATTTTGAGAATTCACAAGTTCATTTCGTTATAAATTTTCCCTACTTTCATTATCAAAACGGGCCAAGAGTTTTATTTGTTTTTAGAAGTTTTGTTTTTTTTAGTTTGTGATAAAATCCAAGTACTCCTTTTAAATGGAATGCTTGCTTGATGGTGGCATGTGGTTCTTGCATGAACTGGAGCTGGTTCATCCTCAGATCTAGAAGCCTTTATTTGTGGTTAGCATTTTTTAAAGAATTTTAAGAATCAAATATTTTTTTAAAAGAAATTACTTTCTTTAATATGTGATTATCTGTGGTTGCTGTTATGTCTTATTCCTTTGGGGCTTTCATCCTTAAAACAGTATTGCTGTCTGACATGGACAGGGTCATGGGTTCCTCAGGTCCCTGCGTGTGGGACATAAGTTTTGCTTTGGAGAAGATGGTGTCAGCAGACCAGAACCCTAAGTCTACCTTTATTTAGCTCCTCTCAGAAAAGATCAGTACTTTTTTTTTTTAAAGATTTTATTTATTTATTTATTTATTTGAGAGAGCGAGCGAGTGAGCAGGGAGAGAGGCAGAGGGGGAGGGAAAGGGAGAGGGAGAGAATCACAAGCAGACTCCCCGCTGAGCTTAGAGCCTGGTGCAGGGCTCAATCTCACAACCCCAAATCATGACCTGAGCCGAAACCAAGAGTTGGATACTTAACCAGCTGAGCCACCCATGCGCCCCAGTACTTTTCTGATAAGCTGATAACCTCAATAAAGCCAGAAAGCACCCAAACAAACACTGGGTCCTAGGGAAAGAGGTATTTCAACATCTATGCTATCTACAATAGACTCCTATCATCTGCTAGTGCTTGGGATTAGCTAACTAATACACGTGAGCCATAAATCTATAATATGACATTTTTATTCAAATATTACTAAATATTTAGTGAAAACCTTCAGTCTTCTCACTAACAGTTTTTCTTTTTTTTTTTTTTAGTCCCTCTAGTTGCAAAGATAAAATAACATGTGGTCTTATTAGGTAATCCTCATAATCTCTCTCAAAATCTTACAAAGCAAGACTGGATTTTCTCTCCATTTTTCAAGTTCAATGTTACAGTCCTTAAATCTCAAAATTATTGCTTCATCTCCTGAACCAGTAGAATATTCTTTCTGTGTAGATGTGTGGAAAGTATACTTGGTTTCCCAAATCAAGAATTTGTAGAAGAAAGAGTATTAAGAAAAATTTAAAAAATTAAACAATAAAGAGAAATACCGCCAATTTTATAAAAGTGTTTAAAAGTCAACTAAAGTCACTCTTTTTTTTTTTTTTTGATGTTTTTAAGATCTTAAGTCCAAGGTTGTTATTTTTCCCCATAAGAAACTTATTAGCATGTCTGACCACAGTTCTTCAGAGACACGTTGGGTACTGTTTGGGAACTAACATTTGTGTGTCAGAGCTTTCTGCCAAGGCTAGTTGTTCTTGGCAATAAAACAAACAAAAATCACTTGGATGTGAATTCAGATTGAAGCTGGTGTCCCAAGTTCATGGCCTGCATCTTAAAGATAAATTGTAGAGGAACTGAATTACCTCACCAGTCAATCCTGAATCGCAGTGTTCCCTTTCAAAACTGCAGGCTGTTCGAAGAATTGCCCTTGTCTCTTTCCCCTATTTTTATAGAGTTCCAATTTTCTGAAATTTGTAACAGCCACTGTACAGGATATTGAATTTCAAAGTCCTCCCATGTTGATGTTAAAAGGAAATTATCTGTTTGGTTTAAGTTAATTTCTCTATATAATTTTCATCTTACCACGTCTGATTCAATGCTCAAGTAGTTATCCTTTGCATGTGGGTCACTAGTTGAGTAATTTAGTTTTATGAAATGGGGGGCTAAACAGTAATATTTTGGTAATACATTTGAAAATAAGGGGTGCTGTTTTTCTTTTTTTTAAGTTTTTATTTATTTGAATTGGTGAGAGAGAGAGCACAAGCAGGGGGAGCAGCAGAGAGAGAGGGAGAGGCAGACTCCCCACTGAGCAGGGAGCCAATGTGGGGCTCAATCCCAGGACCCTGGGACCATGACCTGAGCCGAAGGCAGACGCTTAACTGATTGAGCCACCCAGGCGCCCCAGGGGTGCTGTTTTCCAGCTGACCATCACGTGTTAGTGTTTGGCACATAGGCATTCAATAAGTATTTGGTAAATGAATTTTGAAAAAATGAATGAATGAATGAATGAATGCACTTGCATTCATTTTATAGGTCAAAATTTCATATGATTCCACCCCATGGGGTATTGGAGGAATTCCGTAATATATCAGTTGGAAATTGAGTAGGCAACAGGAATTCAAGTAATGGTGGCTTTAACAGTTAGGGATTCATTTCTCACAACATGATAAGCGTGGAATTTGGCAGAACAGGACCGGGGCATCTACTAAGGTGTTTTTCATGTTTATGGTTGTGAGGTTGCTGTCACTTCTGCGAGTTGAATGAGAAGGAGGTAGCCTCTCCTTTTTCAAAAATCTTTTGAGTAGTTTCCTACTATATTTCCGAGACTATTAATGCATCTCATGGCAACCCCTTGCTGCAATGGAAGGTAGAACATGAGGGGACTTTTGGTTGGACACATTTCCACTCCAAACAAAATCAGAGAATACTTACTGGGTGGGCACAAGAAATGTCTGCCAGCACATGAAATGCTCAGTGTCTGCCACAGAATCAGCACAGAATAAGTTCTAGCTCTTACACTTATTCGTCAACTAATATTGTTTCCTTCTTACAGCTCTCTTGGTAACCAAAACTGGAAGTCTACATAGAGACAGGCGCTTAAATTTTAACATTTTTGCCTTCTGTCCATGAAATTCTGTGAAACCAATTGTGTTTCTCAATGTAGCAAATGTTGTTGAGATCTTTGCTTTTCCGTTTTAACATTCCAAATTATTCAAGGTGTTCAGTCTTGTCATTATTTCCTTTTTTAAAAAAAATATCGTATCCTTATTTGAACACGTGTGCTGATCCAGACATTATACTAGGTATTAATGTACTTTCACTATTGAACAAGACATGGCCCATGTCCTATGACTCTGGTAATCCTGTAATTCATTATCCAAACCAGGACCCTTTGGCAGTAAAAGAGATAATTAAAATAATTATCCAGTGTTAACTGATCTGAACTGGAATGAAACCAATACTCAGTCAAATCCAGAAGTAAGGTCACCCTACTTTAGGAGTTCACCATCTTTTGGGGAGAGACAGACCTATAAGTAACTAATTATGATTCAGTGGGTTAAAATAAAAATATTGGCATATATCAGGTGCTACGGAAACACAGAGGAGGAAGTACCTAATCCCCCCTGGGGTGATCAGCTTTCTCAATCTAGACTTACTCTTTGTACAGGGTCAATTTCAGCACTACTGAGATGCATTTGCTTGGCTTACTGGGCAGCCCTACTGATGGCTTGCACTGCTTTTGCAGATGTGGGTGCAGGTTTAGAAACCCCGCACAGAGTGTTGGTCATGGCACGTGCACATTGGCCAAACTTAGACCTGGGGCCTCTAGCTCGCATGGTTGTTACCCAGAGCAGGACAGAAACAAATAGATCAATGGAAGGATAGGAACGTTCCAAAGGGCAGACTTGGAGCAGAGAGATTCATTGAATGAAAAGGAGCCATCAGATTTATTCTTTGTCTTCCTTTCCCACAGACAGACTATCTTGAGATACAGTAGTATGTAAGGCCTTTCTGAGAACCTCTTGGGTCGGTGCATGCTGTCCTGAAGTAGGGTCAGCTCTGGAAGAAGCAAAATGAGGAAGCACCCTTTGACTTTGACTGTTGAGATGTTGATACCGGAGACAATTCAATGCCTCCCCGCCTCCCCGCCTCCCCGCCTCCCCACCCCACCCCACCCCCCAGCCCTGCCATAACATTCTTCCTGTTCACACAACAAACAGTAGTACTGGCTGAAATGTATTTCAGAGATTGGTAATAATGTAGGACAGCAAGATTAGGAAAAGCAGATGTCTAGTGGCTGTGTCAATTCAGTGAACATTTCTAAAAATTGTTTTAGTCTGTTAGCAAAGATGTCATTACTAGTGATAAATAGCAAAAATTCAATATAGGCAGATGATAGAAAGGTTATGCAATATTGCATTGCTTTATATAACATGAAATATGTGCTACTTACAGAACTTTAAGTGAATTCTATTTTAAAAAAATGGTATGATCTTGAATCACAAGGAATGATTCCTTTTTTAATGTGTTATTCGAAGCACCTGTTAAATTTCTGAGTCGTAAACTTCTTTCCTTTTCTATGAAATGTGAAGGTAGTGGCCCCAAACCATTTTAAAATTTGAATTGGGAACAATATCATTGGTATAATATAATCCTCCAAAAAATAGTATGTTGTAGACTTAACACAGGAAGAATTTTTTATCACATATTTGAGAAGCAGGGAGTTGGTTGAGTTTTTAATGAAGCTCAGCTCTTTTCAGTAGACTCTAAACTCATGACAACCTGTCTGAAGAAGAGGGAGGAAGAAAAAAAAAGAAGAAATCTCAATGGAAAGAAACAGAAAATTACTTTGAAACTCTAGCTGAGTGAAGAGACAAATATATAAAAGTAGAAAAAGGAAACTGGGTATTTTCTTTTAATTAAGCTTGGATCTTCTTTCTTACCTGCTGTACATTTTAGATTGGTCACTTAGCTGAACTCTTTTCGTGGTCTTGGGATCTATTTCATTGCTCCCCACAAATTTCAAAGTGGTTTTAATATGATTTATATATCTGACATTTCAGGGGTTACCAGTCTCCTCAATTAAATTCCTGAAAGAAGAAAAGAATCCTCTCAGGTAAAATTGCATTTCATTCAAGTGAAACAACTCAAAGTTTACCTTTTTTTCTTTCTTTTTCTTTTTTTTAAGGGAAGTCTTTGGTCTTGCAAGTTTCCAGGACTGTAGAAACAAAGGTGATCCAAGAGTTACTTTTCTGTGGTGTCTTCTCAATATCCTCTGCCAGAAGTATTTTTAGGTGTCATCTAGAATTTGCCTGAGGCTTGGGGTGTTCTTTATTCTCCTTCACAGTGGCTTACAAGCTAGAAAGAACTAGTTGAAGTTATTTAATGTATAATATTCATAATGGGAAGGTTTTTTTTCCCCAAACAGAAGTTAGAAGAAGACTTCTAACTTTTCAGTGGGTGGGGGGAAAAGAATGGATTTGAAGTTCTTCCTAGAATTTTCAGTTTCCTTCTCAAGGACATAGAAGTGTCACTGATGCTAAGACAGCACCTGGCACGTAAGGGATTCTTGGTAAATGCCATATGCCTAGCACATGATAGATACTCAGGAAATATTTATTGAACATATGTCCAATGAATAATAGACGATGAGCAAACATTTAGTAAGTGAATGCCTACAGCTTATTTCTTGCCACTGTCTCCTAGAGATCCAGTCTCTTGATCAAGGAAAAGAGGAAACTACGTGTTACATTAGAGGACATCCATTCCTACTGAAGCAAGGAGTCTCGGATAGACTTGTTGTTTAGCTGGTGCTCTGTACATGCCCATGATACTCTGTCCTTGTCTTTATCAAGGCTGTCTGGCTTCTCTGTCTTTCCTGGAATATACAGGGAGGAACAGCTTGGAATGGGGTATAGTACATACAACCTGGATGGTATAGTGATCCATCTCTCCTAAAAGGCTATAGTCATAAACTTATTTTTTTTTTAAGATTTTTTTATTTTTTCATTTGAAAGAGAGAGCTAGAGCATGAGCAGAGGGGAGAGTCAGAGGGCAAGGGAGAAGCAGACTTCCCACTGAGCAGGGAGCCTGATGCGGGGCTCAATCCCAGGACCCCAGGATCATGACCTAAGCCGAAAGCAGATGCTTAACCAACTGAGCCACCCAGGCGCCCCTGTATAAATTTTGAATCTGTTTTTCTCTCTTGCAAAGTGTACACAGTTTTATACTTAGCTGAAGACATCATGAGTGTGTTTCATAATTTATATAGCTTCCTATATTTTTCATAGAGGTATCACCCTTTCCTTTTTTTTTTTTTTTAATATTTATTTGAGAGAGAGAGAGATGGAGATAGCGGCAGAGAGAGCACAAGTGGGGAGGAGAGAAGCAGGCTCCCCACTGAGCAGGAAGCCCTACAAGGGACTTGATCCCACGACCCTGGGATCATGACCCGATTGGAAGGCAGGTGCCTAACCTACTGAGCCACCCAGGTGCCCCAAGGTATCACCCTTTCAGTGGTACAGTTTGGTGAGTGGATAGGGGATGAGGAGGGGGCGAGGGATTGAATTCGCTCTGTGAATCTCCATTTCCAGAACTTAAGGGCGTTTTTATCCCTTGAATATCTAAAAGCCTGTAACACATTAAGTACCCATCCAATATACGTTGAATTAGTATTTTTAAAAAAACAGGTTGAAAAGGATTAAAGAAAGAATTTTTTTCTTAATCGAGGACAAGGCCATATGGCTTGACCATATTTTTATACAAGCTTGTCTTTGTGAATGAAACCCAGTTGATAATTTCCCAGCTTTCTCCTTAGTTTTACCTGTGAAGACAGAGCCAAAGTCGTCAGGAATATTATAGTGATTATTAATATTTACTTAAGTCTTTCCACTAAGTATGACATACAGTGATAGTGGAAATACATCAGCATAATTTTTGGTTGTTAAATAGAAAACTGATCCTGCTTTCATTATTTCCCATGCTGCTGAACTAACCTGTGGTTTTTTGGGGTTTTTGTTTTTGTTTTTGGAGCCCTCCTATACCTCTCACTGTGAAAATTTTAGTAGTCTGCTTATCAAGGTCAGGTTAAAAGGCATTGCCAGGCTGAAAAAAAATACGGTAACACTGAAACACTGATGTATTTTTCCACTGTGAGTGGAAAAGTGAATGCAAAACAGAGAAATTAAGTAACTAACATGATAAAGTGGGGAAAACATGAAAAACACCAGATTGGAAAAAATAGCTGACCTGATGTTTTCAGTTCCCTTAACAACCGAGTAGGCAAGTTGATTAATGGTGCAGATTGCGGGCAATGCAGTGGCCACCTAAATGGATATAAGCAGATTATAATCACCTGACAAATTGTGGGCCAAATGTTCTGCTTGGGAAATGGGAACGAGAGACATTAGACACCCTCGCTGAACCAAAGCACCCATTAACCTCAAATTAGACACATAGAGAAAGCAGTTTTAAAAACCTCTGCGACACAATCTGGTTAAAATATAGTACTGATCGACTGCATTATCAGAAAGTAAATTAAGAATATAAATTGACTTCTGAATCAAAAGCCCCAAGCAGGAAAACGACGGGTTCTCATCAGATGGTTGCCTTTTTCCCAGAAACAGGCGAAACTGCACTTCCACTTATGGATCACTAGTTGTGTATTCTGTGGTGGTTGTTGGTTTTGTTCCATTTTTATATTCCCACCCATTCATCAGAAGCTAAGGAGGCCTATTAATCATTTTCTCTAACTGCTAAGCT
This sequence comes from Leptonychotes weddellii, assembly GCF_054177405.1. Lineage (NCBI taxonomy): Eukaryota > Metazoa > Chordata > Mammalia > Carnivora > Phocidae > Leptonychotes > Leptonychotes weddellii. Next base: position 123,185,862 of record NC_138375.1, read on the forward strand.
GCATCATGTATCAACTGTAGTCTTGAAATAAAAATAAGATAAATGATTTGACATGAATCATGGCCCAATGAACCAAGAACAAAGATCGGACACATGGTAGATCTCATAATGCCTGCCTTATGTTTAAGAATGCACATTTACCAGACTCTTCTGATTTGCCATTTCCTTCATATCAGCAGGCTGAAAGAACTACAGATTACTGAATGCGGAAGTTAAATCCAAATTAAATTGCATATTGCTTGTAAAACAAGAATAAAAGTGCTGGGAAACAGTAACACTATTCTTTTTGCAGTCTTTTAGTCTTTCATGAAGGAAATACCCAATCTTGCCTGTACAGAGTACATTACAGTTATTATTGATCTTATGTATGAGGCAGGCTTCTCTGCAAGGTTCCTCAGCACCGTGGGATGAATGACACATTTGACTGAGTGACCAAGGACTTTTCGTAAAAGCCTCTGTTTTGTCTAAGCTCAGGAAAGAACATGTTACTATAAATACCTTTTAGAAGAAGGGTTATTTCCCCACTAAGGTTTATTGTAATTGAATGGGCTATAAAAAATGATTGGGAGACCTTTAAAAATATGAAAGTAAAACATGTTATAGCTAATTTACAGTGTCTAACACAAGAGACGACATCTTTGATTGTGGTTTGTGCAGAGGGCTAAACAGTTGTCCAATGAAAGTGTGACTTTCTAGAGGACCAACCTGGGTCACTGAGGGCTAAACCAGAGTTGTCATTTTATCATTGCCTTGGTATGTTAACACATGACTGATAAATACATTTGCCACCACCTCCTGCTTCCACACCCTTGCACCGTTAATGATATTATGACCTTGTTTCTCACACTGAGCCCAAATGCCTCAACATTTTCCCCCAGTTGCGGCCCCAGTTTAAGCAGAATCAGCATAGGCTTGAGGGATCAACTCCTGGTCATTTATCATGATCTAGAGCCACAATTTTTTATACCTCCATGTTTTCATCTGGTACAACATTAAGAGAGGTTGTCATAAAAATAAAATATTACATGCAAAATGCATGTATTCAGGATTGGTCAGGAACTGAGACCCCACTCTATGTGCCCAGGTATAAAGGGCTTTAATGGAACAGTTGCAGGGTTACATTGGAAGAACCAGGGAAGCAAAGATCAGAGGAGCCACCTCGATCTCAGCCTGAAGTTATAAAGCGGTTCGTTCTCAACAGCTCCCTGGTAAGCTGCTATGAATCTCATCACTGTCCATATGTCCCGTTGCAAATGTCTGGGAAACAATGCCCATCTTTCCCTCTCCCACTCTCCCGATTTCATGTGAAAGCTACTCACTGGCAAATGGTAACTTGGAATCATGGAAGGAAGGGGATTTTGGGAAATGTAGTCTCTCCTCTGTGATGTGGAACTTGCAAAGGGTAATGATGATGCTGAATTAAGCATGGCTAATAGTTAGGCATTTTACTTCCCACAAAGTAGGGTCCTTGGGAGGCATTTGAGTAGGAAGATCAGTGTGGCAGAAAAGGCACTGAATTTAGAGTCAAGTAGGCCTCTGTTACTATATTTATTTTACTACTCACTACCTCAATAGCTTTGAACAACCGACATTATCTTTTTTAAGTTTCATTTTTTTTTTCCATTGGTTACACTTTCATGAGGACTAAATGAGATAACGTATGGAATGCAGCTTGATTTTGCTGTGTAAACATGGTCCATTGCTTTTCTGGATAGTTGGCAATATCACAGTACTTAAAATAACATTTACAAAAGCTATTCAAATACTGTATTAGTTTACAGTACTATTTGAATAAACACTTCAGAAAGTATTTGGTTGCAAAGGTCACTACTACAATTATTTTAGTTGTTTTTCTTTCTTTTATTCTTCCATTCACTCATTCCACAAGAATTAGCTGAATCTCTTTATGAGGCTTAAATCAAAGAGGGTATACTGTCACGTGGTGGCAAATAAAAGAGGGACTATTTCAAATAGACCTTCTGTCTGGCCTCTAACTTCAGAAAAGGAAATATTTGAGCAGAGACTTGAATGAAAGTGAGAAACAAAAGCTATGAGGAAATTTATGGGGATACATTTCAAAACCAGGAGAAGAACAAGCGCAAAGGTCTTGAGTATGAATGTGGAGTGCTTATGGCATCACAGCCAGAAATAAGAAATATTTAGGAATTTTTACTGGAGATAATTATTTTCTCTTTGGATAATACATAAATATATATTTTTGTAGATTATTTCTTATTAGTGGGGAGGGATTAATTTTACATGTTAGAGCTTAGTTTTACATTTTAAAAGTAGCTCTCATTTTAACTGTCAATAAAAAATGTACTGATGGATTTTTATCAACTTCTGCTTAACATTTTGTTTTTCACCCAGTAAGTTTTCACCTTATTTTTCTGCTGGCTAAAATACATTCATTATACTCTCTTAAGTTAGCTATTCTTGTTATGGTTGTTATTATTTTTATTTTTCTTATGTGATAGGTTAGCTGGGTATAAAATTTTAGGTTACTAGTTATTTTCTCTCAGCACTTGGAAGATACTGTTGAATGTTATTAGATTGTTTTCTAGCCTCAGCTATTGCTGCATGAAGATTTTCCCAGCTTAAGGATTATTCCTGGTAGGCTACACAGTCTTTTCTCTTTGGTAGCTTAAGATTTTTCTTTTTTCCCTAATGATCTGCAATCTTGCAGTATGTTTCTAGATGTGGAATTTATTGTTCTGTATCTGTTTTGGCATTCAGAAGACATTTCTGGTATGAAGATTCATGGGCTTCTTCAGCGATTGAATGTCTCTGCTATTTATCTTCAAATACTGTTCATCTATAATTTCTTCCCCTCTTTTCATTTAGAAATCAATTTGGACTTCCATTAGAGCCTCTCAGATTATCCTCTGCCTCTTAACTGCTCTTTATTTTATTTATCTCTGTGATGCACTTCAAGTGAACTCATCAGTTCTTAAAATTCTCTAGTTCTGGGGCACCTGGGTGGCTCATCTGGTTAAGCATCCAGCTTCAGCTCAGGTCACAATCTCAGGGCTCTGGGATTGAGCCCTGTGTCAGGCTCTGTGCTCAGCTTGAAGATTCTTTCTCCCTCCTTTTGCCCCTACCCGCACCCCTGCCCCTCAAATAAATAAAATCTTCCAAAAAAATTCTTTAGTTCTGGCTTTGTGATTATTTCAGCATTTATACAATTTATTGAGACTTTTAAGATCATGGGTTTTTGTTTTTGTTTTTTTTATTCCTAAGGCTTCTAGTAAGCTTTTTACCTAGGCACTTTTTTCATTCTTTATTTCTCTACATTTTATTTTGTAATTTCTTTTCCATGTTGAAAAAGATGAACTGAACATCATTAGTATCCTCATTTTAAAGACTGCCAGTTGAGCTCCCCCAAATTAATTTTATTTGTAATAAATCAGTGTTTTAGTTGTTGATTTTCTGGGTTGTCAACAGTGATTTTCTTTGGCCTCTTTTCATGTTGGGTTTGGCAAGAGTCCTTGCTTCAGCTTCTGGCTTTAGATATTAAGATTGGCTTCCACCTGCTGTCGCACATGAAGTATTTCTAGGTCCTCCTCACCTTGCCACAATTTTGGCCAACCTGTCCCAGAACCCAGAAAGCACTGAGTTTCAGCTCTACTCTTCCTTTGCATTTCTATACTTGTAGTACATGGATATATTTGTATTGTTCTTTGAGCTGAGTTATTTCTAATTGATTTTATCTGCCATTGCCTTATTTTTTGGAAAAGAGGTTATGTGTTTAAGTGTGAATTTACAGAGCCATCTTAGTGAGACATCTTATTAAAACTTATTTAAATGTCTTATGTTTCCATAATTCATCTCTTTCTTCAGACATTTTAATAATTCACGTTCTCAGGTTTCCTCTTGAATGTATAAACTGAGCTACGCATATTCTGAGACAAGCTTGATTTTAACTCCTTTATTTCAATAAAGAATACACATGTAGTAACTAAGTTTATTTTTATCATGCTCTGTTCCCCCAATGTTTTTAAGTGTAATTTAAGTGTGACTTATGTTGTATTTCTTTCTTAGAATTTTTAAAATAAATTCAGAAATCGCCTAGGTGGCTCAATCAGTTAAGTGTCCAACTTTTGATTTCGGTTCAGGTCCTGATCTCAGGGTCTTGGGATCAAGCCCTGCATCAGACTCCATGCTCAGCACAGAGTCTGCTTGTCCCTCTTCCTCTCTTCCTCCCCCTGCTCTCTCTCTTTCTCTCTCAAATAAATAAATGGATTAAATGTTTTTTGAAAATAAATTCAGATATTAACAATGCTTTTTGGCAGAAAATGTAATATAGTTTTTTTGGTTCTCTAAAAATAACTTTATTTAATATCCAAAGCCACACTACATAGCTCTCATGCCCCCAGACAATTATTTTCTCATTCGTCACTGAAGCTTCAGCCCTTTCCATACCAAAATAACCCATTAAATTGATAATTGGAGTGTAAACTGACTACACTGAAGTCTGCCAATCTTCTACTTCACCAGTACTGAAGGATTCACCACCATGAATCATGTAACCAGCCAAACATGGCTCATAATATCTGAGTTTAAAAACATACTTAGGAAAAAAACAAAACAAAACTGTTTTCACTGCAACCCAGGGATTTTTCATGTGAAATTGGGGAAGTGTGAAGAGGTGCTGTTTGGGACCTCTTGGTTATTCCCATTCCAGTGTCCTGAAAGAAGCAGCTACATAGGAACACCTTTAATTTGTGTTAATAAAGATGTCTACCTCATTTTGAACAAGTCCTCTGCTTCATCTTTTTTTTTTTCCTATCCTAAATTATTTGGGCTGTTCACAATTTTAAAAAGATAAATGGTTTTTCAAGGCATGGATATCATTTGGGGGTAAAAAATAATGATAGTCCACCATTTATAGGACAGGGGATCCTCATCACTGGACTCAGCGGGCCATAGGAAACAGCCTGGCAGATAGCATTTCTGTTATCTCTTTTAATAAAAACTTAATTTCCTTTCTTCCTTCTTAGACTATCAGATATCAGCCCGTTATTTATTTTCCTGACAGCAACTGACCAGCTTGCGAGCACCTAAGACTGGCTGTTCTGAATCCCACCATTTCTTCTTTCCGCCTCCCCGTCCTCCTGTCCTGGCCAAACCATGGGAGAATGTGAGTCTGGGGCTGTTCCCTGGCAGGGCCAGCAGAGTTTCCATAAACATATTACCGCTTGGCCCAAAGAAGATGCAGAAGGAGCAGTCACAGCACGTACAGCCAAAAGCACTTGTGGAAATCCTAGGAATGTTAACCAAACGAATTGCTCCGAGTCCCCAGACACTTTTCTCCCAGAACACTTAGCACACTGTGTGGCTGGACAAACAGCTCTTTCAGCGGCGTGGGGCTTTCAGCCTGTGGTTTGAAACCTGACAGGATGTGGCAGGCCTGATTCTGGATAATGTAGGACGATGCAACAAAATGCGTCAAATTAGAAAATGGAAACTTTTCTTTCCCCGAACTGTAATTTAGCTGTCACTTGGCTTTAAAGCAGCTGAAAACAATTTTTTGAAAGTGAATGTTTATTTCCTGAAGTTTGGCGAATAATTATATGCCTATTCTCAACATGTTCGACATTCCACCCGCCTTTCCCATAACTCTGCCGTGGCGGTTCCTAGCAATGCATATGGCGGGCCTTGGCGTTGAGAGGCTGCCATTGAATGCGTGGCACCTTTGATCCAAGGCATGTGACATGCTTTGCCTACAACTCCCTCATCAAACCCAACATACTCGGTCAGCGTGTGTGTGTATGTGTTTCCAAGTTCATTTTCTCAATGCTGTGAGAAGGATCTACTGGGACAATTCCTGATTTTACATTGTCTTACCGCAGGAAGAGAAGGGCAATATAATGAATTTTTTATGAGCCATGTTGCTGAGTGTTCACTGAAGAACCTTTGCCTTTCTAGGGGAAGCTTTTGACCCCACATGGGGAGGGAGTTTGTAACCTGATGCTATTGTTAGAATAATTATAGTCTAAGGTTTTCCTGTCAGCACCCAAGTTAGCTCAGTAGGTTATATATTTTGAAATTCTTGTACCTCATCCTCTTAAGACCCATGCTCTGCAAAATCAGGTGCTTGAAGGCCAGTGAATTGGGTCATAAAACAGCTTTTATGTTGCCAAAAGGAAAGACGTAGAGGTATATGTTCATCTCAAGTTTGGCAGAGACAAGTGTTATATACATTTAATAGAATTATTGATGGGACATTTATCAGGATTTCCTGATACAGGAATTCAGTTGAATATTAATTCTGTTGAGTATGAAATTAATATTGGGAAATGAGATTATTATAATTAATAAAATTATTCGTGGCATTGAATGACATGTTAGGGAATGGTATTTTATGAGGGTCTTTCATATACTTTCTCTTTTCACTCCCACTTTTCAGGGAAAATGTTATTTTTATTTTCCAGAGGGGGAAATTAAAATTCAGAGAAATTTCATAGGTCTTAGGCTGAATCTGCCTATGAGAAGATTTTTGGGGCACTTCTCTTAAAATGCTAGGTCACTTTCACAGCAAACAATTTTTGCCTTTCACCAAATGCTGCATTTGATTCCTGGTGTTGGTTTTCTGAACCCGCTCTTGTACTTTCCTAATTTTTTTTTTTTTTTTTGCCATCCCAGGACAGCAAAGATTTGTTGCTCTATTGTGTGTTGTTTAGGAACATTTTCTGCAGCTCCTCATTATTTCAAGATAAATTTGGCTCCAAGCTTCCTGTGCTGTAGAGATAGAATGAGAACGTGTTTTGTACAACACTGTGAGACTACAGGTACTTAAAACTAGCACAGCTTTACACTAGCTTAAATGTCACAGTACCTATGTTTGAGCTGGTGAAGTGAACATGTACATTTTAGAAAATCACTCTTGGAAAAAAATGCATCCCTAACTTTTATTCCCATAACTGTGAGTGAGAGCAGCGTTTTACCTTGTATCGGTCATTTTACTTTTGAGTCAGTGAAACTGATTCAGTGGTAATAAATTAACATGTAAGTTATTGTCTCCAAAACATATATTTGTTACATATGTTTAACACCCGTACACACACACACACATATGTATATGTGCTTACAGGAAAATCCAAGAGTGACAGATGGCTGTTTTCATCCAAATTCATCTCAGGGGAACTACCACTTAAATTTTTAGGGAAATACCTTTCTATGATGCTTCATTTTATTAGTACTCATTGCTTTGGAGAAAAAATGGAAATTGGGGAGTGGGGGTCAGTGTAAGAAGGAGATTTTTCTATTTAACAGATACTCAGAATACACGTAGAAGGTGGTGAAAGCAGATCTACACACTGTCTCCCCTTATTATCGGCACCAGCATGATTTCATGCAAATTAATGTGGACACCCGAGCTGTCATATACCATTTAACTACTTTGCAGTCGCAAAGTGGGTTGCTGTTGGCCATTCTAGTTTAAAGCCATAACTATGCTCTGGCTTGCATCTCACATCCAGACTTCAGACTTGCATATCTAATTGCTTACTCAATGTCTGTTTAGATACCTAATAGACATTGTTAATTGAAATGCCCCAAATGGAACTCCTAACCTTTCCTCTGCTCTTGGTTCTACCTGCAGTGTTCCCCATCTTAATTAAATGGCCCCTGCCACTTCCACCTGCTCAAGCCAAAACCCTTGAAGTTATCCTCGTCTCCTTCCTTTTCTCCAACCCCAAGTCTCATCTATCAGAACATTTTCTTGATTCTACTTCCTAGTGTAGCTAGTATCTAAACTATAAACTCATGATCTCAGTACCATCTCTGGGCTTCAAGCCACCCCCATCTCTCACCTTTATTTTTACAATAGCCTGTTCATTGGTCTCCCTGCTTTGATTTTTGTCTCACATAAAGCTGAGTGAATCTTTTATTTAGTTATTTTAAAGATTTATTTGATTTGTTTGTTTTAGAGAGAGAGGGGAAGAAAGAGGCAGAGTGCAAGCAGGGAAGGGGTGGAAGGAGAGAGAGAGAATCCCAAGCAGACTGCATGGTGAGGGCAGAGCCCATGGCGGGGCTGGATCCCATCACCCTCAGATCATGACTTGAGCTGAAATCAAGAGTCGGGCGCTTAACCAACCAGAAACTGAAAGGTGCCCCAGCAGGGGGAGCCTTTTAAAACGAAAGTCACATTATGTCATTCTTCTGCTCAGAACACTGCATTGACATTGGCTGTCCATTTCACATGACTAAAACTTCATTTCTTTCCATAAAATTTCATTCATGATAATACTCCACTCAACTGCGTGCCCATGCGCGCGCAAACACACACACACACACACACACACACACACCCCTTATCAGTTCTCTGATCTCTTCCTCTACCATTTTCCCCTTGTGCTCCCTCTACTCTAGACACTCTGGCCTTGACCTTGACATGTCAGGCCTGAGTACACTCTAGGAGCTTTGCAGAGATGGCGTTGCCATCTCTGCCTTGATCACCCTCACACTAGCATGGCTCACTCATTTATTTCAGGCCTTTACCCAACTTACCTTCACCCGAGGCCATCCTAACCTAAAATCTCCTGCCACCAACTCTCCAGTACCATTGACCCTGTTCTTTTGCCTTTTCTCCTCCATAATCTTCTATTATATTTTCTCATGACTTATTATGTTTATTGCATAATGTCTTTCTCACTCTACTTCAATACAAGCTTCCCAGGAGAAGGAAGGGCTCTTGCTGTATTTGGTGCACTGATACATTCTAAGCATCTAGTGCAGCGTCTGCATGTGGTAGGTGCTGAATAAATATTAGTTGAACGAAAGAAGGAATCAAAACAAGTTTGGGTTGGACCTGTGTACTTGCAGTTTGGAGATTCCTGACTTACACATTATTTCACTAGTTTGGTCACTACTTTATCCACTCCCTCCCTCCCTCCCTGGCCAACATGAATTGTTCAGGAGATAGGTGAATGCTAATTCACGACTATATATTTCACAGTGTGCAGTATGGTGGAGATCTAAATTAAAAGATGGGGGCCCCAACCAGAAAGAGGGACAGGTGGTAGACAACAATAAACAAAGCCATGGCGTGTGCACTGTTCCGTTTAGTGCAAAAGGTTAATTTTGGGAATCCTGATACAAGGCTTCCTAGAACTGAAAGGGATTTTAAAATTGAGCAGCATAGTACATTATATCATTGTTTTTATAAGGCTCTGTCCTGTATTACATTTATTCACTTGGTTATTTTATGGAATTTTGGCTTTTCATCAAAGAAACCTGTGACATTAGCTTCCAAATTGGCCGATGGAGGCCTCTAACCAGAAAGGAAGGCTCGTTCACAGATTTCACATTCTGCTAAGCTTACGTACCTCAAGAGTAAGCTGTTGGGGAGAAGGAGAAGGGTGTATGTGATTTTCATTCTGTACTAAATCAACCGTATCGAGACTCAGGGATATCATATGGCAAGGGATGTAGGAACTTTAGGCTTGTCAAGTTTTCCTTGGAGGGGAGCAGCTTAGTCAGGCAAGCACAAAAGCCACATAATCACCATATTCATGACTGAGTTCATCGCCACTGCTATCGATTGGCAAGCGCTTTCAAAGAGAAAGTAGTGAATGTCACTCCTGGAGAAAAGCTTCAATATATTAGGGAGTTAATTGAAAGGCTTCAACACAAGCCAGGCTTCAGGCGACCCAAGGACAAAACTGGTTGAAATTTATCAAAGGTGGAAAGAGAAGAGAGTCAAGATCATCCCCCTTGCCTCTGGTTTATGATTTTTACCTTGTAAGCATTCCACCCCATTTTTTGGCAACTCTTGTCTGATGTATATGCTTGTAATGTTTTTTTTGTAGTTCATTGTGCTTTAATGATAGAATGAAAATGGGCCCGGAGAGTAGTTGCCATGTCGTTTACCCAAGAATGCAACCATGAAGAACTGCTAGACTCAACCCTGCTGTGTACCAGTGGTGATCCCATACTGCAATTTAAGGTTTAGTGGCTAGTTAATGTGAATTTAAGTGTCTTGGCACATTTAATTATATAGAGCGACTCGGTGACCCACCACAGCCAAATGGCTATAATTTATTAACATAATAGAGATACAAAGTAACTCTGGACTTGGTAGAACCACAAGGATACTTCTTGACCCAAGCATAGAATACAGGTCCATTCATTTCTTTATTCACTCAACAAATTTTTATCCCAGCCCTTCTCTCGCACCAAGTAGTGATTTGCTAGGTGGGGATGGGAAAAATCGGAGACACTTAAAAGTAAGGATGAGGAATTCAACATTCTGTGTCTTCATGCCGGGAATGTTAATGCTCTGAACAGAGAGGTATTCTAAAGGAGTACTGAAGAACCTAGAAAGGAAGGGAGTCTGGATTTGGGGCAGGAAATGGAAAAAGCCAGACTGGGGGTGTAAAGGACAGGGAAGCAGAGCGGTGATAGGAGACAGCTATGAAACATAAGGAGGCCATAGTAGCGATCGCATGAGAACAATGGGGAATTATTCTCCGCAGAGTAGTAAGAACAGAAGCCTGGTTCCAGGGCATGTCAGGGAAAATGGAGGCAGCAGACGTAGTCTGCTTATCTGAGAAGTTCAGCAGCAAAAGGGAAAAATATAAATTTCAGCAGTAGCTGGAGAGGGCAGCTGGGTCAAGAGAACATTTTCTAGGAGAGGAGAGAACTGTACATGTTTGAAGTTGGAGGGGGACAGCTGTGGGGAGGGCTTGAAGGTGCCTGAGAGGGTGGGCGGGCAGAAATTGAGAATTAGGATCTTGGTGGGACTGGGAAGAGAGGAGCAGCATGGCACAAAAAGGGACTCTGAGCTTCAGAGGAGAGGACTTGTTTCTTGAGGTGAATACAAGGATAAGAAGTGAGAAAGTCATGTCTCTGAGTCATGGTAATGAAATGCTCCTGCAGATGATGGCTTGATCTTGCCCATCAGATAAATGCTAACAGCAGTATCTGAGGGAGGTAGTAACTCCCTTCTCTTCACTGGATCATGACGACAAAAGCATATTCTTAGGCCCACCCATAATTAAAATATACTTTTTCTTCCCTGGTTTGATTTCCACTCAATTTCCTTTTTTTTTTTAAGGTATTTATTTATTTGAGAGAGAGAGAGAGCACGAGCAGTGGGAGGGGCAGAGGGAGAGGCAAACTCCCTACTGAGCCTGGAGCCCAATGTGGGCCTCCATCCCGGGACCCTGAGATCATGACCTGAGCCGAAGGCAGACACTTAACCAACTGAGCCACCCAGGTGCCCCAGAATTTCTAACTCTCATTTTTACCAAAATTGCTTCTCATCAGCTGTCTTATTCTTCCTCTTCATTTTTATATGCTTGCCTGGCCAGCCACATCAGTATCTCACATGCTGCCCATATACCCCCAGGAGTCGCCTCTCCCTCTCCTACATTATTCTGGTCCCTTCTCTCCAGGGAAAGAAATCGTCCTGTCTCTTTGTATAAGTATCACCAGAAATTAATGTCGTTTGATTCTTGACTGTGTTGTCATCTTTCTTGATTTTCAATTTGGTTTTTCCTTGGAGCATGATGTATTTGAGGATTAATAATAACACTTTTCTTTAGTTTCATCGTGTTCTGTTTTTTCCATTTTCAAATGTGAGTCATTGAAGCCAATGGGCTCCGGAGTAGAGGCACAGGGCCCAGTGGATGGAATACAGAAAGGAAATATTATAATGTCCCTCTTTTCTATCTAAAAATATGAAGTCAATTAGCTTTTCCTAATACTTAGCCTTGGGAATGACCCAGATCTTCTCATCTAGTTCATAGGTCACAGTATCCTATGTCACATGTGCTATACAAATGTTCAGTGTTGTGGGACGGATTGTAGTTGATGTGTGCCAGATTTAGGAAGTCTGTGCCTTTTACAACCCATTTTAATGAAAGACCGTTCTTCATTAAAAAGTGCAAGTGACTTTAAAAGGTTATGGCAGGAAAACCATGGAATAAAGGTTATACCTGTAATGCAAGCATGGGCAAACAACTAGACATTGGCAGAGTTGCTACTATTAACTTTTCAAGTGAGCTCAGCATCAGCCAATATTCATTTAAGAAAAAACCCAAACAGACAAGCTGTAAAAAGACCTAACACGGGTACTTAGCCAACAAAATTGAAATTACTAAGAAGACTGTTGCAACTATCATTTTATGCATAGCAATATTAGAAACGGTTATAATCTCAAGCATATATCTTGCCCTTAGATACCAGTTAATAATGATACTATATGCATATAATTTATAAATAAATATGCATGTATTGGGGTATACCATTACAGTTTGGAGACCTCTGATCTAGTGCATTTTTTACTGGAGCCTAGGAATAGTTTTTTTGTTTTTTGGGGTTTTTTTTCATGAAATGACAAAACATTTAGGTCCCTATAACATTAAAATGTAGCTTGGAGAAAAGAAGATTTTTCAGGGCTTTTAAAAATATGCTTATTTCTCCTTAAACCACTGCACAGCAAAATTCAAAAGTCTCCTGTGGACAAATGCCCCAAGGATATAGACAGATTCTCTGGTGAACTGCCACTTATCACAGGCACTGATTTATAGGCTGGGTTCCTATTTGCTCTGCATTTCAGAGTATGTCCAAGTATCCACTGCAGAATGTGGGCCTTGAGAGAAGGAATAATGAACACTCTTCGGGAATTTAATTTCACTTCTACCTTGTTTTAAATGTCCTAATTCGAAAGTAGCATTTTTAGCTGCTTCAATAATAGACATGCCCATTTGGAACTTCAGTTTTCTCCTTGGAACACTATCGAAAGGAGTCTTCTCAATGGTCCTGTTGTGCTGGGTGACAAACACTCTAATAATTTTGTCCTCAAAGGGAACAAAGCCCTTACCAAGGCCACTAGGCACTTTGTTTTCCAGGATGACATGAGAGATTGCTATTTTCCCATGAGTTATCATGAGGGCATAATCACAAATGCAATTCCATGGACTACCATGATTCAAGTGAACTATCATATCTAGCTGGAATTCTGTAAACTCTCTCTCCTTCCAAGATTTTAAAAGCTCTATGAGGGCTCCCATGTGTAGATATCATTATAGTTTAAAATTAAAGTGAACCAGTTTTGTATTTTATTAGTATTTTGTTTAGAAACTTAGAAGCTAGATCCATGAATCATTAGCTCGTTCTCATTTGCTTGGTGATGAATACTATACCATTGAAAAGACTATTATGATTTGTTTAATTATAAAAATAATTTTTAAAATAGAAGGTGTCTATGGCAATGATGGCTTCGATTTACGTAGTTCCTGTTTAAAAGTTTTCAAGGTACTTTAGAGACTTATAAATTCTTACATTTCTCCCTGGAGTGGATAATGAACAGACTGAGAAAATTGAAGCAATGAAGTCACATGGTGCTCCCAAGCTTCATTAGTAAGCGATGAAGAAGTAAAGAATATAATCAAGAATTACCTTGTGTCAGAGTTACACTAGACCAAAAAGCTTTCTAAGCAATATAGTTAGGGTGTTTAAAATAATGATATTTTAATACATTCTCTGCCTAATAGAACCAATGTCAACTAGCCTGTGTACTCTCAAACCATCTTTGTGTGGGTTGCATGATTTTTACAAAAGAGATGTCTTCTGAAGTAGTAATGTGATAGTATCTCTAAATAATGACTCTGAGACACATCCTCTTAGGATAAATATTTACTTAAACAGCTAAGATAAACCTCTTGAAGCAAGCTAGACTTTTACATTTGGAAGATTGTGGGGCTTGCAGGAGAGCTCAGAGAACACTCTCTCTGCCCAGGAGCTCTAGGCTTTAATTATCAAAAATTGACAGTGGGTCAAAGACCTAAGAAAACCACTCTAAGGCACTGAGGCCCTTCCTAAGTTTAAGTCCATCTGCTTTCTAAAGAATAGAAAATGTGGAAGAAAGATTGCAAAATACCTCCTGAGGTACACAAAGCAGTTGGTGGTAAAACTAGAAAGGAAAGAGACTCTACAGAGTAATCCCCCAAATCTTGTAATGGGCAGTACAGTATGGTGATACATGCAACAATTCTGAAAGCTAGTGGCTTGGATGTGAAGCACGGACATATTTCTGGAATAGTGCTCAGATTTCAGTTCCTGCTGATAAGAAAGCTGTAATCCCACCCTCAAAATATTTCAAGCCAGTGGTGAACTGAGCCAAACTAAAACAGCAGCAAAGTCCAGACCCAACAAACACACTCAGCCCATCTCCAGTAGATGGACAGAGAAAGGAGCCTGAACCTTCTGAAAGTAAATATTATTTTAGAGTCTTCTTTTCTGTTCTATAAAATGTCTGGCATATACTTCAAGGTTACAAGACATACAACAAGGCAAGAAAGTGGCATCCATGGTCAAGAGAGGAAGTAGGCAATAGAAGCAGGTCTAGAGATGGACCAAATGTTGGAATCATCAGAGTGTGGCTTTAAAATATATATGATAGAGAAGATAAAAGATACAGTAGAAATGGTGCACAACATTCACAGACAAATGGGAAATGTTGGCAGAAGTACAAAAACTATTTTTCAAATCAAACTAAATAGAAACTAGAAATGAAAAATGTAACACCAGGAATAATTCATTAGATAAAGTTGAGAGAAGATTGCGCACAGTAGAGGAAGATTTCAGTAAATTTGAAAAAGACAATAGAAAATACCTAAGTGGACAAAAAGAGTAAAAAGAAAAGCAAAGACCATCTGAGATCTGTGGGAAAATAGCAAATAGTTCAAGAAGGAGAGAAGAAGGACAATGAAGCAGAAGTAATATTTGATGAAATGATAGTTAAGAACTTTGTAAAACTGAGGAAAAATCCAAGCCACTTAGCAAATCTAAAGAAGATAAATACAGAGAAAACCACATCGTAGTCAGTTACTAAAAACCAAAAGTAAAAAGCAATGCTTAAAAGTAGCTGGAGGAAAAAGACACATGTGTCTAAGTGAACAGCAGGGGAGAGGATGTGTATGTTCTCACTTGGAAGCCAGGAGACAAAGGAAAGACATCTTGAAAATTCTGAAAGAACAAAAGAGATCTGTCAACCTAGCATTTTATATCTAGCAAAAATGTCCTTCAAAAAAGGAAGACAACATAATTATATTTTCAAATGGAAGAAACCTGAAATGATAATGTTTACGCATTACAATCATCATTGAAATGCAGAAAGAAATTCTTCAGGCTGAAGCAGATAGTATCAAATGGAACTCAAGAGCTTTTTTAAAAAATCATTTTATGTTATATGTATTTGTTTCTTTAAAAGACCCAGTGTTTCATGCAAAAACAGTAGCAATGTATTGTGAGGTTTTTAATGTATATCACAGTAAAGTAGAAGACAAATACAGAGTAAGTAAAGTAGAAAAAGTGATGGTGGGAAGGGTACATGGAATACTACTATACAATTTTTATACTGTTCATGAATAAGTATCCTACTATTTGAAAGAAATACAGATCACATTATATTCAGATCCATTTTTAAAATTTTGCATAAAATATATAGTTTAACAATACACAAAACAAAATAGAATTCTCAGTAATATCCACTTCTTCCCCAAAATGACAGGAAAGGAGTTGCAGAGATGCAAAGTACAAAATGGAGTAAATAGAAAATGAACATCAGGGGCACCTGGGTGGCTCGGTAGGTTGAGCTTCTGCCTTTGGCTCAGGTCATGATCCCAGGGTTCTGTGATAGAACCCCACCTGGACTTCCTGCTCAGTGGAGAGACTGGTTCTCCCTCTGCCCTGCCCCCTGCTTGTGCTTGCTCATTTTCTCTCTCTCCCAAATAAATAAATAATAACTTTAAAAAATAAAAAAAAGAAAATGAACACCAATTGGGGAAATTAAAGCACAACATTAATAATAATATTAAATATAAATTGACCAAATGCTTCACTTAAAAGGCAAAGATTTTTAGACTAGATTAAAAAGCAACACCCAACTATAAACTGTCTATAGAAAACACAGGTTAAAAGTAAAAGGGAATGAATATATATATACTATGTAAATATTAAATATAAAAAAGTTAATAGCTATATTAATATCAAGACAGAAAATTACTAGAGATAAAGACATTCTATATGGGCAAAAAGATCAATTTGTCAAGAAGACATAAGTTTTCAGGATAAAAGTCAGTATATATTTCTATATAATTGGTATAAATTGATATATATTGATTCTGTAAAATTGATAATAAGATGGAAGTAAAAATTGCATTTATAGTAAGATCAAAAAACATCAAGGGTCGCCTGGGTGGCTCAGTTGGTTAAGCGACTGCCTTCGGCTCAGGTCATGATCCTGGAGTCCCTGGATCGAGTCCCGCATCGGGCTCCCTGCTCAGCAGGGAGCCTGCTTCTGCCTCTGACCCTCCCCCCTCTCATGTGTTCTCTCTCTC
>NC_138375.1:123202710-123240038 GCF_054177405.1 Leptonychotes weddellii
GGGGTCCTTGGATAGAGGTCCACATTGGGCTCCCTGCTCAGTGGGGAGTCAGCTTGTCTCCCTCTCCCATTTCCCCTCCCCATGCTCATACACTCTGTCTCTCTCTAAAATAAATTTAAAAATCTTTTAAAATAAATAAATAAATAGACTCAAGAAAGTTAATTTTACCATTTGATCCACCTCGCTGACTTCCTCCCAGAAATCTAAAATGCAAGAGTAGAAAATCGTACCATGCAAAAAGAAAGGCATGATTCAATCCAAACTTCATTCTACCAGCATTCAGATGTCACAGCAGAAAATGAGAATTTCCTGTGTTTAGAGTAAAATCAGCCAGCAGAGAGTGGATTCTGTCTGTGCTCCATGTGTGTGCTGGGTGCTCAGAAGCCTATTCATTTTTCAGAAACTCTAGAAACTAAGACGTTTATTTATGGACCTTAACTTAGTGGAAATGTTCCTAAAATTGCTGAATGCATGATGTCCATGGGATTCGTCTGCATTTAAACATTTTATTCTATGCCATTTGATTAGAGCAGCTTCCATATTTGCCTGTGGTGCTAGGAAATCCATTGTACCACTCACCTTGTATCACTGTTGCCCCGGTTGGAGAAGTAAATGCACCAGTTGCTTGACCTGCTGCAGGAAGCAATTTTGGCTGACCAAGCAAACTCTTCTTTTGAGAGACTAGTTTTTATCCCAGGAGGTGACCTGGGCACTGGGAAAAAAATGAGTATGGAAGACCCTAGATTTAAGTACAAGTTACGTTGTGTGAGATAGAGAGTTACTTTTGCAGGGCGGTTGAGAATCCAGAACTTGATAGTTAAGCAAGGTCTGGAAAAGCATAATTTACATCAAGAACCCTTTGAATTTCATCCTTTGGTGTTTTTTAAGGTCCTTCACCACACACAATGTGTGCTCAACGTGCAGCCTCTTGGAAATGACATGAGAAAGGGTACCTGGGTGAGTGCATCCATCACTTAACTATTTAGGGAACATTGACTCCAGTGACCAAGTTATATGTAAAATATTACATTGGACGTAAGTCAAGGGACATGGGGAACTTTAGGGAGGTGAAGCGCAGGGAAGTATTGTTGAAGTAGCTTTCTCCTCTAAAAATGATCGTTGGTGTTCGACTCAATGATCTCAATGTGTCGGCCATGTCTGGATTTCTAAACTTCGAATGCATAGGGTAACACACTTTCCAAAAATAGAGAATTCAAATCAAACCATTTCCTTATAGATTTTATCTCTGCTAAGTATAAATCAGTATTTTCTTAACATTTCCTCCTTAGAAATGTACTCCTCATGCAAACACGCTTCGCTATTAAGAAATGTAATTATTTGCCCTATTATTTTTTCCTCTAGGAACTCATTTTCTTTTTCCAGTTATCAGTGCAGAATTGCTGTGGGAGAGGCCCTATCTCTGGGGTAAATCTGTCGTAGACTTTGAATAAAATGGACCTTCTAGACAGATGGGTGGATGTGGGCTCATCTGACTTCCCTCCTGGGGGATTCCTTGAGAGCCCTTTCACTGGACACATTTCATTTTCCTGAGTTTATTCAGGAGTCAATCTTGGCTTATATGGATTCCCTGCTAAGGTGGAGCTGTGTCCTTTGGGTTTACTCTGCACAAGTTACAGTATCTCAGGCTTTGCTTTTTGCTGTGAACAAGATTGCAGGGGCAGTCTCCAAGGATTCTGAGGTCCTGGAAGGATTTGATAGGGGTTTCAACTTAAACTTACATGTTAACATACAAATCAGAGGGCTTTTTGCCTTGTGATGAACATTAAGATGGTTCTTTCCTCACAGATCATTGTCTATAAACTGTGAAAATGACCATGGGTCGGCAAGCCCAGAGTCAAAGGAAATCAGAAATCAGAGCAGGCTCCATAATCATCACTAATGTTCCCTCAATTCCAGTTACATATCACACACACACACACACACTCACACTCTTCCAGTTACATATCTCACACACACACACACACACACACACACACACACACACTCTCTATATGCAGCCTTGTGCTTGACATAATCCCAAAAGCCAAGAGGGATTCGGAGAGCCAACCTGTCTAACATCATAGCACAGTGAGTTGTTGAGCTGGGATTCAGGTCCTGGTCTCGCTGATTGAAAAGTCCAGATTTTTCCATTACTCCATGCTCTTTCTCAGGACATCATGAAAAGGGAATTGTGAAGTCATCTAAGAAATCATTTACCCCAAATCCTCCCTTCACTTCGAAGTAATGGAAAATGGAAGCTTTGCTCAGGTGTCTCAGAGAGCAGAATCGAGACTCTGAAATGCTAAGCCTCCACGTAGTATCCTTTTGCTTAGTGTGGGATGCATGCAGAATTTCAGAATACATCGCATTTTTCTTGCCCAATAATTATTTTCGAAGTTGCTGCATCCTCTGCAGTTGCCTTAACACATAGCAGTTCTGTTCCAAGATGAATAGGAAATACAACTGTGTGCAATTAAAATTATTATCACTCTGTGTGTGTGCTATTAGAAACCCACCCACCGTTAGGCATGCGCCGTTGATGATTTTGCCCTTGGGATAATGGGGAGAGCATTCAAATTGGAGACCCTAGAAAGGGTCTCAGGGTAGCGTCATGCAAAATCCCCCTGGTGTGGGTGAGGGAGCGAGACCCAGGGAAGCTCAGTGCAGGGCTCCCTTCATGTGAGTTGTTAGTGCTTTAGTTTGCCCTTCGATCTTCCACACCTGTCTCATGGCCATGTCACCACATCACCTTTCTTACCTTTAGCTAAATTTACTTGTTTTTATCTCTGCGCAGCCACATCTAAACCAAACAAAACACACGTGCACACATACACACAAAGGGTAAAAAATGGTACTGAATAAAAAAATACCGTAGGGAAATACAGACATGGTTTTTGTGCTGGCTCAAAATCTGCTGACCCCTGTTTCCCTTAGTGGAGAATTTACCAGCAGAAAAGCCTCGTATTAGAGATGTTCCTTGAACTTGCTTCTGGCTCTCTGGCTTCTTTTTTTGGTATCCAAGAAACAGCTACCAGCATTAATAATGGGATCCCGGGCTTTCTCACTCATTCATTCATTTATTTCCACCAGCTGTGGTTAAGACATTTTCCTTTCACATTAAAAAAAAAATTCTCTAGTGTTCTAAAGCAATCTGAAAACATTATTTTAAGAAGGATGCCTAAGCCTAACCCTTTCACCAACCCCTCATGGTTATAGTGCTCGTTAGTTTTCAGTGTCTATTTTTCCGTCTGTGGGCATCACACACACTAAATCTTATCAGGTCCTTTATCATGTCCTGTCTTTTAGAAGACAGGTCATCTTTTTTCTGGTGACTTCTTGCTTTAAATGAAAAGGAATCCTCATGCCTTTGTCTTACCTAAAGGAGAAGGTCTTCATAAAACTTAATAATAAATGGTATTTATTTATTACCATGAATGATGGGTTCCATCCTCTATTCATTTATGACTGAGTCCTTTCTGCATCAATAGACTATCTCTTCCTTATGGGTGGGCATCTTAAAAAGGAAGATTAACCCCCTACCTTGGTGGTTGAGTTATTTTTTTGTTAAAAAAAAAAAAAGTCCACACCTCTGCAAGCAGGCACGCCCCCATCACACTTATCCCAAAAGGGCTCCTAAACCCTTGTCTGCCCTGGATCCTGCCAACTCCAGCCCTGGCCTTCACATTTCCCTTTCTCCTGCCTGTCATTTTTTCCAGACTCTTATTATCTGCAATATGAAATGCTGTGTGCTGATAGATATTGGCAGAACCTGGTTAAAATTCATTTCACATAGCTTGCTCTTACTTCAAAGGAACAAAGGTTTTCTTTTCTTTTTTTTTCTTTCTTTTCTTTTCTTTCTCTCTTTTCTCTCTCTTTCTCTCTCTCTCTCTTTTTTTAATCCTAAGAACAGAAAACCAAGTTATCTTTGTGGTGTTAAGCATGAAACTGGGTCTTTGTTTGAAAAGCAACATCTGATGTTTCCTCTCTTTTCAACTCACACAACTGGGCCCTTCTGTATTTTGCATCCCCAGTACCCCAGCTTTGGGATTTTGTCATGTCAGGAGCTGCTGACAGCTGACAGACTGTTGTGTGAAGGGGGATGCTTCTCCTCGCCAAATTTCTGAGCCTGCGAGGCAAAGAAAAGGCCTCTGTCTAAAACAGAGAGAGTATGTTTGCTTCAGTTCTCTGCTGCTTTCTTGCAGCTGGTATTTGTCGCAGGGGAGGGTGGTTCCGTCCATCTCCAAGCACAGCATTATCTGGTCCCCACCGCGGACCCATCCCAGCCCTCTGCTCACCCACAGCCGCGTAGACACTGGAAATCACTAACCGCTTGCACTCCCCACCCCCCAACGAATTTCCAGTCAATTCTACATCCCAGGAGTTCCGCCTAGAAATAATAATTGAAAAGGTGATATTTGATTAAAACCTAAAAGCCCCAACACTTCACAGCTGAAACATTTAAGCCAAGTATTTTGTACCAATTGATGGGCATGGGTTGGACTCAGCCACCAGAAGGCAGATGATAAAAACGAGTCATTGTTTGAGGGTAGGATGCTCGGCCAGAGTGCTCTTCTGCCTTTTGTTCGTGCGGCGTGCTTCGTTAATGTGGGTCAGTCATGACGACACCACCGATGTCTAGCACCTCAGAAGTGTGGACTCGCTTATCACCATCTGTCATTTAAAGAGATCTTATATGAACTCCACCGCTGTCAACCTCATAAAAGACTTAATTTTTATACTTAGATTCTGGGCAGACCATGGAAGGAAACATTCCTGAGGGGTTTTTGATGGAGCTCTTTTTTTTTTTTTTTTTTGCCTTCCTACAAGAAAAAGATGGCATTCTGCCCAGCTACTGGCACGTTGGCACGTAATGACCAAGACACCCTATAACAGAGCCAGGGCTGGACATTCTTAAAGACAGCACGACTCGGTGTTGATCACTTTCTTTACATCTGATTCTGTGCAAAGCCGCCTGTGAAATCCTCGAAGCCAAATAAACAAACAGAATAAATAACAGGCTGCACTTAACGTGCTTCCAGAATTATAGGGTTTTGAGAGATGGCATGGTATCCTGCTAGAAGCCATAAAAATACCCCAGCTGTTTCATAGTGGGTAGGAAATATATTGGTTTTATATTTTATAATTTCAAACTCCGTTGTCAACAGGCAACTTATGTTACTTTATATTCCGCTCATCACAACCCACCGTAATTCCTCAGGGCAGAGCAAAGTAAAATATATTCCTCTGTGCTGACACTACTTATTGTTTTGTTTCCTATAAATGATTTGTGGCCCTGCTTTGAATTTGGGTAAGAAAGTGCATTTCCAGAAGCTCTTATAAGAAACAGCACATTCTGTAGCAGAGGAGAGTTAGTCTCTTAGGAAACAGGAAGAGGCCATTTGGCTCTTTCTCACGGGGCGTTTATGTTTTCTCCCCTTGCTTTCTGCCAGGGTCCTTCAGGCCTCTCTTGTCAGAGGAATTCATCAGGCAGCTGTTGAATCTATTAATCCTTGCTTCAGTGCCCATCAGCCCACGCCTTCCCCAGGTAATCATTGTAAGCCCTTGACAG
Organism: Leptonychotes weddellii; assembly: GCF_054177405.1. Classification (NCBI taxonomy): domain Eukaryota; kingdom Metazoa; phylum Chordata; class Mammalia; order Carnivora; family Phocidae; genus Leptonychotes; species Leptonychotes weddellii. Next base: position 123,208,280 of record NC_138375.1, read on the forward strand.
CATCCTCATAAGGTTCAGGTCAGAGAATCTATCTCTTCCATTTTCATTTCATTGTTGATCCAAAGGCTATCAAGCGATAATTATCAGAGCCTGAAAAGAGAAGTTGACACCATGGTCCAGGAACCTTAGAAGGATGAGGAGCTCCGTCCGTTGGTTTTGAACACCCTACCCAAACATTGGCTGTCCGAGTCATAAAAAAGGCCAGAAATGTTTCTTAAGAGGAAATTGGCCCTTCCCACCTTGAGATAGTATATCTTCATGGAACTTTTTAATTTTTGGAGTTCTGACATCATAACCTGCTTTGAGAGGGTTGTCCACTCAGGTCCTCCGGGTTTGCACTGAAGGTAGGAATTGAGAATGGCATTTTAAGTTGTGGCTCCCGGGCGGGGGCAGGCAGAGGCTCTGTCTGCTTCAGGGGGCCGCTCTGACAGTGTCCAGGGATCTTCTGTGATGAGGACAACCCTGCTTTCTCGAAATGGTTCCTAGTCGAGCCAGCTCAGCGTGAGCCTACTTTATTGCAATGTAGGCCACTCGTGTTTATCTAACAACATAAAACCTTATGGCAAAGAGGTAATAACACCAACAACCGCCCACATTAGTCATAAAAATATGAATCGCCATTAAAGTTTCCATCAGAAAAACACTTTTAAGTTTCCTTAAAACCCTTCCATGGGGGGCGCCTGGGTGGCTCAGTCGTTAAGCGTCTGCCTTCGGCTCAGGTCATGGTCCCAAGATCCTGGGATTGAGCCCAGAATTGGGCTCCCTGCTCCGCGGGAAGCCTGCTTCTCCCTCTCCCACTCCCCCTGCTTGAGTTCCCTCTCTCTCTGTGTCTCTCTCTGTCAAATAAATAAAAAATCTTAAAAAAAAAAAAACACAAACCACTTCCCTGGGTGGAATTACACTTAGGACCGTTTAAGTAATTGAGAATTGCGAAGAGTCACATGCACTGTTTTAAGCTTTTTGCAAATGTAGTTAATCCTTCACCGACGCTATGATGTGGGTATTATTGTTTGTCCATTTTTATGGATGAAGAGGTAAGACCCAGAGGTTAAGGAACTTGCTGGGGACGACCCAGCTGGTAGTAGTGGAGTGGGAATTTAAACCCATGCTCTGAATCCAGTGACTACGCTCTAACCATCATGCACACTCCTCCCACGTGGTTATTGTGATAATTCCTTTGTACTTCGCAGTCACTTACTGTATTTTACTTACTTCCTGAAATTTTCCTGTAAATATCTCCTTATTTTTTCACATCTTCGTTTTTGACAGTAAACTCCTCAGTGTCATTTCAAAGAAAGTATCTTCCTGAAGTTAAGGGGTGCTTGTATTTAGAAACAGAAACAAAAGTTGGCATTCCCTCTTAATGTGCCCAGAGTCACCCAGGGTTTATCTACCAGGAGAGGTGAGGCGGGAGGACTCTCAAAGAAACAAGAGAAAGACCATGAAATTGAGCAATAGCTCCCATTCTTTGGGACTTTACTAAACACTACATCAACATTGTCTTTTTAAATCTGCCCTACAAATGCTGGGGCTGTGGTGTGTTTTGCTCATCCTAAAACTAAGGGAAGTGAAGTTGCTTTTTACCCAGCCGTAAATTCTGGAATCCAGTTTCGAACCCAGGTCCGTCGGCCTGCAGAGCCTACACAGTCCCCTCACCCCGTAGCTCTGCATTGCCGGCAGCTAGACAGGACCCCAGACACTCCCCCACCCAGTAATCCCGGGCTCATCTTGCAGGAAGACTGCAGGCTTAAGAGTTTGGTTTCAAATGCAATGAAGAAAAGTCCTGCAATATATGGTAGCCTTCAGTCTCCAGGGTGGGGAGTTATATAGTCGTCTTCTCGAGGGAACATGTTCAAATTTATTTCATTAATCTGAAGTAAGCAACTCATATTTTCACCCAAGCTCATTTCCATTCATTCGGCTGCGTTGAAGCCGGTCTCTGTGGTTGGCTGCTTCATTGTTCAGGGGAAATTTCATCAACTAATTGAAAAGCACATGTCTCTGTCCTCCACAGAGCTAAATACATAGAATAATTTCACCACCAATGCCGGACACATTATCAGTGTCCTGATCTTTGGCCTTTGGTACTTTCAAGAGATGTCCCAGGGGAAATCTTTCGCTGGAATGTTAATCTGTTGCTTCTCTGACCTTCTACACATGTACCACATTATTATTACAACCCACATGCTTCTCTTTTCACACTGTCATTTTGACAATAGAACCATCGGGCAATTCATCTTTAGACTAGATAGCTGGAACAGAGTGCATACCAGTAAGTGGAATCAGATTGGCTAATGGTATTGTTTAAATGCAATAACATTTCTCTTCTGAAATCCACCCAGATTTCAAATGATATGTCATTCCTGAGGGGGATGCTTGGCAACAATTAGCTACTGGTGATTCATCATGGGGTCCCGCTGTGGGGATCTCTTTTTCACTTTTTTTCTGAGCATGCTTAGGAAACATAAATTAGTCCCTGAATGGGATCGGTGTGGATTTATCAGTCAAGTTTCCTGTCTTTACCTTCTTTCTTCTTTCGTCTGGCAGATGTTTGTTTCATCCTCAGATTGACTGAAAGCGGGCTCGGGGATCTGAGAGCATTTAGCAATACCGAAAAGCCATTTCTTTTAAGACTCTCCCCAAATGTCAGCTGTCACCTCCTCGGAGAGGCCTTCTTTTGACCACCCTGCATAAAATAAACCTCGCTCCTATTAGTATCTATCCTCTTTGTCTGGCTTTATTTATTTATTTATTTTTAACAATGCCTATCCTCGGCTGCCATAGGATATATTTATTCATTGGTTGACTATTTCCCCGTGCCAGAATGTGAGTTCCGTGTTCCCTCCCTTGCAGTCTTCATTAGGGCTAGGATGGTGCCTGGCTGGCACATAGTAGGGGATAGAGAATCTTCCACCTCAGAACAGACAGACAGGATGATGCTTTTGAGGAACAGGAGCTGTAAATCTCACTCATACCCAGTAGGCATTTCTCTGTTTTGATCTCATAATGAAGGCAGAGGAGAGAATATTACACACAAATTACTGCTTGTTTGTAGCCCAGCCTTATCCACTGAAGCATTTGAAAAATATACTGTGGGAAGGCTTCTAGGCTGTTTGTTTTATGGATTCTTTTGCTGTACTGACCATTGTTCTCAAATATAGTGTAACCAAGGTTTATTGACAAACATTATTCGTGTGAGATGCCAGGAAGTTCTGAAGCTCTTATCTATATACTTGAACCAAATAATCATAACTGAAGAGTCTTCTAAGGTTGGAGGAGGATGCGTGTGTGTATGTGTGTGTGTGTGTGTGTGTGTGTGTATGCAACACTGCACCTTCAAGCCCCTCCCTAGTTACCCTCCATAGGCCTGTAAATTGCCCTTATGTATTGCTTCTGTCTGTTTGCAAACAACCCAATAAAAGCCAACATTGTAAGCCCTATTTACGTAGGCTCATGGTAGACGATGTATTTTTGCAGGGTGCTTTGGTAGCCTGAAAGGGTTCATTCTCCTTCCAAAATTAACAACCTTACAAGTAACAGTTTTTGCAGAAGTGATAGGGAATGCTTCATGATGTAGTTTGGTGGGAAGAGTATAAATGATTCATCGTCCTTGGATCCTCCGTAGACCCTAGTTCTTTCCTTTCCCTACTGAGAAAATGACCACTCTTCCTTTGTAGATGTTATAATTACCACACTGGCATAATAGCAATTAAGGAGAATTGCCATGGGAATCTACTTTGCCATCCTAAATGGTGGAGGAAATGAGACGGTGAAGGAGTCACTCACAGGTGCAATTTTTGATATCTGATAATAATGTTTAAAGTAATTTTCCATTTCCCTATGTATCTACCTACCTACCTACCTACCTGCCTCTCTACTCTTTTCTTTATCTGTATTTCCCAGAACACTCCCTACCCTCTCCTCCAAATATTGGCTCAAATTTCTCATCAGGATTTCTGTCAGAGTCTTATTCTCATTGACTGGAGGCAGATATAAACGAAGGAAGGTAAAGAATGTCAGGAGAGGTAGGAAGGAGACAGGGGCTGTGAATTGTATATTAAACATGTAATCTTCTAAAACAGAGGATAAAATGCTTAGGGGGAGAAAAGATGATGTGAAACCACAGTTGGCGAGAGATCAAGTGGTTTCAAACAGCCCTCTTTTGGTCGGTGAGACAGGTGTCCATGTCCGTAGTGGAAAGGAAACAAATCACGTGACTAGATTCAAATCCTCAGTCTCCAGAAAGGAAAGGTAGACGCTTACAGGCCCTTGCAACACTCCTAGAGGGGAGCTCGCACACATTTTGGCTTTCTCACCGTGGACGGCAAGGGTAATGGTGGTTTCTTTGAATGCCGAATTAAGCGACGCTGCTGTGCTTTCAAATCATGTCAGTGGGAGCAAGAAATGAACACACAGAAGACCAGAACCTCAGCCGCAGGGACTTTTCTTTGTGAGCAGGAGCTTGTCGTCCCCTTTCAAATCCAGCTACAATATGTACTTTGCAGGGTTATTGCTTTTCATCTTCATCGTTCGCTCCCTCTAAAGAAATTGGTAAAAGCGTCATGACAAATCTCGGAGCTGCATAAACCTGCAGAGAAGGCTTCTAATTTCTAATTCATCTCAATGGAGATTGAATTGTTCAGATCGGCATTTCATTCGAGGAAGAGAGCAATGAAAGAAGGTTGGTTCGAATTAGATCTTCTGTAGGGATGAGCAGAGATTCGTCAAGTTGTAGTTGGCACTCCAACCTTAGGTGATGTGTCCACTTTTGTATTAACGGTCAGCAAAACACGGGAGATGAAAACAATTTCCAAAGCAGGTAAAGCAGCCTTTAAAATTTGGAGGTTTGGGGGCACCTGGGGGGCTCGGTGGGTTGAGCCTCCGACTCTTGATTTCTGCTCAGGTCATGATCTCGGGGGTCCTGAAGTCAAGCCCCACATCAGGCTTCACACTCAGCGGGGAGTCTGTTTGTGGATTCTCTCTCTCCCTCTGCCCCTCCCCCTGGTCGTGTGCTCGCTCTCAAATTAAATAAGTAAGTAAATAAATAAAATCTTTAAATAAAAAAATAAATAAAATTTAAAAAATAAAATTTGGAGCTTTTGTATGAGCACCTGAGGAGGCTGGAAAGACAGAATTGAGATCAGAGTGCAATAAAAATACTGAAAATGCTCTGAATTATTAATTTATTCAGTATATATTCATTGAGCACCTACTGTGCATCAGGCATGGTTCTAGATTCCAGTCATAGCTATGCTGGTCAGCCACTTACTTACTTGGTGATTATCCAGGCAGCCGTTTACCCTATGTGGGCAGTTCAGGTACCCATCTGAGCCAAGTCTGGTTCCTTTACGTGGACCCTGGATCTCACCGCTCCCACCCCCCAGCACACTCTTCAGGGACTGTATCAGTTTCCTGTGACTGCTCTAATTCATGACTACAACCCACACATTCTTCTTACAGTTCCTCAGGTCAGAGGTCTGGAATGGATCTTATGGGACTCAAATCAAAATGCCCACAAACTATGTCCCTTCTGGAGACTGCAGAAAGGCTGCTCACATTCCTTGGCTTCTGCGTGCATCACTCTGACCTCTGCTTCTGCAGTCATGCCTGTTCTGACTTGGATCCTTCTGCTTCCCTCTTCTAGGGACCCTTGTGATTACATGGCCCTCACATCTGTGATCTAAGATCATCTTCCCGTTTCGAGTGCCTTAACTTAATCCTATCTGGAAAATCCCTTTTGCCACATACAGTAACATATTCGCAGGGTCGCAAGGATTAGAGCACAGACGAGAATGAGGGGTCACTATTCTGTTTACTTCAGGGACCAAACACCGTGATTTATTTTTCCATTTCTGGTTTGATACTCAGCCTCATCCATCTCTTGCTTTCAGTGTGGCTTTTGGCACACTCAGAACAGCTCTCGACTCTCCCAACCACAACTGTTTCTTCACAGAAACTGCTCTTCGCAAGGTCATCTAGATTCTCCCCACTGCAGTATTAACCTGATGCATTTTAGGGCTTACCTTTCTTCATTTGTAAGGGTAATACGTTGGTGACCATTCCTGCCTTCTTTTTACTAACAATAAGGCAGCTCTCATTATTTAGGGTTTACTAAGCTCCAGGCACTAAGTTGAACACTTTATAAACATTAATTCTCTTGATCTTTTCCACAGTCCCATGAACTCAGCATTATTTTCCACACTCTCAGTGATAAAACCGAGGCTTAGCACCTCAGGTCCCACCTAGCACTTTTTAGCCTCTGTGTCTAACTCCCACTTCTCTGCCAAGTGAAAAATCCAGACAAGTGACTGGCCCCGGGTATCTTCATGGCTTGTCCCAACACCCCTCTAATCCTTAACCCACTAGAGATACCACCACTCAACTGTGACCAGCCAGAAACATGGCAGTCACCTCACATTTCTTCTCTTCCCACTTCCAGGAAGCCTCCAAGCCCTCTGGGTTCCATGTCCGCAATGTCCCTTGAACCTGTTGCCTTATCTTCAATTTGATGGCCATCATCTGAGTTGTGGCTTGTTTTGACTCCAGTTTTCTTGAGTCACTTACTGAACTCGCTTCTAAGTGACATTGTACCATGATGGTTCCCCATGCCTTTTATTCCAGTTTTTGCAAGTTTTTTCTGTACTTGGTCTCCAGAGTAATCTTAGGAAAATATCATTCTCATCCTGTCATTTCCATACTTAAGTGTCTATAATTGTTCTCATTTGTCTTCAGGTCTGGCCTTCTATCTTTGTACCTCTTTTCCACCCATTCCCTCTGCTACTCACACCCTCACCTCCTGTCCCTCTTCTTTCCCCTCCCCTGGTAAACTGAGAGTAAATTAATCAAGTTAGGAATAAATGAGCATTTGGATAATTTTTTCACACTCAGTAAAAAATAATTTCATGATGAATTTTTTTTGGTAATTGGAAAATTTGAAGTAACACTAGGAAAGGTCTGGCAAGCATGCAAGTACTTAAATGGTTTAAGGGAGTGTGCTTGGTTTTCCTTGCCTGAAAATCATTTGGTTGATATATACCAAGAGCCTTAAAGATGTACATTTGACCTTGTATTTCCACATCCATGAATTTATGCTAAGAAAATAATCAAGCAGTAAGTATGCAATTAGAGATTATATTCTTGAATATAAATCTTCATGTTCAAGAATATTGCAGCATTATTCATTAGGAGAAATTTAGAGACATGTCCAACAATAACCTAATGATTTAAAAATTAAAATATGTAATATGCTGGAATATTTTGTACCCATTAGAAATCATGTTTTCTAAAACATACCATAAGAAAACACTCACAATACAATTTTAGATGGAAAAAGCAGAATTTTATACCCCATAAAATACCTATAGGAAGAGAAACTAGGAAACAAGCCTCATAAATAGGTCATTGTGTTAATGTAAGTTATTTGATTGTAGATTTGTGATGGCTTAAATTACTTTTTTAATACTTTAAATTTCCTTTTCAGGAGTTAGGGATGGGGGATGAAGGAACACAGAGGGTTTTTAAAGCAGTGAAAATACTCTGTGAAACTATCATGGTAGTTGCCTATCATTATACATTTATGCAAACCCTTAGAATGTACATCAAGAATGAACCCTAATGTAAACTCCAGATTTTGAAGTGACTGTGGTGTCTCAATGTAGGTTCATCATTCATCATGGATGTGCACCTGTGGTGAAGGGGGGAGGGTGTTCCATGTGTGGGAGGCTATGCATATGTAGGGGTTGGGGGTCCTCTCATTTTTGCTGTGAACCTAAAGCTACTCTTGAAAAGATGACTCTTTTTTTTTTTTTTTAAAGATTTATTTATTTATTTGAGAGAGTGAGAGAGTACATGAGAGGGGGGAGGGTTAGAGGGAGAAGCAGGCTCCTCGCCGAGCAGGGAGCCCGATGCGGGACTCGATCCCGGGACTCCAGGATCATGACCTGAGCTGAAGGCAGTCGCTCAACCAACTGAGCCACCCAGGCGCCCGAAAAGATGACTCTTTTAAGAAATTCTTTTTCTTTATACTTTACGGTGTGTGAGTATGACTTCTGGAGACAGATGTCTGGATTCAGATTCCCATCCTAATTTCACTTCTTACTTCACTTACTGACCAGGCACAAGTCACATAACCTCCCTAAACCTCCAAATGTAGAAAGATGAGTAATAATAATAATAATAATAATAATAATAATAATAATAATATAATAATAATAATAATAAAAGATTTTGAGTGTTAATGTAATATCATAAAGATCATAGTGTAGTGTCTGAAACAGCTTAAGCCCTCATCTGACTTCTAGCATTGACACTCACGGGTTCTGAGACTACAGAGAAAGTTATTTAGTTGCTGTGAATCTTGGTGAGTCCTTCTGGAGTGAATGCAAAGCACACAGCACAAGGGCCAGTACCTCTCACTTGGTCAATGAATGGTAGATATGAATGACAGTTAGTGCAGGGATTTAGAACTTGGGTTTTGGCATCAAAAGTTGACATAGCAAGGGTCAAATCCTAGTTTTGCTTCTTACTGTCTATGAGATAGGCAAAAAAAAAATAAATGCAAGGTGTTTTAGCTTCAGTTTCTTGTCCTGAATGGGTGCAGTATCTCTTCTAGAAGGTGACTGTGAGGATAAAATTTTTTTTTATCCATATATTTATTTTTTTTGGAGTTCTTAACCCAGTCCCTGAGTAAGTAAGTCCTTAAAAACTCAGGTTAGCCTTCAAGCGACTGAGTGAAACCAAATTAACTTGATGTAAAATTTTCATGATGTTTCCTAGTGAGTTATAAATGACAGAGAGAATTCGTAATTGATGATGAATTAGAGGTTAGCCAAACAACAAAAAATGTCCTAGAATAAAAGCGAGGAAATCAGTCTATAAGCTCAGAGAAGTTACTAGTAAAGAGTTGGGGTGGGGAGGGGAAAAGTCAAAAGCATGATTCACTAAAGCTAAAGGAGTGGATTATTTAATAAAAACATACCTAGCAAGTGGCCACTCAAGGTCAACACTACTTTTAAATACTTTCCACTTATGGATTGCCTCCCACAACAAAGATGCTGAAAAACTCATCAAATGGATCTTGTGTGTCTCCAGGTTGATGTGAGACATGTGGTGAGAGACTAATAAATTGGCACCTCTTATATCATATTTTCTTTAAACATTTGTACATCCTTGTTTTAGGGAAGGTAGGAGAAACTAATTTTTTTTAAAAAACAATGCTTCCTTACTTCACTGGCTGCAGAAAGGTAGCCAAGAGAAAAATAAGACCCCCCCCCAAAAAACAGAAAAAAGAACCCAAAATATATTTCCCCATTTTCTGTAGTTCCCTCAATTCTTTTTTTTTTTTTGCAGTTTTCTAAATGAGACAATATCTTGGGAGGCAAATTAAGGGATTTGACATTTAGATAATTAGACTAAATCACTTATTTTTGGTAAGCAGAACAACATGCATTATTGATTTTTAAACTCAGCTGACAGCAAGCTCATGTGAGATTCACAAAAGTACTCACCAGACAGGTTGATGCCAGTGAGGAGTTAAACCAGTTTACATTTAGCCAATTTATTCCTGTGATATTTCAGTTCCCCTTCTCGATCTACATCCTCAGCAGATACCCAGCGTGCCTTCCCATTAATTTGGCTTTGAATTCTACTCCAAAATCTGTGGGTTGTTGAAACAGGATGAAAAAATATTCCAGGGATGTGACTCTTCTAGGGAAAGCAATTCTGAAGCTAACACTTCACGGGAAATACCTGCCATTGGATGATCAAACAGTGCTGCAGGTTAATTGGCAGGAAGGCACTGGAGAGGCAGTGACTTTGTGGTGAGCACAGTAATTAGGCTGGGTCGGTTGCCCCTCCACCGAGCGCTGAGATAGAATCCCCTGAATCCATGGTGTTTTCTTTCTTTCTCCCAAAACTGAGTGGCTGCGTAGGAAATCTTCCCACATGGAGGAAGAACATTCCTCATTCTTCTGACCATGCCCACTTAGGTTGGCAATGTTTCCTGGGACCACTTAGTATTGCTGAGGTGGTGGTTGGGTATAAGAATGAGAGGGTTTTGTTGTTGTTGCTACTTTTTTTTTTTTAAGATTTATGTATTTATTAGAGTGGGGGGAGGGGCAGAGGGAAAGAGAATCTTCAAACAGACTCCCTGCTGAGCGTGGAGCCCGATGTGGGGCTCAATCCCAGGACGCTGAGATCATAACCTGAGCCAAACTCAAGAGTAGGATGCTTAATTGACTGAGCCATCCAGATGCCCCAAAAATGAGAGGTTTGACATGAATTTCTATGATGAAAGATTATCAAGATGGAATATGCTAAGCTTGGAAGGAAAATACATCACTAGATAGATTTTCCTCTTATGCTCTTCCAAATATTTAATAAAAGTTAGAATTTATTTTCCAAGGCTTAAATACCTATATTCTATTCCTCTGTATGAATGTGCTGCCCTCACAGTTTCAGTTACCAGTTTATGCGTCGGGAGGAAATTCCGCTTTGAAAGATTTCATGCTAATCTATTACAAACCATAGAATATCTTCTTGAAATTGGGAAAGAAAGTGGAAAGGAAGTGACTGCACTCTAAAACATGTTTCCTTGTTCCCTGAACTCTTGTACCTCAGTCTGCTCTGAGCTGAGGTTAGTCCTCCACAGTATACTGTTGCTCAGGGAGATTCATCATTTAAAAGGAAAAAAAAAAATGATATTACAGCTGGTTGCACAAAAGAGGTAATGGGCGCAGGAAAGTCAACTCAGTTAAACACATTTTACACCAGTGGATCTCAACCGTGTTGATTTTCCACGGTCCGGTCAGACTCAGTTTTAAAATATGCATTTCTAAAGAACCTTTCTGCCTTTCAAAACAGTACGTGAGTTAATATCATCTTGATTTACCTTTAATTGGCAGCTAGCCCTCTTACTCTTAGCCTGTGACCTGGTTTGGGGAAACAATGGACAGAGGGAGCATCAAGACCTGCGATTAACATTTCAGGGTCTTGAATAACATTGGCATCGGGAGCCTCGAGCAGTATCTGTTCTTTCTTTGTGAACTAAGTCTAGATTTTTGAGAGTGGTTTTTTTTTTTGTTGTTTTTGTTTTTTCTTTTTACTTTTTGATACTTTTAGGACTGGGGCAAGGTACTGTGAATATGAAGCCTACATGATCTCTTTTCTAGCAAGCTTCTTCCAGGGATAAGAGGAGAAAAATTGTGTACCCAGAGACTCCATTCTCGGAGACAGTCCCTTTCCAGACAGGAAATGTGAATAAGATCGTGCCTTTGGGTCATCTCATGTGGTTTTCTGATTTTTCCTCCAGTCTGAACAATTGCCATTAAGCAGAATTTTCTCTTTTCTGTCTTTGCTAAGCGATGCTGCTGTAGGATTTGGTTTCTCAATATCTTTGTGGGGCACTTCAGTCCAGCTATTCCATCCCCATGTAGTTTTGCCATTCTGGGGACTTCCTGGTACCCACCTCCCTCACACACGACCATCACTACCCCTACTTCTGTACTCCCCTATCTCCCACTGGTTGTGCCTCTGCTCAGGGAGGGAATCTAGGGTCCAACCAAAGTTCCTCATTGCTTAGTCCTGGGTCATGTCCCCTGAGCTGATGCTCAGGGCTCTGTGGTTCCCACTTTTTGAGAATATGAGTCATCTTTGCACTTGACCAAGTAGACCCCAAGCCCTCTCCAGAGAGCTTGGGTAAGAAAGTTAGTTTTAAGATGTCTGTTTGAACATGACTTCTGTGACCTTAGGTCTCTCAACAAAATACAGTAGGGCACCACTGTTCAGTTCATCCTAAATAACTCATAATGACTCATCTCTTTTTTTCTCAAATCCATGTTTTAATTCCTGAAGGAGGGGAAGGGTTTTCATTTTAGCATCATCAAATTATTATGGGAAAATGACGGTCCTTGAAACCGAACATATCTGTGGCAGATTATATTTTCAAAGTGGCCACAAAAGGAGCTCCCATCCCACATGCTCTTCTGAAACCTTAAAGAGGCAGAGCCTAGCTACTCTCTCCTTCAAACTCATCAGGTTGTGACTTGCTTATTACCAACAGAATGGATGAAAATGACACAATGATTTCTGAGGTTGGGTCATAAAAGACAGTGGTGCTTCTGCCTTGTTTGCTGGAGTACTAATTCTTGACCCATTCTTGCACCATGGAAACAGTCTGACAACATTGAGGTTTCATGCTCTTAGGGAATCCAACAGCTTGTGCAGAAAAGCCCTGTGGGGAAGGCCCTGAGCCTACGCGAGGGGCGGGGGGTGCGGGACCTCAGCTCTTGCAATTCCAGTCAAATTTTGGCTGTGACCACAAGAACAACAACCAGAACTGCCCAGCTTAACCCTTCCAGAGCTTCTGATCACAGAAATCAAGAGAGATAAGAAAATGATGTTTATGGTTTTCAGACACTAAGTTTTAGAATGATTCATTATATAGCAATAGTTAAGTGGAAGAAGGCTGTGTTAGTCAGGTCAGACTGCCATAAAACCCAGCACAGATTGGCTGGCTTAAATGAATTTTCTTATAGTTTTGGAGGCTGGAAGACCAAGATCAAGTTTCTGGCCAATTTGGTGCCAGGTAAGGGCTCTCTACCTAGTTTGCTCATGGCCGCCTTCTGTCTCTGTCCTTACATGGCCTTTTTGCAGTATGTGTGCATGATGGGGGAGGGGGAGAGAAGGGAGGGAAAAGGGGGAGAAAAAGAGACAAAGAGAGAGAGAGACCCTTATGACTTCCTTAATTAACCTTAATTACTTCCTTAGAGATACCTTCTCCAAATACAGCCACCCTGGGACTTGGAGCTTCAACTTTCAAATTTGCAGGGGAGACCCACATTCAGCCCATGACAACGTCTGAGTACAGATTACACTTCTCCCACTGTAAAATATACTCAAACTGAACAACTGGACACTGGTAGAAGAGAACATGCTAGGTAGTCTTTTGCCACTTCTTAGCTCAGCCAGAAAAAAAGAGGTTTTTTTTCCCTTTCCTAAGCAGGGAGAAAAAGGACAGTCTGCTCTTCTGAGGTGGTAGAACTTGCTGCTTCAAAGCACAGAGGGAAAAAAAGAAAACTATAGGACAAAGAGTTCTTTTTCTTTTCAAAGTGTGAGAGTGTGTGTGTGTGTGTGTGTTGGTAGGGTGTGTGTGTAGGAGGTGTGTGTGTGTGTGTTGGTAGGGTGTGTGTGTAGGAGCTGTGTGTAGGAGGTGTGTGTGTGTGTGTGTGTATGGTGTATGTGATTGAAAAGGAAACACAAAAATACACCCAATCATGTTTTTGAGACATAGATGTAATTATGTTCTACCGCTTTCCTCTGGAAAAATCGGTTCACTCATTTAGTGTCCAAAGGACAAAATATGGGAAGTCGGAGAGTTTTGTGTCTAAGATACAAATTATCCAATACCTTTTTATAGAACAATTAAATGCTAGACCTGTTAAACTAGAACATGTCAAAGCAGATTGCATTTTTTTTTTTTTTTTGGCTATTGATCCATACATTAAAAACACAAAACATAAAGGGTGTGGGAGACACGAGGAAACTTTTGGGGGTGATGCATATGTTTATTATAAACATATGATCTTGATAATAAACATTACTTGGTGATAGTATTACAGGCTATGCATATGTCCAAATTACCTGTGTACATTAAATGTGCAGGGTTGGTTTTGGTATATCAATTATATATCAGTAAAGCTGCTAAGGAAGAAGCAGACCAGTATTTCAAACATAATTTTCCTACTTCATGTACACGTTGAATCCTTTCCCATCAGGATGATTTTTTGTCATTTTTCCTTTTATTCCGTGGAGTGAAAGCATGTTACAAAGTGCTACCTAGGACCACCTAATCATGGTATTTACAGACTTAGCTACTCACTGAAATGACTACATCCATGCACACCAGAACATTCCACTGAGTAACCCCATAAAGGAAAGTGGCTGATAATCAGTCTGGTTGCTTACTTACTAAGTAAAGGTCGGGAGATCTCTTTAACTTCTGAATATCCAGGTTCCCATCTGTCAGTTGGAAAAATGCTTATCTACTCCCTTCATTCCTTCCAGAAAGAGTTTAAAGAGTTACAGAAAGAACTTGTGACCACATTGTTCCAATAGACTATGCAAGCAAAACGTTTTAGTGTTACTCAATGACCGAGCGACAGATGGTTGAGACCTTCATATGTTGTTCAGGTAAAATCACTCCAGTGAACTGGCATTATCTCTATTTAATCATTCTTTCTAGTGCCCATGGTCCAATGAAGAATGAAAAGAAGAAGAAAAACTTTAAACAGAAGCAGTCATTTAGAGAATGAAAAGACAAGCCAAAGAATAGAAGGTATTTGGAAAAAAAAAAAAATCTAATAAAGGACTGTTATCTGAACTACACAAAGAACTCTTACTGCTGAATAGTAAGAAACTGAATAGTCCTGTTTAAAAGTGGGCAGGAGGGGCGCCTGGGTGGCTCAGTCGGTTAAACATCTGCCTTCAGCTCAGGTCATGATCTCAGCGTCCTGGGATCGAGTCACACATCAGGCTCTCTGTTCAGTGGGGAGTCTGCTTCTCCCTCTCACTCTCCCTCTTGTGCTTTCCCTCTCTCCCTCTCAAATAAATAAATAAAATCTTAAAAAAAAAGTGGGCAGGAGATCTGAGCAGATGCCTCAGCAACAGTGATACATAAATGGCAAACAGCATATGAGAAGATGTCCAGTATGTTGTTACTAGGGAATTAGAAATTAAAGCAACAATGAGATACCATGACACATCTATTAAAATGGTGAAAATTCAGAACATTTGAAATATTGACCACACCAAATGCTGGAGACACTGTAGGACAAAAGAAACTTCTATATATATTGGGGAGAGTGCAAAATCAAACAGCCACTCTGGAAGACAATTTGACACTTTCTGACAGAGGTAAACATACCATTTGATCCATCAGTCATGCTTCTTCGTATTTCCATAAATAAGTTGAAAACTTAGATCCGCACAAAAACCTGTACTAAGATGTTTTATAGAAGCTTTATTCCAAATTGCCAAAACTTGGACACAACCAGATGTCCTTCATTAGGTCAGTAGATTGTACATCTATGCAATAGAATATTATTTAATTCTCTAAGGAAATAAGCTGTCAAGCCATGAAAAGACATGGAGGAAGTGTAAATGCTCGTTGCTCAGTTTTTACTTTATTCATAAGTGAATATGAAAGGGTTACAAATTGTATGCTTCCAACTCTTTGACATTCTGAAAAGGTATAACTCTGAAGACAGTAAAATGACTGTGGTTGCCAGGGGTTGGTGAGGAGAGAGGGATGAATAGGCAGAGCTCAGAGGACTTTTATTGTAGTGAAGCAATTCTGTACAATACTACAATGGTGGATATATGTCATTATGTATTTGTCAAAGTCCGCAGAATGCACGACATCGAGAGCGAACCACAGTATTAACTATGGACTTTGGGTGATGATATTGTGATAGTGGGGACTACTGTGCATGCAAGTGGGGAGGGGATAAGTGAAAAATCTGTGTACTTTCTACCCAGTTTTTCTGTGAACCTAAAACTGCTTTTAAAGTAGTCTCTTTATTAAAATGAAGAAGCAGCAGCAACACTGATGTGATTCCTAATTGCCTTGTTCATTCCTGTGGCTGACTTCTTGGAAGCAGGATGTATGACTCTCATTATCGGCCTCACAGGAAAACAAAAGAAGGAAGCATCATTTCATGACCACGAGGTGTTCTCATTTCCTCTCCCTCAAAAGTGCATTCTAAATTTAAATGTTTCCAACTTTTTTAAGAGGCTCACATCACCCTTTCCCTAAACTAGATATTCAAAATACTTTTCCTGATTAAGCCTTTGAACATGAAGCTGCTGTTATACTACATAGAAGTAACTGTGGTGGAGGAGAGCGCCTGGATGGTGCAGTTGGTTAAGCGTTGGACTCTTGGTTTCATGATCTCAGGGTTGTGAGTTTGAGCTGTGCGTCAGGCTCTTTGCTCAGCGAGGAGTCTGCTTGGAGTTTCTCCCTCTGCCCCTCCTCTCCCCTCATCTAAAACAAATAGAAAAGTAAATCTTTCAAAAACAAAGACGAATTAATAGTGGTAGAGTGAGGCAAGGAAGAATGAAGGTAGACCCATGAATTAGTGGGGTTGCCAACAGATTGCTGGTTTGATCCAAACCATTCACTTGAGAATAAGCTGAGACTCACAGAGTCTTCAGTCCCGATGGCACAGTTTGCTTCAACATATTACTCAGCCATAAAAAAGAATGAAGTCTTGCCATTTACCACAACATGGATGGATCTAGAGGGTATGATGCTAAGAGAAATAAGTCAGAGAAAGACAAATACCATATGATTTCACTCATGTGGAATTTAAGAAACAAAACAAATGAACGAATTAAAAAAGAGAAACAACCAGACTCTGGGGGCACCTGGGTGGTTCAGTTGGTTGAGTGGCAACTCTTGATTTAAGCTCAGGTCATGATCTCAGGGTTGTGGGATCAAGCCCCATGTCAGGCTCTGCACTCTGCATGGATTCTGCTTGAGATTCTCTCTGTGCCCCTCCTCCACTGCTCGCAAGTGAGCGAGCTCTCTCGCCCACTCTCTCTCTCTCTCTCAAAAAAAAAAAAAAAAAAAAAGACCTTAGACTCTTAAAGGTAGAAAACAAATTGGTGGTTGCCAGAGAGGATGATGGTTGGGGGATGGGTGAAATAGGTGAAGGGAATTAAGAGTACACTTATCAGGATGAGCACTGAGTAGTGTGTAGAATTATTGAGTCACTATATTGTACAATTGAAACTAATATAACACCGTATGTTAACTATACTTGAATAAAAAAATAAATAACATTTTAAAAAGTTTAAGCCTATTTCATGAAAGCGTATTCCAGCTAGAACTCTTTGTCCTCAAACACGTTTGTTTACTTGGGGTAGAGGTAGGAGGGAATGCCCGGAGAAAATGAGCTTTTAAATATGGAAGATCATATATAAGAGCATATCAAAATACATCCATACGCATATCAATATGCAGTTGGAAATATTTATATGACTGCATGTATCTTTGTGACTTCATTGACTCCATGCCATTCATTTTTTAAAATTTAAGGCATTCGAGAAAAATTACATAGAAAGGGAAAAGTCTGCTTACTGTAGAGATTCATGTTATGTGTTAATATCTGTAGTCTGTTTACTGGGAGTGTTTAGGTGCAGAATTAAGCCCTAGGAGATAGACATAAATTCTTAGACTGTGCTCTCATTTTGTAGGGAGATTTGAGGGCAGAACTGTGTTCAGTCCCGTACTTCCTCAGTTCCCCGTTCTGATATACACACGTATCCACCCATCCATTTGGTAGGGACTGTGTGATACTGGCTTTGGGCTCTGCTGAGCTCTTCAGGGCATTCCACATGTGATTTTGTGTAGTTGTGGGAATTCTTGAACATTTCAAAAGGAATGGCTCCTTAGGCTACAACCTCCATTAGTTCTGAGAGAGAATACAAAGTGGGTTATCCTCAGATCTAAAACTCTACCTCTCCTAGTTTGGTAACCATACTTGAATGTGAATTAAATATCAAATAGTGTGATGAGTACATTATTTAACACAAACTGAGACTTCACTAGAAGCCTCAAGACTGAGCCTTGGCTCGACGCAGGCGTCCTCTGTCAGGTCACCCCAGAAGGTCTTCCGGGCTGTAGGACAGAAACGCCGATCCATTGGTATAGGAGTGGGTTCTGGGCAGTCTGGCTTCCCTAGCCCACTTCCACCTTCTTTAACGGCACGTGCTGAGATTAACTGACCATTTTGCTTCAGAATTCAGGAAAACCCCGGGAGGTATATGATCAAGAGATGTCAGACTGGCTCCATTTCCCTCACTAGCCAGTAACCTCTAAAGTACAAAGCAAATGGCTAGTCAACAGTCTGTCTCAAAATTTGATACCACACAGCTTCTCGTGGAGCTGCTGTGAGCATTTTTGTTCTGCGGTCCTGTTGCTAGCTTTCACAAAGCATGAATGGAAAAATAATGAGGAAGAAAAATAGTCTAATGTGGGGTGGCTCGTATCAGAACGAGGGTGCTGAGAATAAGACATGGCGCACACCCACCTCAGAAGGCCTGTCTGTAGGGGAGCCAGGCAGTGTGGTCTCTTTTAAGGGCAAAGATAAGGGGCCAGCTTTTGAGAAGCAAAAAAATGGTGAATTGAAGAAAAGGTTTGAAATTTGAAAAGACTGATTGAAAGAAGGTCTGATAGGCTCTTGGAGAAATACATGAACTGCGTGCATAGTAAGGAAGATAGGTCCACAGCCTCCTTGCTCTGTTTCCCATTTTCTTTCATCAGCAAGAAATCGTTTCTTCTCCCCAAACACTTCTGCACTAAAATCAAGTTTTCGTTCTCATTGGCCATTGGGGATAGCAACATCTTTGATCTTCAACTTACTGAAGCAGCGGCCTACTGTTCTACTTCAAAGTACGCTTTTATGACTTAAGGGCATTTTAATAAAGAGTTCTCAAAAACCCAGTTGCGTATCATCTGGAATAGTAAGGAGCTGTGTAGCTCATCAGGTGATACAATGCCGGAATCATAAGGAAACTTCTGTGAGAAAAAAAAAAAATCGCCCTAGATGTTAGAGAGAATAGCTTTTGAAACATTTATACCAGCTTCGTAAGGGGGACACGCTCCTATGTCATGTCCCTTCTGCTTATCCACACATCTGCTGTTTGGAAATCAAAGTTACACCCTCAAAATAGGATGGCGTGGGTTTGAAAGGCTTCTATTCTAAAGAATGTGTGAAAATGCGACTTAGAAAAATCTCCCTTATGTATCTTTAACATGTGAAATGTCTGTAGTGTGGTAGAAGCTGTTTAGGTCAGAAAAGAATCTCTTCTGTTGTGGAATTGTTTGCAAACAAACAAGTCTTCAAACCTGTCCATTTGGAGCCAAGAGAGAAATTGCCATTTTTTTTTTCTTGACCTGGACAGAGGAAAGAAGACGTTTCCTTAGGTATGAAAGACAGAAGCTCTCTTACTGTGTTCATCTTAACCATCTGTTCCCGAAGGCAGCGCAACTTCCACAAACTCTTGGAAGAAGCAAAGAGACAAGTTTTCTAGCTAGAGAGGTTCATGGTAGCCGGATAATTCAAGTCTCAGTTGTGACGCATTTAAGGCAAGTTCAAAAATCTGGCAAGAGACACACAATTGAACAATACATAGAAGGAAACGTTTTAGCTTTTCGGAAGATTGAGGGTTTGGTATTTGGTGTATTTGGTCAAATATTTGAGACTAATGAGGTGATCGTTGGTGCCCTGGGGTGAAACAGACCATGCACATGGCAAGCACAAGTAAGAAAAATTGAGCCCTGAAATTCCCCTTTCGGTTAATTTCACCAAATGTTACTATTTTTGTCATACTCACTTTTGCTGTTTTTCTCTGCATACCCTCCCCCACACATCTCACGCACCCCTCCCCCTCCTTTCCTGGTGAACTGTTGGAAAGCTCGGTGAAGACCTCATGGTATCTCCCCCTAAAATGCCGTCTCTTGAGAGCAAGGGCATTATTTCACATGACCATAATTTCGTGGTCATGTGTAAGCATTTAATAGGGATAAGTTACTTGTGCGTGTTAAACAGACCAGATTTAAAATTCTCTAATTCTCTAGAAATACGTGTCTTGGTGATTTCCCCCTTTCTCTCAGGATCTAATCAAGAATCACTCGTGGCATTTCCCGGTCACATCCCTTTGGGCTCCTTTAATCTCTAACAGTTCACTTGCCACTTTTCCTTTTATGCCATTGGAAATTTTTGAAGACCCCGGGCCAGTTGTTTGTCGAATGCATCACAGTCTGAATTTGTGGATTTCTTTCCTCATGCTTTAATTAAGATTACATATTTTGGACAAAAATATTACACGGGTGAGTTAATATTCTTCCTATTGCTTTATACCCAGAGGCTCATTTGTCCCATTACTGGTGAAGCTACTTTTGAGCCCTTAGTTAAGCTAGAACTGTCTCTTGCGGAGGTACTTTTCATTCCTTTAAAAGAATCAATAGTAATCTGGCAGCGGGGAGCGGCGCCTGGGTGGCTCAGTTCAGTGAAGCGTCTGCCTTCAGCTCAGGTCATGATCCCGGGGTCCTGGGATCGAGCCCCGAGTCGGGCTCCTTGCTAGTGGGGGGGCCTGCTTCTCCCTTTGTCTCTGCCACTCAGCCTGCTTGTGCACTCTTGCTCTCTCTCTCTCTTTCTCTCTGTCAAATAAATAAATAAAATCTTTAAAAAATAGTAATCTGGAGTATAAAACTTGGAGAGCATGCAGATTTCTTCCCTACCATGGTAGACAGGATAATACCACCTCCATGCCCACATCCCTGTAGATATCCATGCCCTAATCCCTGGAACTTGTGAATCTGTTAGGTTAAAGATGGGTAAGGGGAATGAAGGTAGCAGTTGGAATTAAGGTTGTTAACCAGCTGACCTGGATATAGGGAAATTAGCCTGGATTATCCAGGTAGATCCAATATAATCACAAGGGTCTTTGAAAGTAGAATATGGCTAGAGGAGTCAGAGGGAGATGTGATGAAGGTAGAATGATCAGAGATGTAAAATACGCTTGCTTTGAAGGTGGAGAAAGGGAACCGCAACTCAAGAGTGCAGGCACCTTCTAGAAGCTGGACGAGGCCAGGAACCACATTCACCTGTAGCGCTTCGAGAAAGGAATGCAAATACCTAAAAAAAATCTGCCGATACCACGATGTTAGCATGGTGAGTCCACGTCTGGCTTCTAACTTCCAGAACTGTAAGTCCACAAATTTGTCTTGTTTTAAACTCCTAAATTGGGGCGCCTGGGTGGCTCAGTTGGTTAAGCGACTGCCTTCGGCTCAGGTCATGATCATGGAGTCCCGGGATCGAGTCCCACATCGGGCTCCCTGCTCAGCGGGAAGCCTGCTTCTCCCTCTGACCCTCCTCCCTCTCGTGCTCTCTCTCATTGTCTCTCTCGCAAAAAAAAAAAAAAATAATAAATTTAAAAATAAATAAATAAACTCCTAAATTTTTGGTAATATGTTACAAAAGCCATAGAAAACTAATACACCCCCTAAAATTGGATCTGTTCATTTTAGCACTTCTCGATGATCCTTGCCTGAATCTTTTCTTATTTGGGGACTTGAAAATGGTGGTGTTTACTGTGTTGCTTTTTCCTTACTTATTAGGTAGCATTCTTGTGAAAGAAGAGCTTCTGCCTTCTTGTTTGTTCTTCTCTCTCCCTCTTTGTCTCTTGAATATGCAGTATGAACTCATAGATCCCTTTTTAAAATCTAGAATTCTGTAACTTACTACTTTCATTATGTTTTTGATCTTTTGCTTGTCCCAAATTTGACCACCGGTAGCCAATCTAGCACACTCCTGTGCCCACCTGGCATTCCCTCATTAATTTTTAAGCTCGTTTTGCTTTCTAAAATACAATATTTAGGGTTAACCTTACCCCCCCTTTTTTTTTTACCCCAAACCTGGACACCACCATTTTCCCAAGGAGCCCTGGTTTCGTTTAATGAGGGAAGGAGGACTGATTTTTATTGTGACTTTGATGTCTCTCTCAGTTTACTTTTGGTTTTATTATGTGCTGGAGCATCTTTCCATGGTCTCAAAGACCTTTGCTGTAACTTTTTCTGTGAACCATTCATGTATTTTGCCCATTTTCTATCAGCCTGGGTTTTTTTTTTTCCCCTTACTGTGAGTTGTTGATGTAGCAGAGAAATTAGCCTTTGACTTGATAAACATGTTGCAACTGCTTTCTTCCAAATTTCTATTCATTCATTCTGTTGTTTTGCCATGTGAACTTCTTTTATGTGAATTTATTCACTTTTTTATTGCAACTGGATTTTGAGTTCGACCCACATCACAGCTGTAAAGAAATTCACCCATGTTTTCTTCCAGTATATTTAGATCTCCTATCTGCTTGGTGTAAGGTATGAGTCCAAACTTACCATTCAGCAGTTTCTCAAGAACATTTGCTGTCAAGTCCACCTTTTTCCCCCAGCCATTTGGGATGCCTTCTTTATCACTTACTAAATTTCTATGTTTTGAGGTCTGTTTTTGGACTTTGTATCCTGTTCTGTTGGTCAGTCTACACATGCTCCAATACCACAGTATTTTTTTTTAAAGATTTTATTTATTTATTCATGAGAGACAGAGAGAGAGAGAGAGGCAGAGGGAGAAGCAGGCTCCCAAGGAGCAGGGAGCCCTATGCGGGGCTCGATCCCAGGGCCCTGGGATCATGACCTGAGCCGAAGGCAGACGCTTAACCATCTGAGCCACCCAGGCGCCCCTCACAGTATTTTAATTAGAGTTTTGATAATAAGTATTAAGTCCTAGGGCTAGTCAGCCTTTCATGCTTTTCTCTGGGGTTTCCTAGCTATGTTCTCATTTTATAAGTGCATGTTGTAGCTCCCAGAAAACTTATTGGTATGTTTATTGGAACTGCATTAAATTTATATATTAGCTTAGGGACTTTTAAAATCTGATCTACTTGGTATTGTGAATATGCTCAATATAGAGAGAAAGTCTGACTACTTTCCCAGTCATTGTACATCTTTCTCAGTGGTTTTCCTTCTGCTGAGCATCTTTGAAATACCTGGCAAACCTCTCATTCTTAGGGCTCAGCTATCCCCCGCGCTGGCTCAGTATGTCTGGGTGACCTAACACAGCGTCAGTGTATATGAAGTTCCTTGGCTGATGGCAATATAAGGTAAAAGCTGAGAACCCCTGATTTTTTTTTTGGGTGGGTGAAGGGAGAAGGATCCTTTGGAGCCCTGATATGAGGGAAGGAGGACTGATTTTTATTGTGACTTTGATGTCTCTCTCAGTTTACTTTTGGTTTTATTATGTGCTGGAGCATCTTTCCATGGTCTCAAAGACCTTTGCTGTAACCTTTTCTGTGAACCATTCATGTATTTTGCCCATTTTCTATCAGCTTGGGTTTTAGGGAAAGGAAGGAGGAAAAAAAGTGTTTTAAAGTCCCTAGGATTCGTGATATGCTTGTATTTGGTTCATGTATTTGTAAAAGTTAAAAGATCTTTGTCACATTTACTGCTTTTTGGTTTGAATTCTACCTTGTTTGCTGTTCCTGGTTTCTTTTCTTTCTTTCTTTCTTTTTATCCAAGTTTTTATTTCAATTCCAGTTAACATAAAGTGTAATATTAGTTTCAAGTGTAGGATTTAGTGATTCATTGCTTACATACAACCACTGGTGCTCAGCACAAGTATTCTCGTGGTATACATTTCCTCAAACCCCCCCCTTTTTTTTTTTAGCTTTTATGAATTATGTGCTTTTAACTGTATTTTTTTGCATTTAGTATGTAATAGGGTTTTGTGTGCCTCTGATTTTTTAAGGTAGGTAAAACAAGCCTATTTCATATTATTTATAGATTATGTCCTATATGATCCCATATATATGCATTATTACATACAGTATTGTATAGGTGTGTGCTGCAGACTTGGGGCAGAGCCCCTGCGTTCTTTGCAAACTCCTGATCCTCTGAAGGTGAGGAAAAGGGAGTACGGATCTCCATGTGGTAATTCATGCAGCAGCATAGGAGAAAGCTAGAAGAACCCCAAGTGGAGACTATTTGTGTCTTGCAGGGAGGGGAGTCCTCTCCGAAGTCTACCCTCCAGCTGATTATGAAAATTAGTGCTGGGACAGATTTTGAAAAGGATGAGACAAGGCAAAGCTAGACGAATCACACCTACCACCCATTGCCCTGCCTTAGGAAATTTGAACTGAGTTTCTGGTCTAGTTCCTAAGATCGGTGGTTACCAGGATGGTGGCATCACCACTAAATGGGGTACAGCTGTTGGGAAGGTACAGGCTCCAGCTGATTCTGGTATTCCAAGCATTCCAGAGTGACCAGTGAGAAGTAAAGCGGAAGATCTTTAACATTAAACTACTGATACTTACTTACTTGGAATCATGTATATGTACATTACTTAAATGTAATGTCTGGTCTCAGCTGAATCAAAGAAGCTATAATTACTGCTTTTCTTTTTCTCTGCGCTCTATTTTCTTGGCCTCTTTGTCCAGAGTGCCCTTGTTTATTAGGAAGGATTGTTTTTTTTTTTCTGTGCTAGTTGTTACATTTATGGTAATAATTTGTATGCTATCCTTAATCCTCTTTCCCTTATTTAGATGCCTCCTGTTGGTTTTGACAGACTTCCACCTATGTGATAATCGGTGAGCTTACCTAACATCTCTTAGTGTTTCTTTCTCCTTCGTTGAATTATTTTTCATTGAATTATTTCTACTGGGTCAAAATACGTAACCTGGATGCCCTGTTCTTCTACCTTGACCGTCCATATTTCCTTTAACCTTGAATCTGCGCTTATGCATATTTAATGCTTACTATTAGTCCTACTCCTGGAGTTTGCTCTATCCTCTCCTGGTGGGATTAAGTTTGTGTCCTCGCAGATCCTGAGGAGTTGTTCATGGGGACAGTGTTCTGGAGATGTTAGCACATTTCCATTGTTTGTAGCCTTGTCATGTGAAGAAGAGCTTGTCTGGACGTAAGATTCCTGATTCCCACTTTGTCTTTTTTTTTTTTTTTAAGATTTTATTTATTTATTTGAGAGAGAGACCGACAGAGCGACAGAGAGCACGAGTGGGCAGGAGAAGGAGAAGTAGGCTCCCCACTGAGCAGGGAGCCCAATGTGGGGCTCAATCCCTGAGATCATGACCTGAGCCAAAGGCAGATGCTTACCCACTGAGCCACCCAGGCACCCCTCACACTTTGTCTTTAAAGTTTCTTTAAAATGGTACTCTCCATTGTCTTTATATATTTTGGTGTAAAAGTCTGATGCCAACCTGATTTTTTTTTTTAAAGTAACTTAGCCTTTTTACTTAGAGGTTCAGGGGATTTTTTTTTCCTTATCCTTAATATTTAAGTTTTACCAGGATATATCTTAGAACTCATGAGCCTGGTTGCATTACTTTAGGTATATAGTGGAGTCTTGGAATGCCTAACAACATTGTTTTCTTTCTAGAAAGTTTTCTTAGATTGCATCTTTAAATTTAAATATTTCATTGCATCGCTTTGCTTTTCTTCAAACTCTCTAGTTATCTCTTTGGTCTTCTATCATTTTTTCCATGTCTCTATGAATCTTTTTGTCTCTTTATTTTCCGGCTCATGGCTATTTTATCTTTTTCTTCAATGTCTTGTATTTTTTTTTAAGCTGAATCTTATTTGACTTACTTCTACAAATAGTTGTGTGAGAATGTTTAGTTCAGGTTGTACTGTTAGGTTTTCACCCACTTTATCTTCATTGGAGAATTCTTTTCCAATCAGAGCTAACTTCCTCAGATTCTTCTATTAATAATACCTTTGTGGATGTTGTTTGCCAAGTATGCTCATTTTGAAATGGCTTCTCTTTCTGTATGAGCAATAATGGGGTACATAGGCAGGGAGGAGTGTATGTTTGGCTGACCCCATTTCTAGTTTGTGGGTGCCCTCTTATCTGTGTTCATTGCATTGCAGTCTTTAGAAATTAATAGTGCTTGGTTTTAGTGGGGAGGGGGGACTTTATGTCTCCTGATTTTATTACTATTTTTTTTTAAAGATTTTATTTATTTGAGAGCAAGAATGAGAGAGAGAGAGAGAGCATGAGAGGGGGAGGGTCAGAGGGAGAAGCAGACTCCCTGCCGAGCAGGGAGCCCGATGTGGGACTCGATCCCGGGACTCCAGGATCATGACCTGAGCCGAAGGCAGTTGCTTAACCAACTGAGCCACCCAGGCGCCCTGATTTTATTACTATTTTTAAAATATCTATAGACCCTTTAATTTCCAGTGCTTGTTTCCTTCTTCCATTCACCCCCAATCCTATGCAAAACCCAACCCTTTTTCCCCAGAGTAGTACCTTCTTGAGATTCTAATCTGTGCTCCTGCATTCCCAAATCTCTGCCTGTGGGTTATTTATCAACCATGCACAGAACCACTGTGTCTCAACATTGTTCCAATTTGGCATTTAGGATGTGAGTCTCTCCGCCTGGGAGATGATTTTTATCCATATTCTGTCATTGGGTCTCTGATCTCTTCTTGCCCACCTACAGTTGCTGCCCCCTGTCCTCTTGTGTATTGAGCTCTGGAGCTTGGTCTGCTGCCTCAAGCTTTTGATTTCTCTTCTTAAGCAGAGATGGAAGTCCATAATAACTGATCCTCCTCAGGCTCTAAGTTTGGGTTCTGAAAAGCTTTGTTTGCCATACTTGTTGATCTGAATTTGTGTTTGTTTTTGTTCGTTTGTTTGTTTGTTTGTTTTCCCATATAGTAGATGGAGATAGATGAATATAAGCAACCACTGTCTTTCTCTGGAAACTCAAATGTTTCTTAGATATACCTAAAGTTTACATCTTAGCATTTTTTTCTTAACATGAATGTCTTTCATTAAGACAGCATATTTGTCTCATAGCACTTGTATATAGAGTCCTTTATTTGTTCAGTTATGCTTTGAAAAAAGCACAATTTTAAGTGAGAAAACCGAGACTTGGAAAGGTTATGTGAATTCTTCACTATCACATACCTATATATATTGGAAGAACTAGAATTCAAATTATAGCAATGAAAATGAAATAAACAGCTTTTTAAGTTGTGACTCTTTACTAGTACCAACCCCTCACTCGCATTGAAAATGCCTAATCAGAGTTAAGATCATCACCCCTTGAAGTTGTATGAAAAGTTCCTGCATTGTGTGGATATTTTCTAAGACAGTTGTGACATAAATAGATTTGGTCTCTGCCCCCAGTTCCTCACACAGAGCTTCTAGAAACCTTTTACTTTCCTGAGTGGTAGGGGTGATAGGAGGCTCATTCTCAGAGTTCCTAAATCTCTTGGAATTTTTTGGATAATAAGATCATCTTTTGTTCTAAGGAGGTGACTCTTGGTGGGCTCCTGAGTCGCTTCATGATGGGGGCAGATCACCAGAAAGAATAGGCATGACCAGAAGCTTGAAACTTTCAACCCCATACTTGAGGGAGGGGAGAGAGCCTGGAGATTGAGTTAATAATTGATCACACCTATATGGTGAAGCCTCCATAAAAATCCCTTAACTGTAGGCTTCAGAGAATTTATGGTTTTGGGGAACATCTCCATGTACCAGAAGAGTGGTATCCTCCAACTTCACAGGGACAGAAGTTCCTATGCTTGGGACATTTCCAGACCTTACACTGTGTACCTCTTCATCTGTCTATTTATCTGTGTTTTTTATAGTAAATTGGTTATAGTAAATATTTCCTTGAGTTTCATGAACTCTCCCAGTAAATTATCAAACCTTGGGGCAGTGGGTGGTGGTTATGGGACGCCATGACATTGTAGCCAAGTTGGACAGAAGTGTGGTTACTCTAGGGTCCCATGACTTGAGTCTGTCATATAAAGTGAGGCCAGTCTTGTGGGAATGAGCCCTTGAATCTGTGGAGTCTGACACTAACTTCAGTTAGTGTCAGAATTGGATTAATTCTAGGACACCCAGTTGGTGTCCAGAAAATTGTAGAGGAAAAACCCCCATGCATTGCTATCAGTTGTTGTGAGTAAAGAAATAGCTCTTGAAACAGTGGTTCCCAGCCAGGGCTAGATCAAAATCATGTTGAAATACTTTTTTAAAAGAGGGAGTCTGGAAACCAAATCCATTGACTCTACTTCTGTAAATCTAAGGCAAAACCCATAAATTTGTATTCTAAATTGTTAATCATTCAGCCAGCCAGCTAATTGCTAATTTCAGCAACTCTCTTGGGCACTGGAGTAGAGTGGTTCCTGAACTTAATAGTTCTTGCTCTCGTGGAGTTGACAGTCTCATGGGAGAGAAAAAATAGTGATTCAGGAATCACGCTGTTGATATAAAAAATGAAATCACAAATGCTCAGATCAGTGATCTGAGGGGGAAAAATAGAGGAGAGTATAATAAATTTGTGTGATGTAGCCTGAGAGCCTAGAGGAGGCTTCCTTGAGAAAGGGACACTTAGCTGAGACCTGGAAGGTGAGAGTGCTGGCTACTCAGCAAGACCACATCATGTGCAAAAGTCCTATGGCAGAATGAGAGTGGAGTGTTAGAAGAACCAGAGGAAGAGAAGGATGAGTATGGCTGATGATGAGACCAAGCCGTGTAGGAGCCATGAATAATGAGTTGAGGATTTTGGCCTTGACCATAAAAGCAAAGGAAAATCACTGCTGGGTCACATGCATTCTGTGTGAGCGGAATGTGGATACTACATACCCTAATCAGAGTTGCATTGTTAAATGAAAATCCCAGCTTTTTTGTAGAAGCACTGGAGCAAATGTTCAAAATGGCGGAATTACAAACCAGGATGCTATGGCATTAAAGGGAAAATAATATGTCTGAGGACTATTTCAGATGTACCGTAAAGAGGACTTGGTGATGGAATTGAATTGGGTTGAGGGTTAAGGTTTGAGGTGTTCTCACCTCAGGTGAACAGGTGAGGTGTCTGTTTTGGGGGCTTGTGTATGTTGCATGGTGGGAAGTCTGATTCACTGGGATGGAGCCACTGAAATGAACCATGTAGTGAAGATATTTTGATTCATTCTCAAATATGTTGAGATGGGAGGTACATTTTTGATATCAAAATGGACTTGTTGAATAAGCTATAGAATATATCAGTGTGGAGGTCTGCAGACAGGCGAGACAGCACGGTTCCTACCATGGCAGGGTGTCCCATTAAGAAAAAATGCCCCCAGAAAGAATCCTTGGATAATGGCTTTAGCCATTGAAGAGTATAGTGAAATATCAGGATTATTGGCATCTATCATGCTGGTGTCATCTATTCATTAAATTAAACATGATTTTAAAGAACCCAGACAAGGCTGGAAGCTCTTGGAGTTGTGGTGAACATGCTTGGCTAGGTCTGTGTTTGTACTACTGTGATTTTTTTTTTTTTTTTTTTTTTGATAATGAGGTAGCATGTACTCTCTCCTGGGAGCTGAAATGACTTCAAAGAAACCTTCACCCATCTTCATTTCTGCAGGAGAGGAGGCAGGAGCCTGCGGAGTGAGTGAATAGGATGTGGAAGGTGGAAAAACAGCCCAATTAAATTGCAGTGGAATGATAGAAGTGAATGAAATTTTGAAAAAGAAAAAAAGAAAACACACACACACAAAAACAAAACAAAAAACCCCACATTATCTCTGGTAAGAGAGTAAGTTCAAAAAGAATTGGAAAAATGCAAAAAAGGGGGGGGGCATTTCACCAGCTCTGTCAGTTTGCTTCTCTGACCATTTCTCTATTTATTAATTGGCAATGGGTGATAAGATGTGTTTCCATCTGCTGCATTTCCAGATAAAAATGTCAGTGGCAAAAGCAACATTGAATTCAGAGAAGCATCTTGAATTAGAAAGCTAGGGGATCTGTTCCACGAGTTTCCTGGCCAATTGGCTATAGAACAGAATGAGAAGACTGTGTTATAGAGGTTCATCAGTGGCTTGCAGGGATTGATGAGCTGTGAGACCCATGTCATTCTACCAGGAAACAAGAGTTGGATGATGGCAAACTGAAAGAAATGTGAAAGTTGATCACAACAGCTATTTGTAGGCCACAGATTTCCCATACCTGCATTCTTTCTCTTCTCACAATTTCCAATATTTGTATTTTATGGTAGGCCTGCCTTTGATAGTTAATCTCAAATCCTCTTGGGAAATGACACAAATAAATTGTATACATTTATACAAATACAATGTTTTTATACAAATAGAATGTATACAATTGAATACATTTATACAAATACAATGTATACATCGTATACAATTATACAAATAAAATGGACATAGAATGGGACTGGGTTGGTTCCAATCTTAACCACATATGTAGCCAGAATCTGGTATGCGGATGACGACATTTGGCATTCTCCTTGCTCATGACCACTCCCACCGTCTGGCCTCCTGTTACTCTCGGAAAAAGGATATCAGTGAAATAAGCAAAGTCGTGGACCAGCAAAGCCACCCGGAAGTACCAGCATACTCTATGTCTCCTCCCCTGGGAAACAGGGAGCCCATGAGTGCCACTTCGGTGCGTGTGTGCCTTGCACATCTAGGCTGGTGGCGCCCCACGCACACACCTGGAGTTTCCTCCCTAATCCGTTTTTCCTCTGCACTGAGGGCAGCCTCTTGCCGTGTTCTCACTAATTATCTCTGA
This sequence comes from Leptonychotes weddellii, assembly GCF_054177405.1. Taxonomy (NCBI): domain Eukaryota; kingdom Metazoa; phylum Chordata; class Mammalia; order Carnivora; family Phocidae; genus Leptonychotes; species Leptonychotes weddellii. The sequence continues at coordinate 123,238,429 of NC_138375.1, forward strand.
CATGCAGTTGGCAACCCTGTTTGTGAGGCTTCGTCTATATTCTGCGCTAGGTTGGCCTCACCCCTTGGGAGATGAGAAGATGTGTGTCTTTGAATCAAAAGATCTGAGCATGCAGTCAAGATGTACTCCTGTGATCCCTTAATATACTTTAAGCCAGGACCCCTTTTATTGTCTCTCAGACACCATTTCCCAAATGCACTGCAGTGTCAGCCTATTCTTCAAAGTGCCCTTACAGAGAGCACCTGATGTCTCCAGCTGGAAGAAAAAGCTAAGGACAGACTCCACCCTGCTGCTCTTCACTCAGGGCCTGAGAATATGTCAGGAGGAAGCACTGTTTTTCCTACTGAGATGGGGGTAAATGCAGAATGTTTGAGTTGCAGAGTCTTCTGAAGATGGTAGTGTGTGTGTGTGTGTGTGTGTGTGTGTGTTGGTGGTGGGGGGTGGTTCTTAGTGTAGCGCTGATTGCCCAAGCGAGATCACATATGGAAAATTAAACATAATGAAACTCAAACATTCTCTTGCTTTGAAGGTGATGCATTTGAGCAGGAGGCTGCCCTCCTGCTCTTCCTTATAATCTTTGCAAAATTGAAAGGGAATTCTTCAGTCAAGAGCCATACAGAAAACCCTTTGCCGGTCAGACTGGGCTCTCACACTAGAGTAAGAAGACCTCAGTTTTAGATTCCCTGGGATCGTAACTGCAATATTACAGTAGGTTTTCATTGATACTATGGAAACAAAGAATGTGTTTAGAGGGCACCTTACTCCCTAGTCCTTGTGCTTCCTCCTATGTTCTTGGAGCTCCATGCACTACAACACACAGGGACTCCCTTTTGCTCCTTTCCTTACTCTGCTTTAGGGAAAGGCAGTTCTGGTAAGACAGTGACTTTGGGCAAAACAGCTGAGCATGGTGGGCTCAATCCACCCCTTCTTCCTCGTAGACATCAACCATTCATTCATTCACCAGATAGTATCGAGGGCTGTACATATTATCAGATACCTTTCTGGCCACTGGAATTGAAGCAAATAAAATAGACCAATGTGAATGAAATAGACAAAGAACTCCTATTCTAATAGGAGGCACAGAAAATAAATGTAAGAGACATAAGTGCTTTTAAAGTGGCAAGTGCAGGGGCGCCTGGGTGACTCAGTCAGTGAAGCGTCTGCCTTCAGCTCAGGTCGTGATCCCAGGGTCCTGGGATGGAGCCCCACATCGGGCTCCCGGCTGGGCAGGAATCTCCCTCTCCCACTCCCCCTGCTTGTGTTTCTGCTCTTGCTAACTCTCTCTCTGTCAAGTAAATAAGTAAGATCTTTAAAAAAATAAATAAAGTGGCAAGTGCAACCATGATGGGCACTGAGCCGTGTCTAGCATTGTTGAATCATTCGTACACCTGAAACTAATATAACACTGCCTGTTATGATATGATACTTTATGTGGAAAACCCAAAAGACTCCACCCCAAAACTGCTAGAGCTCATACAGGAATTCAGTAAAGTAGCAGGATATAAAATCAATGCACAGAAGTCAGTGGCATTCCTATACACCAACAAGACAGAAGAAAGAGAAATTAAGGAGTCGATCCCATTTACAATTGCACCCAAAACCATAAGATA
>NC_138375.1:123240538-123250284 GCF_054177405.1 Leptonychotes weddellii
TGGGGGAGAGGGGAGGCTGTGACAAGAAGAGGGTACTGACATGACGGTGCTAGCAGGAACAGTGGTGAGGAGGAACAGGATTCCGAGCGTATTTGAAGCATGGATGGCAAAACTTGCTGACAGATGACATGCAGTGTGAGGAAAGATAAGCATTAAGAATGGAGATATGCATCAAAGATTTTGAAGTGCATAACTGAAGAATGGATTTGCAATGAAGTCGGGTGGAAAGACTGGGATAGGACCTGTTTGGGGTGGGGCTCGGAGTAAAAATCAGGAGTTCAGTCTTAGATACATTTGAGTTTAAGATGCTTATTAGACATCCAGGTGGAGATAGTAAGGTGCTCAGAGGAGAAGCCCAAACCTGACATCAGCTTGGACCTGCGTGAGATCATTCTAGAAGGTGAATATGGTCAGAAAAATAAATGTGGCACAAGGACTAATCCCTGGACACTCCCAACATTTAGAAACTGCGAACAAAAGAAATGAGCAACAGAGGAGATGGGAGAGGTAAGAGTGCCGAGTGGGGTGAAGTGTGTCTTTGTACAGGATCCATTGCTCATCCTCTGGGAGACAGTTCCCACTCCTGCCTGGGCCTGCCTGGGGAGTTCCACCATGTTTTGCTCTTCAACCTTCACAATGCTACTTGGCTAATAAACTTGGATGAAGCCATGTCCTTCAACCTGATCTCAAGTGCTGCTTTAGTTTCTTCTCAAAGTGCTCAGACCTGGGTGGGAGAGAATGGTGTTCTACCTCAGGCCTCCCTTGGGGCCTCCTAAAAGAAAAACTGAACAAGTGCATTTATTTTATTTTTTTAAAGATCAGAAATTTCTTTTTGTGATTTTTTTTTTATACCAAGAATCAAAGGGATCTATATTTAGGGTATAATATTTTATTGTTTAACAAATAAAGGCAATATTTTAAAAACAAACCATATTGTCCAATATTAAGTTTTAGTTTTCCTTTAATACTTACTCTTGACAAAGGGGTGAGCTCTTCTTGTTCTTAGTTCTCCTATAATTGAACCTTTTTTGGGTGGTCATGTGTCTTAGGCCTTGGTAACAAACTGACCTTCTTTGAATGTTGACATTTTCTTTTTGGCAAATGTGTCTGGGCATATTTACAAAGTCAGCTCCTAGCCACAGCTGAAGTCATTGGGGACCAGTAATCAACATTGTTTGACAGGATCAAGTATCATGTGTGGGTTTGGAATATGCCTATATGGGAAAAGAAGAGAAAAATGCAGGAGGCGTCCATGCCAAAATGATTACATCTCAAGGCACTCCTCGCTTAACAGAGTCTCACATCTTTGCGACTCTTGCCTTAATATTTTCTGTTTTCCTAAGAGAAGGGTGCTTCCTCTTGTTTTGGGGAAAAAAACAACTTCTTCAATATTATTTTGGTGACTTTATTCACTAGTTAAATTTAATCTTGATAGTAAAAAAAGACCCTTTCAATTAAGTTCATGCAAGTTTATTATAAAACCTTAGCATTATACTGAAGTATGTAAAAAGGAGAAAGAAAACCAAGTCAGAATCACAAGATTTAAATACATATGGGTATTAATATTGTGCTGTCCATACTTATTTTTTTTTCTTATACAGTATTTTAATTTACTTCCAAAAATGCATCATGTTATACATACTATGAAAATTGATTTTAACCACTTCCTAAGGTACGCTCAATTCTAGTAAATATTCCATGAATGCTACTTGAAAAGAAGATGAATTTTCTGTTTTCAAAAACTAGAGCTTGATATAAAACACTAATTAAAATTACCTTCCTGGTTCTGTATTCACATACTCTGTATTTTTTACTACTCTTCTTGTTCTGTAAGATAATCTCAGGTTTTCATTTTTTGCTTTAAATTTTAATTTTTGTCAATTTTCAACAGTTTTGTAACATGCCTTAGTTTTAGGCAGTATCCTTCCTCAAAAAGTTACCCTCTTTAAGAATAGAACAAAGGTGGAGTTATTACACTCGCTGATTTCAAAATGTGCTACCAAGCTCTAGTAACCAAAATACTATGGTACTGGCACAAAAACAGACACCTAGATCAATGAAATGGAATAGAGAACCCAGAAATTAACCCACACTATATATGATGATTTAATCTATGACAGAGAAGTCAAGAATATACAATGGGGAAAAGATAGTCTCTTCAAAATAATGGTGTTGGTAAGACTGGATCACTATCTTGCACCATATACAAAAGTAAATTCAAAATAGGTTCAAGACCTGAATGTAACACCTGAAAGCATAAAACATCTAGGAGAAAACACAGGTAGGAAGCTCTTTTGACCTTGGTTTTAGCAATATGGTCTTGGACCAGTCTCTTGAGGCACATGCCACAAGAGCTAAAGTAAATGAGATCACATTAAACTGAAAAGCTTTGCATGCTGAAAGAAACCATCAACAAAATGAAAATGCAACTTAGTGAATGTGCCCAGATAGGTACAAATCAAACATCTGATAAAGGGTTAACATCCAAAATATATAAAGAGTTCACAGAACTTACTGGTTTTTTGTTTTGTTTTAAGAACTTACTTATTTGAAAGATAGCACACAGGAGCATGAGTGGGGGGAGGGGCAGAGGGAGAAACAGACTCCCCAGTGAGCACAGAGCCTGACGTGGGGCTGGATCCCAGGACCCCAAGATTATACTGAAGTTACATGCTTAACTGAGCACCTAGCCACCCCTAATGTGTGTGTGTGTGTGGGGGGGTTGTAATATTTATTTATGTATTAGAGAGCAAGCATGCAAGCAGGGGGAGGGCCAGAGGGAGAGGGAAAGAGAGACTCCCAAGTAGACTTCAGGCCCAATGGAGAGGCCAACACTGGGCTCGAGCTCACAACCCCAAGATCATGACCTGAGCTGAAATCAAGAGTTGGACGCTCAACCGAGTGAGCCACCAAGGTGCCCCACAACTTAATGTTTTTAAAAAACAATTCAAAAAATAAGAGGTCCTGAATAGACATTTTCCCAAAGAACACCTACAGATGGCCAACAGGCACATGAAAGATGCTAAATACCCCTAATCATCAGAGAAATGCAAATCAAAACCACAATGAGATATTAGCTCACACCCATTACTTTTGTTTTTCTTCGTAATAACTAGTGTTGGTGAGGATGTGGGGAAGAGGAACCCTTCTTTGCTTCTGGTGGGCACGTGATTTGGTGCAACCCCTGTGGAAAACAAGTACAGCGGTTTCTCAAAAAATTTAAAGTAGCACTACCATATGATCTGGTGATTCCATTTCAGAATACTTATCCAAAGAAAATGAAAACACCAATATGAAAACATATTTGCAACTGTATGTTCGTTGTAGCTTTACTTTCAGTAGGCAAGATACTGAAGCAACCTGTGTCCAGCAGCGAATGAATGGATAAAGAAGTTGTGCTCTGTGTGTGTATGTATATACATATAGAATACATGTATGTGTATTATATGGAATATCACTCATAAAAAAGAATGAAATCTTGGTATTTCTGACAGTGTGGATGGACCTAGAGGGTATCACGCTAAATGAATTAAGTCTGATAGACGAAGACAAATACTGTATGATTTCACTTACTTGTGAGCTTTAAAAAACAAAGGAACAAAACAAAGCAGAAACAGACTCACATTTAGAGGAACAAACCTTTGGTTACCAGATGGGGGAGGTTTTAGGGGCCCATGAAATAGATGAAGAGCATTAAGAATAACAAACTTTGTGTTACAGAGTAAGTCATGGGAATGTAATGTACTGCATAGGGAATATAGTCAGTAATATTGTGATAACTTTTTATGGTGACAGATCGTAACTAGACTTCCTGTGGGGATCATTTCATAATGTATAAAAATATTGAATGACTGTGACATACATCTGAAACTAATAGGATATTATATGTCAACTATACTTCAAAAAATTATCCTCTTGAATGGTTTTTATTTTGAATTTCACTGGATCTGTTATTAATATGGTGACCCTTGGTTCTTTATTTCTTTGAATTTTCTTCATACATTTTACCCATTTTCTGAGTTACTTTCTTTTAAGTGTATATATAACAGGTAGCATGAACAACAGTTGGATTCTGAATCAAATGAAGTATCTTTATGTTTTTCTTTCAAATATCTGAATTCACTCACATTGATTATACCACATAATAAGTAATATTTATGCTTATAATTTTTTTGTTTTCTTTTTTGGAATACTTTTTGACCCATTTCATTTTTCTCATAATTTTCTATGACACATTGACATTCTTATTCCTCCACCTTAGCCACTCTTTATGTTTCATTCTATTGTTATATTTATGTCTTTAAAAAATGAACACCATCTTTGTGCAGTTAACACTCTAGTGAAATAATGGCAGTTGACTTTTTAATTAAACTTTTTAGGGGAATTTTAGATTTATCTCAAACTTGAATGGAAGTACAGAGAATTTTCTCTATCCTCTCTCCTTTCATACATAGAAGCTCATCCCCCACCAGACTGTACATTTGTTATAATCAGTGAACCTACATCGGCATGTAATTATCACCCAAAGTCTGTAGTTTATATAGGGGTTCACTCTTGATATTGTACATCTTAATGAGTTTTGACAAATGTATCCATTATTGTAGTAACACAGAGAATGGTTCTACTCTTCTTCTGTGCTCTGTCTGTTCATTCATCCCTCTACCCTAACTGTTGGTAACCAGCGAACTTTTTACTGTTTCTATACTTTTGCCTTTTCTAGAATGTCGTCTAGTTGTGATCATGCAGCTTGAAGAGCTTTTCCGGTTGGTTCCTTTCACACAGTAGTACTTAAGTTTCCTCCATGTCTTTTCAAAGCTTGATAGCTCATTTCTCTTTAGCACTGAAAAATAGACTATTGTCTAGATGTATCATAGTTTATTTACCCATTTACCTCCTGAAGGACATCTTGGTTGCTTCCAGGTTTTGGCAATTAGGAATAACACTGCTGTAAATATGTGTGGGCAGGTTTTTGTGTGGATGTAAGTTTTCAGTTCATTTGGGTCAATTCCAAAGAGTGTTATTGCTAAATCATATGATAAAATCATGTACTATGTTGCAGTCCCACCAGCAATGAATGAGAGTCCATATTGCTCCCCATCCTTGCCAGCACTGGGTGTTGTCAGTGTTTTGGATTTTGGCCAGTCTAACAGGTATGTAGAGTGGTATCTCATTGTTGTTTAAATTTGTCATTTTCTAACAACATATGATGATAAGCATATTTTCATATGCTCACTTGGCATCTGTATAACTTCTTTGGTGTCTGTTCAGGTCTTTGCCTACTTTTTAAATTGGTTTTTCTTTTATTGAGTTTTAAGGATCTTCATGTATTTTGCATAGCAATCCTTTATCATACATGCCTCTAAAAATATTTTCTGTCAGTCTGTAGTCTCTCTTCACATACTCTTGACACTGTATTTAGCAGAGCAGAAGTTTTTGATGAAGTCCGTATTGTTCGATATTTCTCTCATGGATTGTGCCTTTGGTTTTGCATTTAAAAATGCAAGGTCGCCAAGATTTTTTCCTATGGTATTTCCTAGGAGTTTTATAGTTTTTCTTTTTACATTTAGGTCCCTGATTCATTTTGAGTCTTTTTTTTTTTTTTTTTTGTGAATGGTGTAAGGTCTGTGTCTATATTCATTTCTTTGCATGTGCGTGTCCAGTTGGCCCAGCACTCTTTGTTGGAGAGTCTGTCTTTGCCCCATTGCATTGCCTTTGCTCATTTGTTAAAGAAAAGTTGACCATTATTTATGTGGGTCTAATTGTGGGCTCTCTAATCTGTGCATTGATCTATTTGTCTGTTCTCTCACCAATACCATACTGTAGTGCAAGAGGTGGGTATAAGACACAATAAAAAAAGTAAGTGAAAATGAAAAGCTGTATTAAAAAGTACACTACCTCAAGATTAACTGCAAAGCTGTATAATCAGGACAGTGTAGCTTTATAGTAAGTCCCCAGGTAAGGTACTGTCAACCCTCCAGTTCTGTGTTTCTCCTTCAGTATTGTGTTCATTGTTCTGGGTTTTGTGCCTCTACGTAGAAAATTTAGAATTAGTTTGTCAATATCCACAAAATAACTTGCTAGGGTTTTGATCGGGATTGAGTTGAATCTCTAAGTCCAGTTGGAAAGAATCAACTACCTAGACCATATTGAGTCTACACATGATCATAGAGTATCTCTCTATGTAATTCTTCCTCGATATTTTTCATCTGTGTTGTCCTCGTAGATGCCTTATATGTAGCTTGTTGTATTTATACCTAAGTACTTCATTTTTGGATGTGCTAAGGTAAACCGTAATGTGTTTTTAACGTCAAATTCCACTTGTTCGTTGTGTTATATAGGAAAGGAATTGACTTCTGTATATTAACCTTATATCTTATTTTATAATCTTGCTATAGTCATTTAACAGTTTCAGGAGATATCTTGTTGATTCTTTTCAGTTTCTTTACATAAATGATACTATCATACACTAATAAAGACAGTTTTATTTCTCTTTTTCCAATATGTATACGTTTTATACCCACTTCTTGTCTTACTAAATGAACTATGACTTCTAGAACAGTGTTGAAAACCAGTGCTGAGAGGGAACATCCTCACCTGTTACTGATCTTAGCAGAAAAACAGTTTTTCATCATTAAGTAGTGTGTTAGCTATAGGGGCTTTTTGTTGTTGTTGTTGTTTATCAAGTTGAAGAAATTCCCTTCTAATCCTTTTTGGCAGAGAGTTTTTATCATGAATGGGTGTTTGGTTCTGTCAGTTAACTGTTCTGCATGTATTGATGGGATCATGTGGTCTTTTCTTCCTTAGCCTGTTGATGTGTTGGATTATGTTAATTTTTTAATGTAAAAGCAGCCTTGCATACCTGGGATAAATCCTTCTTGATTGTGGTGTATAATTCTTTTTTATATGTTGTTGGATTCAATTTACTAATTTTTAGGGATTTTTACGTTTATGTTCAAGAGAGATAGTGGTCTGTAGCTTTCTTGCCTTGTAATGCTTGCTGTTTCTGGTGTTAAGATAATGCTGGTCTCAGAGAATGAGTTATTAAGCATTCCTTATGCTTCTGTCTTCTGAGAGAGATTATAGAGGATGGATATAATTCATTTGGAAAAATAGATATAGGCCTATTCAGATTGTGTGTTTCTTCTTGTGTTAGTTTTGGCAGATTCTGTCATTCAAGGAACTGGTCCAGTCATTTATATTACCAAATTTGTGTGCATAGAGTTGTCCATAGTATTTCTTTATTATCCTTTTAATCTCCATGGATCTGTAGTGATGTTCCCCTTTCATTTCTGATTTTAGTAATTTGTGTCAACTCTTTTTTTCTTACTTAGCTTGGTCATAGGCCTATTAATTTTATTGATCATTTCAAAGAACCAGCTTTTGGTTTCATTGGTTTTTCTCTATTGATTTGCAGTTTTCAATTTCATTAACTTCAGTCTTACTATTTTTTCTTCTGTTTAGTTTGCATTTAATTTGTGCTGCTTCTATTTTCCTAAGATAAAAGCTTAGATTATTGATTTTAGACATTTCTTCTTTCCTAATATTTGCATTTAATGCTATAAGTTTTCCTCTAGACTGCTTTCACTCCATCTCACAAATTTTTATAAGTTCTATTTTATTTCCATCTAGTTCAAAATATTTTTAAAATTTCTCTTGAGAGGGGCGCCTGGGTGGCTCAGTTGGTTAAGCGACTGCCTTCGGCTCAGGTCATGATCCTGGAGTCCCGGGATCAAGTCCCGCATCGGGCTCCCTGCTCGGCGGGGAGTCTGCTTCTCCCTCTGACCCTCCCCCCTCTCATGTACTTTCTCTCTCTCATTCTCTCTCTCTCAAATAAATAAAATCTTTAAAAAAAAAATTTCTCTTGAGAATTCTTCTTTGACTATCTGTTATTCAGAAGTGGTGTGTTGTTTAATCTCAAAGCATTTGGGATTTTCCAACTATCTTTCTATTATTGATTTCCTTTTTTTAACATTTTATTTATTAACTTGAGAGAGAGAGAGAGCAGAGGGAGAGGGAGAAGCAGACTCCCCACTGAGCAGAGAGCCTGATGCAGGACTTGATCCCAGGACCCTGGGATCATGACCTGAGCCAAAGGCAGACACTCAACCAACTGAGCCAACCAGGCACCAGTCCATTATTGATTTCTAATTCAATGCCGTTGTGGTCTCAAAGCAGACATTTGGTGATTTCTTTGCCTTTAAATTTGTTATGGTCCAGAATATGGTCTGTATGGGGGAATATTCCATAAGAGCTTGAGAAAAATGCATATTCTGCTATTGTTGAATAGTGTACAGATGTTAATTATTAGTTGATTGATGGTGCTTTAAATTCAACTGTGTTCTTACTAACATTCTTTCTGATGGATTTGTCCACTTCTGATAGAGGAGTATTAAAATCCCCACCCATAAGAGTAGATTCATTTATTTTTCCTTGGAATTTTATCAGTTTTTACCTTAAATATTTTGTTGCTCTGATGTTGGGTGCATACACCTTAAGGACTGTGTTTTCTTTGAATATTGACTCCTTTATCATTATTTCATGTCATATTCATCCCTGATAACTTTCCTTGTTCTGAAATCTGTTCTGTCTGAAATAGTATAATTACTCCTGATTTCTTTTCATTAGTGTATTAGGGTTATTTATGTATAGGAACACAAAATAGGAGATGGATGGATGGGAAGTTTCACTATAGGAATTGGCTCACATGATGATTATACAAGTTGAGAAATCTCATCATCTGCTGTCTATAACGTAGAGAACTGAGAAAGCCAATGGTATAATTCAGTCTGAGATGGAGGGCTAAGAACCATGAAAGCAGAAGTTGGATGTCTCAGCTCAAGCAGAGACTGGGCGAATTCACCTTTACTCCCCCCACCTTTTTATTCTATTCAGGCCCTCAATGGATTGGATGATACCCACCCACATTGGGGAGAGCCATCTGCTTTATTCAGTTCACCTGTTCAAATGCTCATCTTTTCTATAAACACCATCACAGACACTCACAGAAATAATGTTTTGCCAACTATCTAGGCATCCTTTTGCCCAGTCGGGTTGACATATTAAAATAACAATCTCAGTTAGTGTTATCATGGTCTGTTTTTCTCTATCCATTTACTTTTAATCTCTGTGTTTATATCTGAAGTAGGTTTCTCATAGACAATGTTTAGTTGGGTCTTGTTTTTTGATTCATTTTGTTAATCTCTATATTTTAATTGTTATATTTCTATCATGGACATTAAAAGTGATTATTGAAATGGTTAGACTCATGCCTACCATATTTATTACTGTTTTCTGTTTATTACCTGTGTTCTTTTTTTTTCTATTTTTGCCTTTCACACTTTTTTCTGTCTTGAGATTTGAGAATTTTGTATGATTCCTTTTTCTATTTTTTCTTAGCATATTAGCTATACTTCCTTTTCAGCCTTTTTTAGTGGTTGCCCCAGAGTTTGCAAAATACATTTCACCTATTCCAATCCACTTTGACCTAATACTGTACAACTTTACAGGTAGTGCAAGTAGCTCACAATAACAAAATATTCTTTTTTTTAAATTATATTAATATTAATAACCATACATTACATACATTACATTACACCATTAGTTTTTGATGTAGTGTTCCATTGTTTGCATATAACACCCAGTGCTCCATGCAGAACATGCCCTCTATAATATCCATCACCAGGCTAACCCATTCCCCCACCCCCCTCCCCTCTAGAACCCTCAGTTTGTTTTTCAGAGTCCATAGT
>NC_138375.1:123250384-123266298 GCF_054177405.1 Leptonychotes weddellii
CCTCCCACCCCGCACCACTCCAGCAACCCTCAGTTTGTTTCCTGAGATTAAGAATTCCTCATATCAGTGAGGTCATATGATACATGTCTTTCTCTGATTGACTTATTTTGCTCAGTATAATACCCTCCAGTTCCATCCACGTCATTGCAAATGGCAAGATGTCATTCCTTTTGATGGCTGCATAATATTCCATTGTATATGTATATACCACATCTTTTCTATCCATTCATCTGTCAGTGGACATCTTGGCTCTTTCCACAGTTTGGCTATTGTGGACATTGCTGCTATAAACATTGGGGTGCATGTGCCCCTTTGGATCACTACATTTGTATCTTTGGGGTAAATACCCAGTAGTGCAATTGCTGGGTCGTATGGTAGCTCTATTATCAACTTTTTGAGGAACCTCCATACTATTAACAAAATATTCTTAATTCCTCCCTCCAGTTCCTTGTATCAGCACTGTCATTCCTTTCGCTTACATATAGGCATATTCACATATATATGCATACATAAGCATACATAATTGAATACCCTGGTGTGATTATTTTGGCTAATAAATTGTTATCTGTCATCTCAATTAAAAATAATAAAAATCTAAGCTTTTATTTTACCTTCACTTAGTCCTTCTCTCACGTTCTTCCTTTGTTTATATAGTTCTGGGTTTCTGATCTATTATCATTTTTCTTCTCAGAAGAACTTCTTCTAACATGGCTTACAAGGCCAACCTACTGACAACAGATTTCCTCAATTTTTGTTTGAGAAAGTGTATATTTCTTTTTTGATTTTGAAGGATAATTTCACAGGGTACAGAATTCTAGGTTGCCTTTTTTTCTTTCAACTTTTACTATATTTCACTTCATTCCCTTCTTGTGTGGTACCTGAGGGCTTGCATGTAATTCTTATCTTTGCTCATGCATAGGTAAGGTATTTTTTTGTTTTTATCCTCTGGCTTCTTTCAAGATTATTTACTTTAGATTGTCTGAAATTTGAAGGTGATCTGCCTAGGTGTAGTGTTGTGTTTTTTTTTTTTTTTTTTGGCATTTAATCTGCTGCATGTTCTCTCTGATTCCTGGATCTGTGCTTTGATGTCTGACATTAATATGGCGGAACTCTGTTACTATGGCTCCAAATAGTTCTTTTGTTCCTTTCCCTTTCTTTGCCCTCTAGTGTTCTTATCACAGGTTACAGCTTTTGTACTTATCCCATAGTTTTTGGATATTCTGTTAAGGTTTTTTTTTCCAGTTTTTTCCTCTTTGCTTTTCAGATCTGGAGGTCTCCATCATATACTCAAGCTCAGAGAGTCTTTCCTCAACTGTGTCCAGTCTGCTAATGAGCCCATCAAAGTTACACTGGTTTTGATTGCTAGCATTTTTTTATTTTTAGAATTTCCATTTTTCTCCTTATATTATCCATCTGTTCTTATATTTTTTCTACTTGTTCCATTAAAGCCATTTGCATATTAATCACGGTTTTAAAAAGTTCTTTGATAATTCCAACCTACCTGCCATATCTGTCTCTGGTTCTGATGCTTTTATAGTCTTTTCAAACTGTGTTTTTGCCTTCTGGTATGACTTGTAATTTTTTGTGAGAGGTAGACATGAGGTACTAGCGAAAAGGAATTGCAATAAATATACCTTTAGTAATGTGGTGGGAAGGTGTGGGGGAGAGGATGCTTTCTGTGGTTTGTCCTGTGATTTGGTTTTAGTTTCTTGGTGAAACCATGCTCCTGGACTATGAACTTCACCTGTGTTTTTCAGTTCCTTCCGTACTCCCCTTAGGTGGGACCAGATGGCTATTGGGGGCTGGTGTTGTTTAGGCTCTGGTAGAATAATTTCTCTTGAGGTAACAGAGCGCTCTGGAATATTTCACCATTGTTCCATTTTCCCTCCTCCGGCCAAAAGCTTAAGGGAATTTTTCTCTGACATTCACTGTGACAATCTGGTAGAACTCTGGGAGTTGAAACTTACAAAAGTGTGGGATTCCCCCATATGACTGGTTCCCCTGGGGTTTTTGTCTCTAAGGCTTGTCCATTCTGAACCTCTAGCAATTCATCAATTACGTGTCAGATTTCCTTACTCTGGTACTGATTTCTTTGAAGATTTCTGCTCCAGTAATTTTAAATTTTCTGTATCCTCCTTTCTGCCTCCCCACTCTTTGGGGTGGCAGTTTGCCTTGTGATCTTCCTTCTCTAATGGATCTAAGAAGCATTTTGGTATTTCTGTTTGTTTAGATTTTTGCTAGTTAGAATAGAGTAGCAATGTCTGAGCGCCTTTCATGCTGGATGGGAAACCAGAAGTCCCTGACAATTGACTCTTTTCTTTGTAAATTAAAGAACCAGCACATTCAAACTTCCCTCCACATCCTTTTACATATACTTTTTAAATTTTTATTAAATTATTCTTTTAGTTATTATGGTTATTCTCCTTGACTCTAAGGAATTAGTTTGAAAATAAATTTGTCTTTGTTTTTGTTTGTTTTGAAAGTTTATTCAATTTATTTAAACAACAACAAACAATTCACCCATAACCTCCCTCCTGACCACCCCCAAGCCATGAATGAGAAAGGAAGGAGTCTCCTAAGAAATAGGAACTAAACAATAAGCAACTCAAATCATCCTTTAAAAAAAAAAATTACCTACTGCTGATTACCGCTGAAACAGAACCAAGTGTTTATTTTTTCTGATTTTTTAAAACTCCCTGTTGGGCAAGTTCTTCTTCTGGAGCTGAGTCAAAGGGGAGTTTGCTGAGCCTCGATCACTTGGCTGATATCCACAGAGTGTTTCCTGGCTCTCTTTCAGAGAAAGGGACTTGAGCTGCAGGCCCACCTCCTGTTCCTATTCCCACAAAACTGCCCTGAGTGTGGGCTGCCAGCCCCAGGTGCCATGCTGTAGGCTCTGTGTGGGCTGCCCGCCTTCCCCACAGATGCCTTCCTCCTGGTACTTTCCCAACCTCCCTCAGAAGGGTTACAGGTCTTTGAGACAGCCTGGGCTTCGAATGTGCCAGAAACACCTCTGGCTCCCTGGAGAAGGGCAGTTCTCCTTGTTCTCTTCTCTGCCCCACCTTCCCACCCTGTTTCAGCCAGCCTGAAGCTTTGTCTGGTTTGGGGGCTAGATTCCTGTAAAGGAGAGGGAAACCCCTTTTTCTCTAATTTAGGAAGTTGCATTTTTTGGTCAAATCTAGTTTTTATTTGAAGACTCAATTCTAATGACTAACACATGTATACTTTTTAATTCCTTTAAATCATCTCTTTTGGGGGCAGAGTAGATCTTCAAATCATTGAGGTCTTTTTTTTTTTTTTTTATGTTATGTTGGTCACCATACAATACACCATTAGTTTAGTTTTGTTTTATTTTATTATTATGTTAATCACCATATATTACATCATTAGTTTTTGATGTAGTGATCCACGCTTCATTGTTTTCATATAACACACAGTGTTCCATGCAGTATGTGCCCTCCTTAATACCCATCACCGGGCTAACCCATCCCCCCTCCCCTCTAAAACCCTCAGTATGTTTCTCAGAGTCCATAGTCTGTCATGGTTCATCTCTCCCTCCGATATCCCCCCCTTCATTTTTCCCTTCCTTCTCCTAATGTCCTCCATGCTATTCCTTATGTTCCACAAATAAGTGAAACCATATGATAATTGACTTTCTCTGCTTGACTTATTTCATTTAGCATAATCTCCTCCAGTCCCATCAATGTTGATTTAAAAGTTGGGTATTCATCCTTTCTGATGGCTGAGTAATATTCCATTGTACATATGGACCACATCTTCTTTATCCATTCATCTGTTGAAGGGCATCTTGGCTCTTTCCACAGTTTGGCTATTGCGGACATTGCTGCTCTGAACATTGGGGTGCATATGGCCCTTCTTTTTGCTACCTCTGTGTCTTTGGGGTAAATACCCAGTAGTACAATTGCTGGGTCATAAGGTAGCTCTATTTTTAATTTTTTGAGGCACCTCCACACTGTTTTCCAAAGTGGCTGTACCAACTTGCATTGAGGTCTTTTTAATAAGAAGCTATCTACATGTGGACTATGCTCCCCAATTTCTTGCCTATTTGAATGTATCTTTCTATTTCTTTCACCTTGTTAATGCCAGATTGATTGGGTTTAACATTTCTAGGTGACAGGTTTTTTTTACTGTAAATATTACTTCCCTTTTTACTGGCACTTCACATTCAAAAAGATATTTGGGGACTTTTTTTTCCTTGGGTACCTGATCCTTTGTTTTTTAAATGAGTCCTCCAGGCTGTGTCTCAGTATGGCTCATTTTTTTTCCAGTAAATTTGCCTGTTACATGCATGGTAAGCAGTTTCGACATGTGGAAACAGGTAATTCTTGAGATCAAGAATTTTTTCCTTAAAAACTTTGAATATTCTTTTTATTGTTGCTGATGTTTGTTTTCTTAAGAAAACCTAATTAATAAAGGAGAGACCTCCTTATTCATCAGCTTGTCTTCCCTGCATTTGTTCTCTTTTCACTTTTTTTATTTGAGGTAAGTTTCTCAAGGCCAGAATTGGCTCAGGGACTCAGTAGTCTGTATGATCGGGATTGGAATTATGTATCCTCTTCAGGACTTTCCTTAGCCCTGCCGACTTCTTTTCCAGTTCACTTTGTTAGCTCATCATCTTGTACTTCTTTCATTGACTGTAGCTTTCATGCAGCAGGATGAGGAAAGCCAAGGAGTGGTCTCAGCTCCAGCACAGAACCTGTTCCTTGAGGGAAATTGAGTATTGGCTTTTGGTGTGTCCATTTCATTGTATTTAATCTATTCTCTCTGTGGCTAAAATTCCTTCTACTTTTTGTGATTCCTGAGTTAAGGAGTGATCATGTATTTTTTTTTTACCCCCTCTGGCTTTTTAAAAGTTTGCTTTTTGTTTGTAATTGTGTTCGGCTTCAGTGGAAAACAGTCTCTAAACCCATTTCTACAGTACCAGCTTTTCCAGAAGTTCTCAGTCTCATCTTTGAAAACATGCTGCAGAAGAACCTTTGTTTCTTTTCATGAACACCATTTCATTTTTAGCACACTGAAAAAGATGGGTGAAATATGAGACAGCATTAGGAGGAAGGTTAGTTGCTAATATCTAGAAGTGGGTATGTCCTGTAATGGGTCCTCTTTTGATAACTGTGTATATTTTATTGCAGTTAGAATTTTTATAACTGCAGATTACGAAGATGCTCTCTAAAATCTGTGCTTACTGTCCACCCAAATATTACATAAAACAGGTGCATTAAGACATATACCCTGATACCCTGTTCACTGAGCCTTTATAATCCATGTAATCCATGTATTTTAATTGACTAGCTTCTTTGGCTCACAGAAATGTATTCAATGAATAAATTTTTTTTCTTTCTCCTTTTCTTGTTTCTTTCTTTTATAAAATCAAATTTACCTAAACACTTCATTTAATGACTATTAATTAAAAGTAAACAAATATTTCTACGTCCCTCTCTAATTTTGAATAGACTATCCAGAACACCATTTCCCCAAAATAGCTTACTAACATTTAGAATTCTGCTTGAAAGACACCCAAGTGGCTGCTTTATAAGCTTGTTGGAATTTTAAGATTACTGGTTCTTTGCATAACATTTCATCTTTTAGGGCGAATTTATATGCATAATCCTGGACTATCTTAGTTGTTTCATGATTTATAGGGAGTTAAATTCGAATAACTGTAGATAGCTTGTGCTTGTTTTCTGTTGAAAAGGGATGACTTCCCTAACATATGTATATTTGTTACCTTTCTGTTCTGTCTTTCCCTTCCATGCATTCTGGGAAGCATGTGGTGGTAGGGATGACTATACATCTATGATCCCTGCCTCCTGTCGGTTACATTACCGTATAAAAAAAGGACACTTTGAAGATTTGTTGAAGGCTAAGAATCAGTTGATCTTAAAATAAGGAGATTATCCTGGATTATATGTACTTTGGCTCAACTTAATCATCACATGGACTTTTAAAAGCAAAAGAGGAAAGGAAGGAGGGGGGAACCAGAGAGATTGGAGGGGCGAGGGGGATTCATCATGTCACCGGGGCTTTGGTGACGGAGGGGCCAGATAGGAAGGAATACATGTAGCATCTAGGAGTGGACAGCAGACCTTGGCTGACAAGAAAATGAGGGACCTCTGTCCTACAAGGCCTTCAGGAAAGAGCCTAACCTAGCTGACATTATGGATTTGTGAGGCCCAGAACAGAGGATCACGCCAGTCCCACCCAAACTTCTGATCTTCAGAAGATGTGGGATCATATGTCTTGTGCAGGAAGAGGAGAAAATAAATGGGTATTCTTGATTACTTACTTTGCTCTCATTTGTTACAGCAACAATAGGAAATGAATACAGGCACCATTCACACCCCATAACTTGGAATCTATGCGAGAGCACAGAAGAGGTGGGAGGGAGGTGGTGTGGAGAACTGATGGAGATACCAGCCCCTCTCGAAGAGGGGCATGCCCCCCCTCAGGTCATGTAAGGACCTTCCTGGGGTTCAGGCTGTATGTGAGGCAAATGGAGATGTGCTTTGGGCTTCCTCTCTTTGGGGGCAGGATAACTTCACTTGCAAAGAGCTGGACTGGTGGGGATTCTTCTCGGAGTGGAAAAGGCAGGGTGGGGGTAAAGCTGTCAGTGAGCCTGTGAGCAGGGGCTTCCTCCACAATAGGCAAACACAGGGGAAAAAATTGAGGGCCTTTGAAAATATACAGAAGCTACTTTTTAAAAAAAAATCTTTTAATTTGATTCATTTCCTCAGGAGTACATAAAGTGCATGTGCATTTAGAAGAATAAATTAGAAGGAAGAAATCACCTGTGATCACAAAAGTTTCCATGGATAATAAAAATTCGACTGCCAGTTTAAAAAAGTGATGAATGTAGTGAATAGCTTGCAGGAGGGAAGAAAAATGAATTCACGCAGTTAAAAAGGGAACCCGGATGCAAAAGCCACAGAAGGAAAAGGGAATGAAGTACAGAGAAAAGATAGGAAAGATCAAGAAGGGGTGTGTGTGTGTGTGTGTGTGAGAGAGAGAGAGAGACAAATAGACCTTTTGACTTGAAGTACTAAAGAAAAACTAGAGAATTTTATTGGCAAAAAAAAAAAAAAATTAAAAGGCCTGAATATACATACTGAAGAGATTCAACAATAACTATGGAAAAATAATGAAGAAAGGTCAAGAACTATGATGCATATGTTTGTAGCTTAAAAATCATTTTGTGCATATTTGAGGAGAAGGGGAAGTTATATCCAAATAAAGGAAAGTACAAAGCCTTCAGAATTCTCTTCTGCAACACCAGACACCAAAAGACAACAGACTCTTAGAGTATTGGATGTGGCATTTTTTTTTCCTAATTAAAACATAATGCTTAGAGTGTGAAAAAGAGTGTTTGCAGTGGGGATCAAGAGAACCTTGAGAAAAAAGAGATGGAGGGATCAGATAGTCCCAGTATCTCAGAGACTAAACTGTTCTTCTGAATATTTTCAATAAAATCCCTTTAAAAAGCAAGATTTGTTAAAATGTTCAATAAATATTTAAGGTCATGAGGAAGGAAATAAACCCAGTCAACATCCCACCATCCAGAGACAACTGGCAATAACATTCTATTTGGGAAGTTAATTGCATATTTCTTCACTACAATTGAGCTCACAGAATACAGACTTTATTGTACTTCGTTTTTTCTGACTTCAAAGTATGTTCTGACAACTTTTCAAGGTAGCGTCAGCCCAAACCGCCCCCACCAGCTTCAAATCCAACATCCTGCTGAGCATCCTGCTTATAAAACAGGTTGCAATCTATGTACACCACCTTTCTTTTTCACCTTGACTGCTAGGTAGCCTACTGTCTGGTCTCTTGTTATGCTTCTGTTCAATTAACTCTCCACTCAAAAAAGACCTACTTGTTTAACAACAT
This sequence comes from Leptonychotes weddellii, assembly GCF_054177405.1. Taxonomy (NCBI): domain Eukaryota; kingdom Metazoa; phylum Chordata; class Mammalia; order Carnivora; family Phocidae; genus Leptonychotes; species Leptonychotes weddellii. The sequence goes on from NC_138375.1 coordinate 123,258,290, forward strand.
AAACTACACCATGTTTGAAGTCAATTTCAACAGATAAGAAACATGTGTACTAAGAAACAATTCGAAACCCCTTACTTTTAAAACTTATAAACGACCAGTCCCTGGCCACCTTATTCAACCTTGTACATCGTGACTCCCTCTTTGCAGAAAGTGCATCGGTCATGCAATATTTCATCAGTTTGCAAACGGTGCTAAGTTCTAGCTCCACTTCGGCTCTTTATGCATGCTGTTCCCACTGCCTGAATGGCTGTTCCTGCCACTCCTGGGACTGCATCTTTCTCATTAGGTCTTAACTTTGCTAAGAGAGACTTTTGGACTTGCTGATACTAGAGATCTGCACCTTTGCATTTACTTCCCATTACACCAGAATTTGTGATTATACGTTTGTTTATGATCTTGTCTGTTCTACAACATTATAAGCTCTATTCAGATGGAAGCCATGCATATTTTATTTATTTATGCATAATCAGCCCCTGCTACTGTATTTGATATTTACTGGGTCCTCAAAAAATATCTTTTGAGAAAACCTGAACATTTTTTGTAATACAGAGACTTCAAAAATGTGATTTTTTCTTTGCTGCAATATATTTCAACATAGGAATGAATAATAATGTATCTAATCATTCATTATTATTAAATATTTTTTCTAAGTCTTTCCATAAACATGCTAATGTATTTGTTTTTTTTTAACCTTTTAACATTTAATTTTATTGTGGAAAACAATTAATAGATTTACCCTCTGAAATTATTAAGTGTGCAGTACAGTATTGTTGACTCTTGGTACAATGTCGCTCTTCAGATCTCTAGGAATTAATTTATTTTAGCTGAAAATTTATGCCCATTGATCAGTCATTGCCCATTTCTTCCTTCCCCCACCACCTGGCAACCACTTCAGTGAGCCTATTTTCAATACCTCCTAGAAGAAGAATCGTGCAGAACTTTACCTTCTGTGTCTGACCTGTTTACCTTAGCATAGTCTCCTTAAGGTTCATCATGTTGTCACATAATTTTTTTTCTTTAAAGGCTGAATAGTATCCCATTGTACGTATATGCCTTGCCGCATTTTCTCTGATGTTACTTATACATTTTATCTGTTGTGTACACTCAGGTTGTTTTTCCATCTTGGCTATTGTGAATAGTGTTGCAGTTAATATGGGAGCGCTCATATCTCTTCAAGGCACAGATCTGTCTTCCTTTGGATAAATATGCAGAAGTGGGATTGCTGGGTCATATGGTATTTGTAAATTTTTAATTCTTTGAGAAAAATTTCCATGCACCATTTTGCTTTCCTCTGAAAAGGGCACAGGGGTTCCACTTTCTGCACATCCTCACCAATACATATTGTCTTTGGTTTTATATTAGCCATCTTGACAGGGGTGAGGTGATACCTCATGGTAGTTTTGATATACCTTTCCCTGATGGTTAATGGTGTTTAGCATTTTTCATAGAATTTTTAGCCATTTATGGGTCTTTTTTGAAGAAATGTCTACTCAAGTCTTTAGCACATTTTTAAATGAGGTTATTAGTTTTCTGCTATTCAGTTGTAGAAGTTCCTTACATATTTTGGAGATTAATCTCTTATGAAATAAATGGTTTGCAAATATATTCTTTCATTATGTAAATTGCCTTTTCACTGTTATGTTTCCTTTACTGTGCAGAACTTTTTAGTTGGCTGTGGTCTCACTTGTCTAATTTTGTTTTTGTTGTCTGGTTTTGTTTTGTTTTTGTTTTGTTTTTTGATTAGTTGTTTTGGTGTCCTATCCTTGAAAGCATTGGCAAGACCACTGTCATGAATCTTTTCCATGATATTGTTGTTTCAGAATTTTAACAGTTTCCGGTCATATGTTTAAGTCTTTAATCCATTTTGAGTTGATTTTTGTATATGATGTAAGATAAAGATCCAATTTCCTTCTTTTGCTGGTGTCTGTCTGATTTTCCCAGCACCATTTGTTGAACACTATTCTTTCCTCATTGTGCATTTTTGGCACCTTTGTCAGAGCTCCGTTGACCATATATGGTTAGATTTGTGTCTGGACTCTCAGTTGTGTTCCATTGGTCTTTATATCTTTATGCCAGTACCAAACTGTTTTGATTACTATAGCTTTGTAATATAGTTTGAAATCAGGAAGTGTGATGTCTCTAGCTTTGTAACATATGTTGAACTGCAATGTCTCTAGCTTTGATCTTTCTCAAGATTGATTTGCCTCTTTATGTTTTTTTTTTGTGTGTGTGTGTGTGTGACTCCATGTGACTTCCAGAATTTGTTTTTCTATTTTTGTAAAATATGACATTAGGATTTTGATGGAGATTGCATTGAATCTGTAGATTATTTTCAGTAGTATGGACACTTTAATAGTATTAGTTCTTCCAGTCCTGAAACACAGGGTGTCTTTCCATTTGTTTGTGTCTTATTTCATATCTTTTTTTAAGATGCATTTATGTAATTTAATTTATTACATTATAATATTTATAATGCATTTGGATTAAAAAGTAAAAATTGTTTCCTGAATTCACATATTACGTTTAGTTGACATATCAGGTTTGCTTTTACTTCCATTTTAATTTTATTTGGTTCTGAAAATGAATTCCCATTCTTAGCCTTGTTTGGTTTCATTTTTGTTTTTCTTTTTAATTCCATCTAGTTAACATATAGTGTTATACTAGCTTCACACGTACAATGTAGTGAGCCAGCAGTTTTGTACGTTACTCTGCTCACCTGATAAGTGACTCTTTAATCCCCATCACTTATTTCACCCATCCTCCCCCACCCACCTCCCCTCTGGTAACCATCAGCTTGTTCTCTATAGTTAAGAGTGTCTTTGTTTGCTTCTCTCTCTCTTTTTCCCCTTTGCTTATTTGGTTCTTAAATTCCACATCTGAGTGAAATCATATGGTATTTGTCTTTCTTTGACTGACTTATTTCACTTAACATTGTACTTTTTAGATCCATATACGTTTATTGCAAATGGCAAGATATTCTTTTTATGGGTAATTTTCTTTTTTTTTTTCTTAAAGATTTTATTTATTTATTTGAAAGGGTAAGAGAGAATGAGAGAGAGAGCACGGGGGTGGGGGGTGGGCAGAGGAAGAGGAAGAAGCAGGCTCCCCACCGAGGAGGGAGCCTGATGCAGGGCTTGATCCCAGGACCCTGAGATCATGACCTGATCCAAAGGCTGGTGCTTAAAGGACTGAGCCACCCAGGTGCCCCTATGGGTAATATTCCATTGTGTATATATACTATATCTTCTTTATTCATTCTTATATTGATGGATACTTGGGCTGCTTCCATAATTTGGCTATTGTAAATAATGTTCCTATAAACATAGGGTGCATGTATTCCTTTGAATTACTGTTTTTATATACTTAGAGTAAATACCCAATAGTACCATTCCTGGATCATAGAGTACTTATATTTTTAACTTTTTGAGGAATCTCCATACAGTCTTTCACACCGGCTGCAGCAGTTGGCATTCCCACTAACAGTTCAGGAGGGTTCCCCTTTCTCCATATCCTCCTAAGCACTCATTGTTTCTTGTGTTGTTGATTTTAGGCATTCTGACAGGTGTGAGGTGGTATCTCATTGTAGTTTTGATGTGCATTTCCCTGATGATAAGTGATGTTGAGCCTCTTTTCATGTGTCTGTTGTCTATCTGGACATCTTTGGAGAAATGTCTGTTCATTTCTTCTTCCCATTCTTTAATTGGATTATTTATTTTTTGGGTGTTGAGTTGTATAAGTTCTTCCTATATTTTGGATATTAACCCTTTATTGGATAGGTCTTTTGCACATATCTTCTTTCATTCAGTAGATTGTCTTTTAGGAGTAGTTTTGTTAATTGTTTCCTTTGCTGTGCAGAAGCTTTCTATTTTGATGAAGCCCCAATAGTTGATTTTTACTTATATTTCCCTTGCCTCAGGAGACATATCTAGAAAAATGTTGCTATGGCTAATATCAGAAAATTACTGCCTTTGCTCTCTTTGAAGATTTTTAGGGTTTCAGGTCCGCCTTGTTTAATTTTTTTTTTTTTAAGATTTTATTTATTTGAGAGAGAAAGAAAATGAGTGAGAGAGAGAGCACAAGCCGGTGGGGGGGGGGAGGCAGAGGGAGAGGGAGAAGCAGACTCCCTGCTGAGCAGAGAGCCCAACATGGGGCTTGATCCCAGGACTCTGAGATCATGACGTGAGCCAAAGGCAGACACTTAACCCACTGAGCCACCCAGGTGCCCCTGCCTTGTTTAATTTCTTGAATCATTATTTTGTAGCTATCAGTGTATAAGTCTTTGACCTCCTTGGTTAAGTTTGCTCCTAAGTATTTTATTTATTTATTTATTGGTGCTATTGTAAGTGGAATTGTCTTCCTAATTTCCTTTTCAGACAGTTCATTGTCAGTGTTAGAAACACAACTTATTTTGGTATGTTGATTTTGTATCCTGCAACTTTACTGAATTTATTAGTTCCAACAGTTTTTAGATGGAATGTTGAGGGTTTTCCATATAAAGATCATGTCATCTGCAAACAGGGACAATTTTTCTTCTTCTACTTCAATTTGGCTATGGATTTTCTTTCTTTTCTTTTCTTTTCTTTTTCCTAATTGGTCTGGCTAGGGTTTCCAGTACTGTGTTGAATAGAAGTGGTGAGATTGGGCATTCTAGCCTTGTTCCTGATCTGTAAGCAAATGCTTTCAGTTCTTATCATGAGTACAGTGTTAGTGTTAGGATATCATATTTATTATGTTGAGGTAGTTTTCTTCTCTTATGAGTTGGAGAGTTTTTATTACGAGAGGTGTTGAATTTTACCAAAATTCTTTTTCTACATCTTTTGAGATGATCATATGATTTCAATCCTTCATTCTATTAATATGGAGTATCACATTAGTTGATTTTTGTATGTTGAGCTATTTTTACATCCCAGAGATAAATGCTAGTTGGCCATGGTATCTGATCCTTTTAGTGGGCTGTTGAATTTGGTTTGCTAGTATTTTGTTGGGGATTATTGCATCTCTATTCATCAAGAACATTATCCTGTAGTTTTCTGTTTTTCTGGTATCTTTGTATGGCTTTGGTGTCAGGTTAACATGACTTAAAATGACTTTGGAAGTGTTCAATTTTTTTTGAAGAATTAGAGTAAAATTGGTGTTAACTCTCATTTAACTGTTGGGTAGAACTCACCAGTGAAGCCAGCTGGTCATGGGTTGTTTTTTTTTTTTTTAAGTTGGGAGATTTTGGTTCAATCACTGTATCAGTTATAGGTCTATTCAGACTAATAATTTCTTCATGTTTTCGTCTTGATAGGTTGTATGTTTCTTGGGATCTACCCATTAAGTTACCCAGTTGGCTGGCATATAGTTATTCACAGTAGTCTTTTATGATCTTTTTTTATTTCTAGGGTATTTGTTGTAATGTCCACCCTTTCATTTCTGATTTTGAGTCTCTTTTTTTTTTCCTTAGTCTGGCTAACAGTTTGTCATGTATTCATATGTTTTCAACCTTAAGCACAGTTAAAATTTTTTTCTCAGGATAAATAGTTGAAAGTGAGAACTATATAAAAGTATAAAAAGATTAAATAGAGAAATAGGGTATGTTTCAGGGTGGTAAATTTGGTTATGTTGAGTTACCAGTTTTTACCAAAATGATTCATTAGCTGAACTACATTTTGCAAGAATTCCAGTGAGGACCTTTCACTGCCAATTAAGAGAGGGAAAGCCACAAAAGACTGTTGCTTCTCTCCTAACAATGAGAACACACTGGATAAATGACAAGATTCAGTTTTGTTTAAAAAAAAAATCAGAGCTGAAGGCACAAAGATAACTAAATGAACTAAATTTTAAAAGCAGTGGGCTCATCCCCAGGATAAAGACCTATGGATATTTTAAGCATTGTGGAGCAGTGGGAAGAGAAGAAATCCACCACAGATAAAGGAATAAACCTGCTGAAATTTTAATTAACTTTTAATGGTCTTGGGGGCAGACAAGATGGATTACAGTACTAAGGATTCCTAGCCATAGTACAAATCTGCATCTACCCAGTAACTATTTCCTAAAGGCCTCCATGAGTGCATGGGGATGGTATGTTGAAGCTTGTTAGGGAAAAAGGACAGTTGAGAAAATTCTTCTAGATCACTTGGGGGATTCACTGCTATATGGCTTGCTGAAGGCAGGATATAGGACAAGGGAAATGAGAGAAGTCCCCACTGACCAGGCTCCCCCAGTGTTCACAAGTGCCCAGCAGTGGCCTGCCAAAGGTTGAGATCAGGGCAAAAGAAGGAATAAAATTTCTCAAAGGTACATTGAACCTTCATTGATGGGGAAGGCAGCACGTTCTGAATGCTGGGGGCAGAGGAGCAGGGTTGAGAGAAGTCTTTAAAGGCCTAGAAAGCCAGGAAGGACTGGAGAGGAAAAAAAGAAACTCCCTGGTGAGCCACAAAGCTGTCAACCAGGTTCTGAAAGAGAGAAAAATCTGGCATTTAGGATGTAAAGCACTACGAGATATCTAAAATCTAGCTAGTGCCCACATCCCAAGCATTGTTAAAGTAAAAGTTTTAGTTTCACCTTCAAACCATTTGAGGTCATTGATATACTAAATTTATCTAAAGCTCTCACACAACCCCAACCAAATTTAACAGCAGGTTAGATGAATTTATCTCTCTCTGTTAGCAGCATGACAAAAGAAAGGGGATGCCCTTTTCTAGATCTAGGGTGATAATATTTACTAACTAGTATATGACTAAAATTCACCATTAACTGGATATATCAGTTATCAACAATTACTTACAAGTGTCTAAAATAATATTTGAAGACACAAAGTTTGAAAGTAAAATAGTAAAAGGATAGACCATGTGGACTCAAAGCATAGGAAAGGTAGTATTGATAATTTAATACTGATAGTGTAGATTTCCAGACAAAATGATTACCAGAGACAATGAACATTCCATAATGATAAAGGCCCAGTTCACTAATAAAATGTAACCATCTTACAGTTGAGCTCCAAAGTACCTGAAACAAACAAAAAGACAGGAAAAAGGGAGAAACACATGTCCAATCATAGCTATAAATCTTGCCAGTCCCTCTGAGTAACTGATAAAATAAATAGATAAAAAGTAGCGTAACTATAGCATATTTGAAACACTATCTATGAACTTGATTTACTGGAATACTTCAGTAGAACATTCTTCTTTAGAACTGCAGCCACCAATGGCAAAATACATTCTTTTCATGAGCATATGGAACATTCACCATGATAGACTACAATAAATTTTTAAGAAATAAAATCATGTGTCTTTGATCCTCAGTATTACTAAATTTGAAAGTAATAAAAATATATAGAAAATCCTAAAATATTTGAAATTAAGATATTTCTGAATAACCCATTGAACTCACAACAGAAATTAGGAAATATTTCAAAGTGAGTAATAATGGAAACACACATAAAATTCATCAGATGCAGATAAAATAGTGCTTAGAGCAAAAATTATGATAACTGTGTTTGAGGAAAAGACATATAAAATCAATGATCTAAGCTTCTTTGACAAAAAGCTAGAAAAACTGAGAGAAAGTTAAACGTGTAGTAAGTATAAGAAACAAAAAAAACAATAAGAACAGGACTAAAAAGTAATAAACTAGAAAACTAACAGAATATCAACAAAGTTAAAAGTTGCTTCTTAAATAAAATGTGTAAACTCTAGCAAGACTAAAGAAAAAAAATACACAAAGTATTAATATCTGAAACAGAAGCACATGATTGCAAAGTCTATGGGCTTTAAAAGTGTAATAAGGGGACATTTTAAACAATGCCATGCCAATAAATTTAACAGCTTAGATGAAATGGACAACCTCCTTAAAAAATACAACTTACCAAAACTGACACAAGAAGAAACCATCTAGAATGGATAAAGAAGATGTGGTATATATATACAATGGAATATTATGCAGCCATCAAAAGGAATGAGATCTTGCCATTTGCAACGACGTGGATGGAACTGGAGGGTATTATGTTGAGTGAAATAAGTCAAACA
>NC_138375.1:123266798-123294956 GCF_054177405.1 Leptonychotes weddellii
GGTGATGGGTATTGAGGAGGGCACATTCTGCATGGAGCACTGGGTGTTATGAACAAACAATGAATCATGGAACACTTCATCTAAAACTAATGATGTAATGTATGGGGATTAACATAAGAATAAAAAAATAAATAAATAAATAAAAAGAAGAAACCATCTAAAAGGCTCTGTGTCTCGTAAGGAAATGAAACACCTTCTGATGAAGAAATCCCATAATTGAAAAACAAATTCTGTTAAAATTTTAAAAAATAAAAATACTAAACTGGAACTTATTTTCAGAATTTAGAGAAACACAAAGCATTTCCCAACTCATGTTTGAGGACAATACAACTTGAACTGTAAAATCTAATGAAGACATTATGAAAGAAAAAATTATAGACCGATATCCCTCATACAAGAATCCAGAACAAAATAGGAGCAAATCAAATGCAGACATACATAAAAAGGATAATGTGTCATGACTAAGAGGCATTTATCCCAGCATAGCAATTTGGCTTAACATTAGAAAATCACTTGGTGCAATTCACCATGTTAACAGCATAAAAGAGAAAAAGTATATGATTAGAACATCTCAATAGATAAAAAAGGTTTTGAGAAATTTGAACACCCATTCATAATTTTAAAAAATATTCTTAGTAAGCTAAGTATAGAATCAAACTTCTTATAGTTGATAAAAGATAACTGAAAAGCCTACAGCTAAAATTATACTGAATAGTGAAAGTACTGAATACTTTTTTACTAAAATTGGAAACAAAAATAGTCACTCTCATAATGTCAGTGTCACATGGATATTCTGACAATGCAGTAAGCTAAGAAAAGAAATAAAAAGCAGAAAGAAGGATAAGTGACAGACACTACTATTATGTATGTATGTATGTAGAGAAACCTATAAAATCACACAACAAAAAGCCAATAGAAATAGTAAGTGAATTTATCAAGGGCACAGTACCTTGAATATTGACATGAGTCAATATTCAAAATTCTACTTTATTTCTAAATATTAGCAACAAACAATTGGATAATGCAATCAAGAAAACAGTATAACATATGCTATTATTTGCTATATTGTTTTCATCATAACATCAATCACCTAAGAATAAAATGATCATTGTATGTGCAATTTCTGGACACTGAAAACTTACATGACATCACTGAGAGAAATGACAGACATAAATAAGTTGAGAAAAATACCATATAAAGTAGCAGACTAAATAATAAGAGGTCCATTATCCCAAAGTTGACATGTAAATTCACTACCAATCAAAATGCAAATTTTTAAAAGAAATTGATGAGTTGATTCTAAAAATTATAAGGAAATATAAAGAAGTTAGAGTAGTCAAAATCTTGTAGAATAAATTTGCAGGATTTATGTTAAAATGTACTGTAAAATTATAAGTAATCAAGACAATAGAAACATTGACATAAGGATAGAGATAGGGATGAATGGAACACAGGTGAGTCAAGAAATAGACCCACCCGTGTGCAGTCAACTGAACCTCAACCAAGGCACCAAGTCATATAATAGGGAAAAGAAATTTTTTGAACAGTTGATGATGCAACGCCTGGATATATTTATGGAAGAAAAAAAAAAATGAACCTCTATACCTACCTCATAGCAGAGTGTAGCTCAAGATGGATACATGCCTATACATAAAAGCAAGAACCATAGTGTTCCTAGAAGAAAACGTAAAATAGTACCTACAAGACGTTGGGATGGGTAAAAATTATGTGGAAAACAAAAGCATTATGTGTATATACTACATGTATAGTCATATGGTGGGAGGGCAGGGGCTCAAAATGGTCTTTCGATCAAATAATTTCCTTCTAGTAATTTATGTTAAGGAAATTATAAAAGATGTGGGGGAAATGCACATGTATTTTTCTCATCTATGAGCTGTAGATAACAGTATTAAAATTTGATAGCAGAATCTATTTGAAATTCTAATTGTTGAAACCAGGAGAATTATTAAAATATAGGGTATCTGGAATTTAAAATACCATGTGAACTTCTAAAGTCCTGTTTTACCAAATAAAATGTGTCCTCACAAAATCATATATTGAGTCCTAACCCTCAAGGTGACCATATTTGCAGATAGGGCCTTTAAAGAGGTAATTAAGGTTAAATGAGATCGTAAGGGTGGGACCCTGATCAAAAAAAATTGGTGTTCCTGTGAGGAACAAAAGAGCTAGCAGGGATAGGTGTATAAAGAGAAAAGGCCAGGTGGAAACAAAGAGACAAGGCATCCTCTGCCAGCCGAGGAGAGAGGCAGCGTCAGCAGGAACCAAACCTACCACCTCCTTGATCTTGGACTTGCAGTTTCCATAACTTGGAAAATAAATTTCTGTTGTTGAGGAAACTCGTTGTGTAGTGTTTTTTTGTGGCAGTCCTGGCAAACTAATAGATCATGTTTCTAGAAGTATGTAATGTCATAAGAAAATGGATTTGCTGGGATATAGACAATATGGAAAACCAAATATTCTCTCTCTCTAGTGTGTGTGTGCGTGCCCACGTGCTCACGTGCACACACACACACACACACACACAGGAGCGATTTATACCCAAATTTTACAATGTTTGCTGGGGATGGCTTTTACTGTCTTTCTTAGAGTTATACTTAAATTTTCTACAATGAATAGATTCTTTCAATATTTAGCAACAAATGAAACATTTAAAAATTTACTGAGTTCAGCTTCTCAGTTGTTGCACATTTTACAACACTCGTGGAAAAGGAAATGTGATCCTTTGGATGGGATCATTGAACTTTTTACTACAAAGGGACATTGCCATAAATAACGTTCGGCTTCCTCAAATACCTTTACCGCCACAAAGCAAGTTCCTTATCTCTGCAAAAAGTTTTCAAACAACAAAAGGTGAAATAATTATCGGAAAGAATTAGCAAAGATGAAAAAATGTGAGAGCAATGCTGTGATGCCGGAATAGCTATTCTAAACATTTGTGCTAGCTATGGCTTGCAGTTAAAATTTAAAAATAGCACTTAAATATGCATGTTAATAACATCCAGAAGGCATTTCTTTCAAGCCTGTTTGGGCTGTTGAAGGGTTTAATTTAACCACAGCCTTCATTTATTTCTCGCAGTTAAGTTTTTTCTTTTAAGCTCAAAGGAACTATGAGTTGTAACTATGATCTAATTGGTAAGGAATGAAGAATGTTTTTCATGTTTTATAGACAACATGAATCCTGATCATTTTACAGCAGTAAATTACGAAGCACTCCCCTTGCTGTGTCTCCCCATGGAAGCCAGGGCCTATCTCATTAAACTACAAAAAAAAAAAAAAAAAAAAAAAAAACTTGGTGGATTTCACAGCTCCTAGAAGAGCTCTCTGACAAGGTGGGTTATTTTGATTTTGCTAATGCACATTCACTAGGCAGTATGGGAGCAAGTGAGATTCTTTATGGTCCCCAACTATATCAGTTTACAAGTACATCTACATGTCAGAGGGGACGTGCAAAGAACCTAAACTGCTGTATAGGAAGATAATTTATTATTGATTTTTTTTTTCCCAACTCTTTTTTAAAAGCCGCTACAGGTCACTGGTTCCTTGCTTCCTTTCTGCAACAAAAATGATCTATAACCCCACCAGTGGAGCATCACCTGCAGCAAAGGGAAAGGCCGGAGAAGCCCGAGCCTGGCTTCCTGATGACTTAAAAAGAAATAAAGAATGATTATACCCACAAGGAGCCAGATCATCTTGCCAGCTCTGCCCTGTTGGGAAACACCTTAAAAAATTAAGTGCAAATGATCGGTTGTTTAAGTATGCATGTTAAATTAGCTCTTACCTAATAAATCGGGTTCTTCCCTTAATTTTACTGGAAGAAAAATTACCCTAAATTTTATATTTTTCTTTTGGCCTCAAAGAGGCAAATATCCAGTTGCAAGTAGTTAGAGAGCCGTGCCCACAGCTTGGGACCGGAGGAAGTTAGAAAAAGACGATGACACAAAATCTGTATCCCGCAGACTTTGCTATAAGCCCTCTCGCTCTTGATTCGGGTCTCTTTTAACTCTGGTTCTGTGGTGACTGCATGCTGGCGTGTGTAATTCCTAATTTCAGCAGCAATTTCAACAAAACCTGCTTCGTTTTCCATGATGAGAATCGGAGCCAAGTGCTACTAGGACTGCAGTTGTAAATTTCACCTACCACAGGGTTCCTTCACATCTGCTCTTGACCTTGATCGAGTCAAATGAAAATAATCTCTGTTAGGATTTACAGTAATATGCAACATGCATATAAATGCATATACATACAGTAATAAAAAATGCAATAATATCATAGCATTACTGAAGACTGCTATAATGATAATTATCTTCAAATGATTGTGATATGATGAAAATAACAAAAGCCTCAGAAACACATTGCAATCTATTTGGGCAGAAAACCTACCACAGTTTCCCATAGTTCCCACTCTCACACCCCATGTAGCCCCCACTGTCAGGGTTACTCTTATTTCCCACATTTTTGGTAAACTTGTTAAAGGCTAACACTTACTTCAACAAAGAAATTGTCTGTTTCCCCCCTTAAGTTGAAAAACTTTTAAGTTCCAATGCTTTCATGGGTAAATGGCAATTTATATTCCGATACTCTTGAAATCAGAGTATCTGAGTTTGAATCCTGGATTCACCACTTTATAGGTTTTGTTTGGTTGTTTGGTTTTTATCTTGGATCTGCCACTTTATTTTAGGGTCCTACTCCATGAAATGATAACAGTAAAAAAAAAAAACTGTCTACAATTTAGGTATTTTTGAAGGTTAAATAAGGTAAAGTATAGGAAATGTTATGGGAACCACATAGCACTATACAAATGCTAATTACTAGTATACTGGCATTTAATATTTTACTTATTAGATGGTCCTATTTTAGTCAACCAAACCTTCTGGAAAACTGTAACACACCTGTCAACAAAGACAAAGTGGGGGAGGGTCTTTGCGTATCAAGGAAAATAACCATCAAAGATGTGCATTTGGTTCATAGAGAAATATGGGTACATCCAGAGTCTCCTGAAAAAAAGGATGACTTGTATAATTCATCTGTTTTCTAAGGATAATATTGGTAATATTGATCAAGAGAGCAAATGTAGACTCAGGATTTTCATGACCTGCAAAAGCGATGGTTACCCCAGAGGATGGTGATGAAAGTAGTCTCCGACCTAAAGCCATTTGTACCCACTTTATGGTCACTCCGCAAATGGGAATCAAGTGTCTCTGCTCCTTGCTCACACCATTCCAAAACTTGGGCACCTCCCATTTTCTCTCTTCAGTTCAAGAGGATGATTACAGAAATGATTAGATTTTTCTCTTTATACTGAATTACTGCCAATAGCAATCAAATATGTAATTGTTTTTCCCATTTAAAAAGCAATTTGTCGGGGCGCCTGGGTGGCTCAGTTGGTTAAGCGACTGCCTTCGGCTCAGGTCATGATCCTGGAGTCCCTGGATCGAGTCCCACATCGGGCTCCCTGCTCAGCAGGGAGTCTGCTTCTCCCTCTGACCCTCCCCCCTCTCATGTGCTCTCTCTCATTCTCTCTCTCTCAAATAAATAAAAAAATAAAAAAATAAAAAAAAATAAAAAAATAAAAAGCAATTTGTCTATAAAGCTTACTCCTCACTCCCTGCCAGCTATCTACTCACTTCATTTGTCTCCTAACCTTGAAAATTTGAATTTTTTTGTGTACAGCATATGTCCAATTTTAATTCTTTTCTTCCTTCTTTCTTGAGATAAAATTGACATATAACCTGTTTGGACATAACTACAACTTGATTCAATATTTGTATTAACATTGTGAAATGATCACCACAGTAAGTCTTGTTAACATCTATCACCATACTTAGTTACAAAAAATTTTTTTCTCTTGTGGTGAGGACTTTTACCATCTACTCTCCTAGCAATTTTCAATCGTGCCATACAGAAATTTATTTTATAGATTTTATATTTCATTCTTTATTTTGCAACTGGAAGTTGTATGTGTTGACCCTCTGTACCCATTTCACCCTCCCCATACCCTCCTCCCCCACCTCTGGCAACCACCATTCTGATCTCTGTATCTCTGAACTTGGTTTTTGTGTCTTGTTTTAGATTCCGCATAAAAATGAGATCATATGGTAATTTGTCGTTCTCTGACTTCACTTAAGATAATGTCCTCAAAATGTCCATGTTGTCACAAAAGGCAAGATTTTATTCCTTTACATGGATGAAAATAGTCCTTTGTATACCCTATACCACATCTTTATCCATTCATCCATCATTGGACACTTGGGCTGTTTCTGTATCTTGGCTATTATAAATAATGTTGGAATTAACATGGGGGTGAATATATCTTTTTGGTTTAGTGTTTTCATTTTCTTTGGACAAATACCCAGAAATGGAATTGGTGGATCACATGGTAGTTCTATTTTTAATTTTTGAGGAACCTCCATATTGTTTTCAATAGTGGTTGCACCAATTTACATTTCCACCATCAGTGCACAAGGATCCTTGCCAGCGCTTGTTATTTCTTGTCTTTTGGATACTAGCCATTCTGACAGGTGTGAGGTGATCTCTCATTGTGATTTTGATTTGCATTTCCCCAAGGGTTAGTGATGTTGAACATCTTTTCATGTGCTTGTTGGCCATCTGTAGGTTGTCTTTGGAGAAAGGTCTATTCTGTTCCTCTGCCCATTTTTTTTTTAACCAAATTTTTTTTTTGCTATTGAGTTGTATGAGTTCTTCATACATTTTGGGTTATCAGATATATGACTTCCGAATATTTTCTCCTATTCAGTAGGTTGCCTCTTCATTTTGTTTATGGTATCCTTCTCTGTGCAGAAGATTTTTAGTTTGAAGCAGTCCCACTTGCTTATTTTTGCTTTTGTTGCCTTTGTTTTTGGAATCGGATCCAAAAGATCATGGCCAAGACAAACATCAAGGAGCTCACTGCCTATGCTTTTCCCCAGGAATTTTAAGGTTTGAAGTCTTAAATTCAAGTGTTTAATCCATTTTGAATTAGTTTTTGTGTGTAGTATAATATAGTGGTCCAGTTTCATTCTTTTGTCTGGGGCTGTCCAGTTTTCCCAACACCATTTATTGAAGACTATCTATTCCCATTGTATATTCTTGACTCCTTTGTCATAAATTAATCAACCAGATAAGCATGGATTTATTACTGGACTCTCTGTTCTATTCCATTGATCTCTGTGTCTATTCTTAGGCCAACATCATACTGTTTTGATGACTATAGCTTTGAAATACAGTTTGAAATCATGAAGTGGGGTGCCCCCAGCTTTGTTGTTAAGATTGCTTTTGGTTTTTGTGGTCTTTTGTGGTTCCCCATACATTTTAGGAGTGTTTGTTCTAGTTCTTTGAAAAATGCCATTGGTACTTAATAAGGCTTGCATTGAATCTGTGGATTGCTGTAGATGATATGGACATTATAACAATACTAATACTTCTATGAGCATAGAATATCTTTCCATGTATTTGTTTATTCATTTTTTTTATCAATGTTATTTATTTTTCAGTGTATAGGTCTTTCACCTCCTGGCTAAATTTATTCCTAGGTATTTTATTCTTCTTGATGCACCTGTACGTGGGATTGTTTTCTTAATTTCTCTTTCTAATATTCATTATTAGTGTACAGAAACACAACAACTTATATATATTGATAGTGTATTTTACAACTTTATTTCTGTATTAGTTCTAACAGATTTTTAGTGCAGTCTTTGGGGTTTTCTGCATATAATACATCGTCTGCAAATAGATTTGCAATAGATTTGCAAATAGACAGATTTACTTCTCACTTTCCAATTTGGTTGCCTTTTATTTCTTTTTTCTACCTAATTGCTCAGGTTAGTAATTACAATATGCTGTTTAATAGAAGTGGCCAGAGTGGGCATCCTTGTCTTGTTTCTGGTCTTAAAGAAAAGTTTTCAACCTTTCAGCTTTGAGGATGATACTACCTGTGGGCTTGTCACTTATTATCTTTGTTATGTTGAGGTATGTTTCCCCTATACCTGTTTTGATGAGAATTTTTATCAAAAATGAATGTTGAATTTTGTCCAGTGTTTTTTCTGCATCTATTGAAATGATCATATGATTCTTATCCTTCATTTTGTTAATGTGGTATATCACAGTGATTGATTTAGGGATGTTGAACCATCCTTGAATCCCTGGAATAAATCCTACTTGATTATGGTATAAGATCTTTCCAGTGTTTTATTCAGTTCACTTTGCCAGTATTTTGGTGAGGATTTTTGCATCTATGTTCATGGATATTGGGTTGTAATTTTCTTTTTTTGTGTGATATCTTTCTCAAATTTTGGTATCAGAGTAATTGTGGCCTTGTAAAATGAATTTGGAAGTGTTCTTTCCTTTTCTGTATATTTGGAAGAGTTTGAGAAGGTTGGAATTACTTCTTCTTTGAATGTTTGCTAGAATTTTCCAGTGAAGCCATCTGGTCCTGGACTTAACGTTTGCTGGAAAATTTTTTTATTACTGATTCCATCTCCTTACTGCTAATTGGTCCATTTCTTTATGATTCAGTCTTGGAAAGTTATGTATTTCTAGGAATTTATCCGTTTCTTCTAGGTTATCCAATTTGTTGGTGTATAATTGTTGACAGTAGTGTCTTAAGATCCTTTGTGTTTCCGTGGTGTGTGTTGTATTATCTCATTGATTTCATTGATTTGATTTTCATTGATTTTTTTATTCGAGTTTTGTTTTATTCTTGGTGAGTTTAGTGAAAGGCTTGTTAATTTTGTTTATCTTCACAAACACACTCTTGTTTCCCTTCATCTTTTCTATTGGCTTTTTAGTCTCTGTTTCATTTATTTCTGTTGTGGTCTTTGTTATTTCCTTATTTCTGCTACATTTGGATTTTTGTTGTTATTTTTAGTTACTTGAGTTGTAAAGTCATGTTTGAGATTTTTCTTTTTTCTCAATGTAGATATTTATCACTATGAACTTCCCTCTTAGATCTGTTCTTACTGCATTCCGTAAATTTTGGTATGTTCTATTTCCATCTTATATGTTTGAGGTATTTATTTCTCTTTTGATTTCTTCCTTGACACATTAGTTGTTCAGTAGCTTGCTGTTTACTGGGTACATATTTGTGAATTTTCCAATTTTCTTCTTGTAAATGATACTTGGTTTCATACTGTTATGATTGAAAAAAATGATAGGATTCAAATCTTCTTTAATTTATTAAGACTTGTTCTGTGGCCTAACATGTGATCTGTCTTCAAGATGTTTCAGGTAAACTTGTGAAGAATGTGTATTCTGCTTTTTGATGGAATGTTTGGTATATGTCTGTTAAATCCATCTGGTGTGATGAGTCATTTAAGGCTTATATTTCTCTATTGAGTTTCTGTTTGGATGATTTATCCATTGATTTAATGAGGGGTTTTAAAGTCCCCTACTATTGTATTATTTCTGTCTATTTCTCCCTTTAGTCTGTTAATGTTTGCTTTGTATATTCAGGGGCTCCTATTTCAAGTGCATAACTGTTTACAAATATGAAATCCTTTTGTTGGATTCGACCCCCTTATCATTATGTAATGCCCTTCTCTGTCTCTTAATAGAGTCTTTGTTTGAAAGTCTATTTTGTGTGATAGCTATATTGCTACCCCAGCTATCTTTTGGTTTCCATTTGCATGGAACATCTTTTCCATACCTTCACTTTCAGATGTGTGTGCCTTTAGATCTGAAATGTGTCTCTTGTAGGCAGCATGTAGGTGGGTCTTGTTTTCTCATCCATTTCTTGATTTTGAGTAATTACTGATAGTTATATAGTTATTGCCAATTTATTAATCGTCTTCTGACTGTTGGGCACTTCGCCTCTGTTCTTCTTTTCCTTTCTTCCTTTGTGGTTTGATAACTTTCTTTAGTGATATCTTTAGACTCCTTTCTCATTCTCTTTTGTGTATCTAGTATAGGTTTTTGCTTTGTGGTTGCCATGAGGCTTACATACGACAGTCTGTATCAGTAACATTTTAAGTTGGTAACAGCTTAAGTTTGAACACAGTATAAACTCTCTATGTTTACTCCATTTCTCTCCTTACCTTCACAATAAAACATATAATATTTCTTTATACTGGATATATACAATTTCTTTTATTCTAGTCTTTCTTAAGCCTACACTATAAACATTCTCCCCCATCAAGGCATCATACTGCTCTCACTTGGCCAAAGATCTCCATGTTGCTAAATCTGACAACAATTCTCAGTTCTCATGCTGTAGGATTCTTTACCCAACTAATCACATCATTCTCTTGAAATGCTATCCTTCTTGGGGTTCAAAGATACACATTCTCCTGATTTTCCACTTACTTCTTTGGCAGCTCCTTCTTAATCCATCTTGCTGGCTCCTACTTGTTGTTTTGTTCTCTGCATACTGGAGTGTTCCAGAGCTCAATCTGAGGCCTCTTTATAATGTCACCCACTCTGATGGATTTAAGTACCAACAAAATGCTGGTAACACCCTAATTTTTATCTTCACCCTAGATTCACTATCTCCTGAAATATGGATGTGAATATTACATGGACTACTTGACATTTCCATTTTTTTTTTCTTGGTCTTTTATTTTCAACACTGTGATGTGCCTGAGTATAGATTTTTTTCATTTATTCTCCTTTGGGTCTGTTGAATTATTTTTTTTCATCAAAGATGGGAAGTTAGCCAGTTTTTTTCAAAAAAAAATTTCTATTCCTTTCTCTCTCCTTCTGGTCTGTAATTGTACATATGTTGGTACACTTGATGTGTGTAGCACAGGGGACTAAAACATGAAGATAGATAGGTTCTCCATAAACATTTATGTTCTCATTGATGGTTATTGATATGTCTTTGAAGGGCAGCTGTATTGCTGTAATGATGAAAATAATGTGAAAGTAAGTAATGATGAAAATAATGTGAAAAATCCCAGATGCATTGTGCAAAGTTAAGAGAAGAACTTTGTTTAGAAGAGAAGAGTAAGAAAGGAAAACAAATCTTTAATGTTGGAAATAAGCAGTTTGAATTGGTTCACACTAAACACACTCTAATTTGAGGTGGCAATTCTTTAATTAGGGATTATGAAGAAATAAAAAATGCCAAGAATGTTTTTCAACCTTAACAATAAAGCTGTTCAGGAAAGCCTTAAAAAACTGTATTTATACCTCAGACTGGGCCACCAAAAGAGAATCTTCTCTAACTGCCATTGGCAAAAGCATATTTTAAAGTTGACATGTCTCACTGGACAGCATAAAGGGGCATGTTCTTGGATTTCAATCGCCCCCCCCATTTGAAGCCTCATTTGTATGTAACTGATAGATGTATGTATGTATATATGTTTTCAGTGAACTTCTCATAAGTTCCTACTATGTGTACAAGTCATTCACTTCCCTTTGCATTAATCAGAGACTTTCACATGGCTTCCATAGGTATCAAACACACCATGTCCAAGTTAGTATAAGCCATCAGATGAAATCTCTCTGAAATAAAAAATTTCACAGAGAGCTACTGTAGCCTTTCTAAGGATTTTAAATATGCAATGGCATTTGCAAAGATAACTTTACAGGAATTTTAAAGGGACTTAGAAATCAACTGTAAATTATTTTACTATGTTAGCTTTAAATCTAATGACATCCTTAAGACTATGACTGTGACCTATTTCAGGGCACCTATGGATGGCATTTTCCATAATGATAGTCTCATTCTTTAGGCTATTTTCAAGGACCACTTCTTTACTCACAATTCTTTTTTGAAATGTGAGAAAGGCGTAGAGATGACTTTATTTCAGATTTTTAAATTGCAAAGAAACCACTTTGCTTTTGCTTGGTACCACAAGCAATTTAAGTCTCGCTTCTCCAGTCCCCAGTGGTACATCAGCAATACAGCTGCCCTTCAAAGACATATCAATAACCATCTTCTTGGCAAAGTTATATTGAACACATCTTTCTTCTGCAACAAAATGCAATCTGGTTTTGATGAGTAGGTAGGATGGTGGACAGAAAGGTTAAAGTACCACTCAGTAACAAGTATTGGCCAAAAGGAAAAAAAGAAAGGGTATTTTAAACTGTGGTCTGAATACTATAAATTGGATGAGGGCTATGGGCCTAAGGGAGGAGTAACCAACCACATAATAAAGCAATAGATGAGTATAATTATCCAAAGCACATAAGCAGTAACATGACATACAGGGAATGAGATATAAATTTAGGAAATCTTGATTAATATTGGCTCAGTATTACAAAGCATAACCATCAAGCATGAGCCAATGTAATTATGGTTTGCAAAACTATAATTTACTCAAATTTGAAAAGGCAGTGACAGAGGATGACATAAAAATATGCAGACGCACCCACCGAAATAATCTTAGCACCTTAACCACTTATAAAATGTATTTTAATTAATTTTGTGCATGCCCATATATTTGCACTCTGAAATTTCTGTACGTATGAGTCTGAAATAAGTTCAGTTCCAGCTGAACGAGATGTCTGCTGAATGTTAATGAGACAGATTGTCTATTTTAATATGTGTTTTTGTATAAACTGATTGTATTAAAGTATGTTGTAATTGAATTATTTTCTAGGCTATTAGGAATATATTTTTGAGCTCTGGTTTGTTTGTAGCCGACCAAGAGCGATCTTGAAGTGCTTGAAATAACCTGGTTTATAAGAGAAAGAAGATCCTATTACCAGTAAAGGTTACTTGTGTAACAGGTAAAAATAAATTTCGCGGAGGATTTTCTATTTCTCCTTGGAGGTTGTTTGCTCCATGCTTTTCTCATTGCAGCAAAATTGATTCAGACTCAAACCAGGCACTCTCTTCAATCTACCAAGTACCAAGCATTTTAAATTAGTTAAATCTGTGGTCACATAAAAAGCAATTGTGTCATTAAATTTCTTATTTTATTCACCTACCAAATTTTCCCACATGGGCAATATTCTGAATTATAAAACCATCTGCATACATGTAATTGAAGCCAGTTTCCCACAATTGGCTCCCTGAATATGTGAAAGTTGAGTTTGAAGCTAGTAAAATCAATTATATTTGCTTCTGGAGAGGCAACAGAGTTGTGGAGACCTTTCTAATTTCCTTCTTAGAATAATGTTTCTAATGTGTAGACTTCAAAACACACAAACATACTTAATATAAGAAAAAGGCCATAGTGGGTAATGACCATAGGTGTTACTTAATACATACCATGTTGTAGTTACTTGTAAGTACATGATAAATATTATTTCACTTAATCTTTAGAGCGCCATTCATATCTGTTTTTACTATAAGGAAATAGGCTTAGGGAAGTTTGATGATGTATCTAGTTAAAGTAGATAGAGCCTGTTGTGAGAAAAAGAAAAAAAAAAGGCAAGCACATGTCAATTTTGAAAGGAATATTGATCAGCTAATAAGGAAACTCTCTGGCCTCAAGATATATCATAATCAGAAATTTTCAAAATGTTTTCTATAGGTACTTAAGATGTCCCACAAAGTGCTTGATTTCAACCTCTGTATATTACATATGAATCCATATTAAAACTGAAAAGCACAGTTGATGACACAATGCATATTAACATAGGGGTTGACTTGCACCTTGATTTTTAACTCAGTTTTGGAAAAAAGCTTCATCTACCCTACTGGCAACATGTTTGGACTTGTTATAAATGTGTCATTTATTGAGAGGTTTATAGCTCAGGACTGGCCCTTTTGAAATTTCAGTTCAAGGAATGTTTGTGCTAATAAAATTGGATATCACATCCCCTGCTCCCATTCTTCATGCTGCTCAAAGAATGGCCAAAAAGGTTTCAGTGAGATCTGCTTGGAGAACAAGCCCATTCTATGTAGTAGTCTGCAGGCAATCCCAAGAATGTTTCAGTGTTTACTCATCCTGATACTGTAGATACTTTTATGTATTATTTACTGTTGAACAGCTTGTACTTTGTAATATATTTTGTGATATTTATATCTAAAACTAATAGCTAATATCTGTGGAGCCCTAAAAGTGTGCTTATTTTACTGATAAGAAAGTGGGGTTTAAGTCATTGGCCTAAGGCCGGTCTCTTAGAAGAGTTAATATTTGAAGACCCGTAGTACTTTTGCAGAACCCTTCTGCCCCCTCCCATCTCTCAAGGATAAGAAATGTGAGCACCTCTCGGTCTTAATGACTGTACTTTCAACAAAATTGTGCTGTTGTTCCACTTTGAAGCTACTGAATCAGTTTAATTAAAACTTTATCTACAGGTACATATGTAAATCATAAGAAAATAAATTTGATATGCTGTGACTATAAATTATACTTAGAACTACAACCTAAAAGCTCGTGTTCAGCATCCAAGAAGCCTCATTGTTCTTATTAATTGATTTTGGACTGAGTAAATGTTTTCAATTTAACTCAGAAACTCAACATTACTTCTGTTAAATTGCACATTCACCTTTTTTAGACATTGAGTTCCACATATGACTTCATTCAAGAAAATGAAGCAGAGCTTAAGAAGCATATCTAGTAGAAAGTGAAGAGGTTTTGGAATCCAAAGAGCTGGTGTTGAGTCTTGGATTACATGGTGTTGGATGTTCATGTAATTGCTCTAAACTGCAGGTTAGAATGGGAAAAAGAAAGGGGAGGAACTTTTATGAAGGGCTTATTGTAGGCCTTTTTTTTAAATTTTATTTTACTATGTTATGTTAATCACCATACATTATATCATTAGTTTTTGATGTAGTGTTCCATGATTCATTGTTTGCGTATAACACCCAATGCTCCATTCAATACGTGCCCTCTGTAGGCCATTTTCTTATTTAACGGGAGCAGTAACATCTACTTGAGAGGACTGTTGCAAGAAATAAAGAAGAGACATGAAGGAAGGGCATTCCACTCAGGTGCAGCAACCCCCTGGGATCATCCACTCATGGTGGATGGAATGCCTCCTGAGAAAAAGGACCAAGGCAGCACCCTGACTTCTAGGTGTCTGCCGGTGATGTTCTAACTCATGAGGCATAGAGCCAGTGAGATCAACTTGGGGTAAAATCTGGAGAGGGCTAGAGTTCAAAGAAAACACAAGTGTGATCTTAGAAAGGGGGATGCTTTGAAAGTTGTTGGCTTCATCTCTGCCTTTCTGGGGGGAAAATGGGGCTAGTTCATTGGAGCCAGGTAGACAACCAATGATGTGGAAAGTTTTTTTTTTTATAGAAAAGAACAAAAAATAGCACAAAATATAACTGCCTTAAAATGTTGGCAAGCTTACCAAAGGGAAGAAGAATTGGACTTCTGCTGTTAATTTCCAAAAGATAGGTATAGACAGATGGATAGAAATTGGTTATAAAGACAGCTTTCAACTGAATACATAAATTCGTTGTCTTACCTTTAGATTCTTCAAGAGTAGAATACATTACAAAATACTCATTTGTAATGACGTAAGACTCTTGAGTTATTGCTCAAATCCAAAGACGAGGCTGACTTGCTGAAGTTAATACAGTTACAAACATGTGAAGGACACCTGTAGAGGAGTCAGAATGTATGCCTGATGACTGGCATAGGGTAAATGAACTTAAATGCATTTTTCAAAAGGAAAATGGCTGACATAGGAATAAAGGCCACTCTTCATTGGAAGGCAGAATTCTATGGTGGTTTTGAGCCTAGGATTTAGAGTCCCCCCAACTTGAAACCAGTCCTTGGTCTGCCAACACTATGTTCTCATCAAACTGACTCTGAAGGAAGTAAATGTTTCACCATTTAGTGTCATTTTTCTCATCTGTTAAATAGGAATAAGGATAAAATGAGAAAATAGAGGTAAAAACACTGCAATGTCTGGCACAGGGAAAACACTAAAAATCATTGAAATTAGCAGAGGATAAAGGAAGGAAAAAGGCTCTGATACTTACCATCCTGGGAGTAAAAAATGGAAACGGACATCATTTCTGATATGTTTCCAGATTACCTATTCTTCGTTAGGCAGATGACATCATCCAAAACAGACTAGGATACACCCGTCTTAAAATTCTCTTCCGTGACTGGGAACGAAGTTTATGTCAGGCACTCTCTAACCATTGCCTAGTCGAAGGCAAATACATAACATTTTTCAGTGTATAATTGAGACCATATTCTAAGTAATCTTTCTTCTTTCCAGAAGAAGAAATAGAGATTTTTCTACATTTGACACCTGACAGCTTATTGAGCTTGTACAATCACATGCACACACACACACAAATGAAACTGAATGTCACTAAGAAATATAAAGGACTTGCACTCTTGGTAGCAACTAACTGTAAATTGTCATCTTTCATCTGTTTCTGAGAGGGCAAACACAGTATTTTTATACTTCCAAAAAGAATGCATATGAACTGCCAGCAAGTTGTTTCAAATATCAAGCACTACTGAACCCCAACTGTCAAAATAGCGTGACTCTATTTTGAAGCTCTTTTCTCCAGTGTGACTAGTTAACAGTGATGTTTTGACCTTTTATTTCTTCCGTGCCTCTATCACCAATAGTAAAGTCACTGGGATTGTTTGACCCTCATCCCTACTCCAGGAGTCACTTCACTCCGGATCTTTCCACACGGCTTTCACAGGGATCTCCCTGTTAATTACAGTACCTGCACATCCAGTTGGTTTGAGACAGTCCTGTTCACCACTGTTGGATCTTCCAGTTCAGCATTTGTCCAGGATTTCCCACTTGTTTTGAGGTATTTTATCTGACATATTTTTATTTGTCAACACAAAAAATCGAAATAAGAATATCTAAAGTGATAACCATGATTTAGCAGAATTTTCTTTCTCTCCTTCAAGATCTATAGAGAGAATAGTTTCTTGATCAGAAATATTGTGCGCTATAAGGTAGAGTAACTAAAGCTGCCAGCAATTTCAAAGTTATTAACCATTAAATATGCTTTTGGAAAAAAATTGCAGGCAACTCATGAAAAATTTAAAACTTAAGAGGACATATTAAAATAAATTTTATAGAAAGGGATTTCAGAGCCAGATATCTTAGCCAGAGCTCAGAAATGATTAAAGTACATGAATATGTAGAAAGGAGAGTTCTGGTCATTTGGGGGGGAAGAAAAATACAAAACCTATTAAACATACCATGAAAGTTTACAAATGCAAGATCCCCAAGTGTACAAACTAACTAAGGAGACACATCTCTAAAGAAAAGAATTGGATATCATCAGTAGAGAAGTTAGATTCCAGCAGGATACTCTGTAGAACCCAACACAGTTCAGTAGTGGGGAATGTGATGGTGACTGACCTTTTAGGAAGGTTATTTAAACCAGTGGATTGTAGAATGGAAGGCCCAGAGGAAACACTGTAGGCAAGAGAGGTTAGCTCTGGTGTCCAGAAGCCCTGTCTCACTTGGTTGGTTACAGGGAATGTTTCAAAGAGGCGTCATCTCTCTTCCAAGGATCTCAGAAATGTTCACAGATTCTCAGGGTAGACATTACAGCTGAGCAGGTGCCAGAATCCAGACTTACTCAAATAGAGGATTTAATAACAGTTGTTGAATGTCTCCTGTTAACAACTCAGAGCAATAAAAGGTCATTGAAATTCTCAAATCTTCTTCATCTCTTTATCTGTCAAATATTCACTGAGTGCCTACTCTTGTTTGGCCCTCAGACCTTCTGTTGTTTTTTTAACGTTCTGATAATTGACATAAAGAAGTCATTTTTGTTTTGTTTTGTTTTGCTTTATTGTGGATGGATTTAAATCACTCTTATTCTTTTGGAAGGAATATTTTCTTGGGATAGTTCTGAGTGAGATTATTTTGAAGATGGTATCACTATAATAAAAACCATTTGTGGCTCAGTAAACAGTCTTTCAAAAACTAGGTAGTTACTTTAGCACCTGTTTGGGAGGATATTCAATCATCCTAATGCTAATACAGAGTGACTCTGTCCTTTGAATAGAGCTCACTCCCGCAGGTAGTCAGTTGGTCCAATTTGAGCTGACCAGAGTTCTTCCCTAGCAATACTGGTATCCCAACTAAAAAAAGATGAAAAAGTTAAATCTGTTTTTAGGTGGTGGGGCTCGAATACATTAGTGGCATGCTACCTATCATAGGGATCAGAGAAGCAAAGGAATTAAGCGTATAGAGTGTGAGACAGAAATCTAAGCAGAGAAAAGCTCCTGTCAGTGTTAAAGCTCATGGGTCCAGGAGAGGGAGGGGAATGTCGTCATACTCAAAGGATTTCTGCTCCATGCTATCAGCCTTTGGTAGTTCTCAATACTCTTAGACAGTGGCCTGTGATTTCCCCTCACTTCGTAATTCAAATACTTTCTGGGTCGCAGGTTGTTGTTGACTTGGCAGGCCCATTAACTTCCCCCTCATTCCTGTGGCTTTAGATGAAAACGTAAAAACTCTGCCTCCATGTTCACACTTTGACTTCCAAGGTCAGTAGATACTGTAGGGACTTGAGTATTTTGGGAAAGACAGCTCTTGAAGGGAAAGTCAGCGGCTTCTCTCTGATTCGGTTTAAGTATTTAGGGAGCTCCTACTGTGTGTCATGGTTCTTCTAGGTTTGGGGATTAAACATTATACAAAACAAATACCTCTGACCTTGTGTTTGGCAGAGACCATGATTAAATGACACATAGAGCAGGTTACATGGTAACAATAAAGCCAACGAACAGAAGTTGAGAGAGGATAACATGAGCAATATCCCGACTAAGAGAAGAGCAAGAGCCGAGGCCCTGGGTTTGCCAGTCAGGAGCTCCTCAAGCCCACACTGCTCCTTTTATCTACCCTCAATCTGGAGCTATTCACGTTTCCCAACAGCTGGCTTTTTTTCCTGCGAAAAATAAGATCTGGCAATTTATGTTTTTGCTAAACAGGCATACATATACATATAAACTCAGCAGAAAATTGCCTTCAGCAAAGAATTGCTATCATTTAGGCTGATGGTGATTGGAAAGTAAGATTCACCGTACATTTTCCAAAACAGCATCTGAAATGCTTGAGCTTTCCTGAGGATTGTCATCTTGGCGCATTCATGTATTTAACATGATTCATCCGTTGTAGGTTGTCTGGTTTTCTGCGGCTTTCTTTTTGTTAACAGTGACTATCAAAAACATTACTATAAAGTCAACCTCCATGGTGCAAGTGAGGATAAGCACGTTTAGGACTCAAAACCTGAAGGTGACTTCCATGTCATAAAAACCCCAGGTTAAGATTGATGGTGTCCGTGTAGAAACTGTACCTTGGAAGTTGTAACGATTTACTGGTCTTGCCAAGCTGCATGAGACTAATACAGAAGAATTCCTAGTTACTGTGATTGGCTGACCTCTCCACTGGGAAGTGGCTGGAAATCAACTCTGTAGCTGTCAAGTCAAACCAATTCACAATTGTAGCTCTGTTTAGTTGACGTTTACCATACGGTGAACTCTATTGAGTTCCTTCTAGTCATGGGCACCTGGGGGTTCTGCATTGCTTCCTGGAATTTCAAATATTTTCTTTGGTTCCTTATTCTTTTAGAAAATTAGACTTTGATTGAGTAATATGATGAAGAACTGAGTGAACATTAAACAAAATGTCCGATTTCCATGACCCTCTTTACAGCAAATGGATTAGGACCAGATGAAATCTAAAATCCCATTGACATTTGCCCCAATTTTATAACTGGAGAAACCTGCCCAGTTAAGACTTCCCTTTAACCCAATGTGTGACACAAGTACAGGAAAATATTTCATTGAAATTTTGAAGAGCGAAACATCCCCACCTTTCAGCATTTTCCCACCCTGCCCCCATTGCCACACATCCATGGGCCAGAGTCCACCTGTTAAGGGACTTTACATACTGTAGTTCACACTCTCTCAAGATCAACTCCCATTTGCTCTAGTATTCCTTGACTTCTTCTTTCTTACACCCACAGTTATAGTCTACAACACTAATTTGACATATTCTAATTGTATCATTAGCTACTGGCTTTGCAAGTTTATTCTTTTTCTTTTTTTGAAACTTAATTTAAATTTAATTGGTCAACACATAACGTATCATTAGTTTCAGATGCAGAGTTCAGTGATTCATTAGTTGCATATAACACCCAGTGCTCATTATATCATGTGGCCCCCTCAATGCCCATCAACCACTCACCCCATCCCCTCACTCACCTCCCCTCCAGCAACTCTTAGTTTGTTTCCTAGAGTTAAGAGTCTCTCATGGTTTGTCTCCCTCTGGTTCCGTATTATTTTATTTTCCCTCCCTTCCCCATGGTCCTCTGTTTTGTTTCTTAAATTCTGCATATGACTGAAACCGTATGATAATTGTCTTTCTCTGATTGACTCATTTTGCTTAGCATAATACCCTCCAGTTTCATCCATGTCATTGCAAATGGTAAGATTTCATCCTTTTTGATGGCTGAGTAATATTCTGTTGTCTGTATATACCACATCTTCTTTATCCATTCATCTGTCAATGGACATCTCATTTCTTTCCATAGTTTGGCTATTGTGGACATTGCTGCTATAAACATGGGAGTGCAGGTGCCCCTTTGGATCACAATGTTTGTATCCTTTAGGTAAATACCTAGTAGTGCAATTGCTGGGTCATAGGGTACCTCTATTTTTAACTTCTTGAGAAACCTCCATACTGTTTTCCAGAGTGGCTGCACCAGCTTGCATTCCCACCAACAGTGTAGGAGGGTTCCCCTTTCTCCACATCCTCACCAGCATCTGTTGTTTCCTGACTTGTTAATTTTAGCCATTCTGACTGGTGTGAGGTGGTATCTCTTTGTGGTTTTGATTTGTATTTCCCTGATTTGCAAGTTTATTCTAAGTTCTTGGATGACATTCTCTGTCCTGTCGAGTTTTGAGATGGATTACCAGATGGCCTAATGAAGTGGTATTTCACCAAAACAAAGGAGAGTCATCAGTAGTGAGCAAACATGTTCTAAATGAAGTTACTAGCTTCTCCCATAAAGTCATTGCATGCCCTGTGTGGAAACAGTGTAAAAAAACTCTGAGGACAATGGTCTTCTATCCTTTGGAGAATAGTAACTAAAAGTAACCAGGGGAACAGATGTAAACACTACAGTTGTTTTGTTTTGTTTTGTTTTAATAACAAAAGGATGGAATGCCTATGCTGGGAAAAACTACTTGAAGCAGAAAATATTAACAGTCAATACATAATAGGAGGTGGTAATTTTAGCGATGGCTTTCTTATGACAATGC
This sequence comes from Leptonychotes weddellii, assembly GCF_054177405.1. Taxonomy (NCBI): domain Eukaryota; kingdom Metazoa; phylum Chordata; class Mammalia; order Carnivora; family Phocidae; genus Leptonychotes; species Leptonychotes weddellii. The sequence continues at coordinate 123,287,921 of NC_138375.1, forward strand.
AAACCACAAGAAGGAGGACAAATGAAACTCCCTGTCATATGCATTTCATTGCTAATAGATCATTACATCTGCATTGGGTATGTTTTTCACAAAGGAGAAATTAAGGTTAGTAGATGAAGCATTCTTTGAAGCAGAAGTACCAAAATTACTTGTAACAACATATGTGTTGATTGTGGGATGGTGTACCATGAGCTTCTCTTATCCTCACCTTGGTTTTGCACACATGTCCCTCCCATGCAGATCACAAGAGTTTCAAGCTTCTCATTGGAGTGTTAGTACAGCTTTCCAGGCCATTCTCCCTGAGAGTGCTCACAGCTGTCTGCCTGTCATTGGTAAAGGTATTCCAAGGACGCTTATACATTTCCGTGAGACATTTCATTTATTAGCTCTGACACTGGTGTCAAGATAAGGTAAATTTATATTTGAGAATCAAGAGTCTTACTCACGTTTTCGATTCATTCAACAAATATTTATTGAACACCCAGTATATATTATTATATTCCTGTGTAATTCAATGCAAGTTACTTTTATCAGTAAGGTTCTTATTTGCAACCAAGAGGGACTAGTTCAGACTTATTCTGGAGAAAAGGAAATGATTGAACTTGAAAAAAGAAGTCACAGACTCACTGAGAGCATGGGCCAACCTAGTTCGGAACAGAGGGAAGCCATACAAGCCAGTACCACAGTCCAACACACCGCTGACCTACTGTGATGAGAACACCACCAACGGCCACCATTCTCTAATTTGTGCCACCAACACTGGTCACAAGATGATGCGTGCCATAGCTTGCTCCACCTGGGTCATGCCATCCCAGGGAATGGGCATTAATGTCTTCACCAACGCCAACCAAAACATTTTGTCCTATCCATCACTGTTGATGTCCTTCGTTTCAGAAGTAAAATGAAGGGTGCTGTATCTGAGTAGCTGAGTCCTGTGGAAATGAGTATCGGGTATTTTGAAGCCTCTGTTTTTGGAAACAGGCAGTGTGCTAAAACCATCAGTCATTGCAACGATCTATCATTTCTGTCATATGATAATCCTGATGGTGCTAATAGGAAAACAGCATTTTGAAGCATAATTATAGGAATATGCAAAGAGTTTGGGGACTTAATCTTCATAGTAAGGCCGTAACAGGAGGCATTTGGATGATCAGTGGTTACAGAAATTTCTCCCTACTTTTTTCTCTTCATCGAGGTAAAACTACCTACATACACCTATAGAATGATTATGTAAGCATAGATTAAACATTTAGTACTTTATTTTTACTTTACTGAGGCTTTATTTTTTAGCTTGATGCTCATAAAACCTGAGAAACAAATACCACAAAACTGACTAGTCATTAAAATCGTTCTCTTAAGTCATGCCTGTTGAAAATGATATCCCATTTCTGTTTCCTCTTGAAGGAACTTTTCTTCAAACTACTTTTTCCAAAACATGATGATAATCAGCTTTTGAAAGCTGTGGTTTATAAAAAAAAATTTTCTCTGGGCAATTGAACAGACCCTCCATTTTTGTTTCTTTGCTAAGCAGTTCGTGCTATTTCTTTAGCTAGCTCATTAACAAAAATCAAGTCTTTTCTCTTGAAGCTGATGCCATTTCTAGCAGTTTCTTCCCTGCTCACTGAGTTTCTTTCATTTCCAGGCAGCCAGACGTCTTTTCCCCCAAGCTTACGATTGTCAAGTTCATTTAATATCAACTCTATTAATGGAAATTCCCACTAATGGGAAAGTTCTGTTCTCATACTCCAAACTATTTTTTATTAATTTAATGTAAATGTTAATTTAATATCATTTCACAAACTTTCTGTTTAATGTCAATTAAGAAGTCACTGGTTTGCTACTCAAAACAGCACTTAATGTCAATTATTGCAATCAGCCTTTCATTTGAAAACTGAATTTTTTAAGTGAAACTGATTTTAATATGTCTTTAAATTTTTCTCAGTTGAGCAGATTAGAGAAGACAATTCTTTAAACTTTTTATTATTTTAAGAAACTGGAAATGGCTACTGGAGTTTTCTGAGCAAAATTGTATGTAAAAAAAATTATTGTAAAACCGCTAGCTTCAACTCAGATGGCTCTTCAATGGGTAATTCATTTACCATATTTCTGCCAGATACAATTTTGCTGTTTTCTTAGTTCTGTTTTGTCAAGGTTCTTTCCAAATCGTTATGCTTTACAAGACTGTAGCTATCATTTACAACTTGGTTTGATGAGAAAGTTGAAGAAGCACCTTCTACCTTTAGTCACAGAAGCTAGTAAGGAATAGGTTGATTTGCATCAAGTTTAAGAACAAATGACAATTCTGTCACACAAGGAGATGAAATAGTAGGGGGCACACCAAACCTGTATCACGGCAAATACCTGAAAATTAGAATAGAAAAGTAAGAAGGAACATATTTATACCAAGAATGGAATACTTCCTCTCTTTTACCTAATTTGACCACTCATTAACATCAAAATAAATATTAATGATTACTTTAACAGCTTATTAGTATAATCAATTTTGATCTTTGATTTTTCAAAGAAACAATTTCAGATTATATAGAGGTTCTCTCTCATACATGAAATTCTTAGCCTTTAATCCAATGATATATACCAAATTTTATATTCTTTAATATTATTTGGCCTTTTTTTATTTGGTTATCATGTATAGCTTCAAAATTAAATCATGCAAAAAATGACTTTTGATTGGGTGTTAATTACATTTAGTCATTGCTATTAAATAGCTAGGAGGTGGTCAAGTAGTCTCAGAAATTACATGTGATAGTCACTTTGCTTGCATTCAAGATTTAGCCTAAAATATTCCTAAATTCATCAAGTATTTTTTGGTACTCAAAATCACACATGAATCTCATATATCATAGTATTCAAAATCAATGAAAGAATCCTGTAATTTTAGTGAGTCAAATGGCGTGACAAATGTCAGAGTATTGTCAAAACTGTTGATGTCAAGGCATCCATGAGATGAGGGTTACCCTTTTAATGTCCTCCAAGTTAGCCTTCCTGGTAAAAAAGGAATTGTCATAAGTCATAGCACCAAGAAATATTTTTAATTTAACAATAAATGGTCTTTTAAAAAAATGATTGCAAAGGGAGACAACCATGAAGCTTAAGTGTTGGCTAAACCAACATGGAGTCTCTGCCTAAAGACTGATCTTTTTCAGTCATCTGAAAATGAAGAGACAGAAAAAATGATGGGCTGAAAAGATACCTTGGCTTGCCAAAGTGATGGTTTTAAATTTTTATGACCCTTTATGGGACTGATAAACCTGATTATCAAGCTAGAAGGAAAGTGTGAAGATACAGATCCTAGTTCCAATTGCTTAACATTTATGGGACTCAATTTCGTTCTTTGCAAAATGAAAAAAATACATTCATGTGGTTAATGTAAAATTTGAAAGCTGAGAAGTTCCAATGAAGTAATATAAGAAATTGTGATTGTAATATTAAGAACTGCACACACGGAATAATAATAGATGGTGTCAAAGCCCAAAGCGAGATAGGAAATTACAAACCTGTATAAATTTATAATATAAATATCCAAGGACACCTACAATATTTTATATATTAAAATATATTAAAATATGGACATTATATTGATATAGCATCAATAATTGTACCCATTCAGCACAACATACTTATTCCCCAAGTATACTTGCCCAAGTTCAAAATTCCCATTCAGTTCAATGTCATCAAACTCTTTATTGGTGATTCATTACGCAGTTTGAATAGAATTATGTAATTATGTAATTATTTAGAATTATTTAGAAAAACTCTAAAGTCAAGGAATATCTAGGTGCAGGAATCTGGTAAAGAAGAATAAACAAGTATGGAAGAAGCAGGAGAAGAGAAAAGATCATAAAGACTTAGAGAAGTGCAAGGTTAATTTGGAAATCCTATCCATGCTGCCCAATCCTTTTGTCACTCACTTCCAAACACATAGCTTACTGTGGTTGTTACAAAATAAATGAAACCTATATAACCACCATTGGCTTGTTTTATGAACTGCAACAATATGGTGGTTAGAGAGGCCTTTGGTCTTGATCTTGGCTCTGCCATTTGCAAATAGTGTGATACTGGATTAAGTAAAGATTATGAAATCAATTTCCTCATCTCTAACAGGTGGATTACACTATTTTCTCTCAGACTGGCATGAACATCACTAAGTAGAATGCATGACACAGCAACAGACATATTTACTCAATAAATGATGGTTTCCATTTGCTTCTTTCATCCCAATTCTCTCTTCACATCACCTGTCAAATATGTTAAGGATTATCCATTAAACAATCAGGTGTCCTTTTAGCTTTTAATTTATTTATTACATAGTAACACAAATACATTGTGAAAATAACAATACAGAATGACCTACCCCATTCCTCAGACTCCAAAGCCATCACCACTCCAGAAGTAACCATATTTAACATGTATCCTTTTCCCTTTTCCTGGCCCTGTATATACATATATAATACATAAATTTGGTGTTTCACATACCTGAAATTTTAATACATAATTTTTTCCTGCAACTTGCTTTTTCAATTTAACAATATTTTAATAATCTCTTGAAGATCTTTACAACTTCTAAATATAGACCTATGCCAACATAATACTTAGTAGTCTGAATTCTGGATAGTCCTATAATTTATTTGATCATTACCCTATTATTCCCAATGGTCTACTGTTAGAAATGAATAGTGGGGCATGAGCACTTGTATACACCTCTGTGCTCATAGTTGAACCTTGCCTTAGCACAGATATTTAGAAATGAAAATACTACCAGAATGAAATGTCCACTATACATTTTGATAGATAAGACCCAAAGAAATGTTAGGCATGTTTATCCTCCATGCTGCCATGCCATTTCTCCTCCAATTCCATTGGTCTATGCAAACCATATGGCCAGCTGTGGTAAGAGCTTAGAAAAAGCATATTCTTCTTACAGACGAATTACTACATACTTGGGAATAATAATATAATTAGACACAAATAGCAAGAGTCTAAATGATATTATTGAAGTTCAAAAATAAAGCTCTTTGCTCTCCAGGTTTTAAAAAAATAATAAAGTAGGAGGATGGGAAGAAATTAAGCAGGCTCGCCAGCCATACTCAATGCCAGTAGTCATAAGGTGAAGATTTCTATGGAAAAGAATATATGTTTCCAGAATGTTAAAATAAATCACAATTGTCTGGTTGGCAGCCAGGAATTATTTGACCCTTTTATGTCCCCACCCAACCCCCTCATATTTTAAAGTATGAAGACTGGGAATGCTATTTTCTCCCATCCCAGCCAGCAGCATTCCAGATTGGACTCTTGCCAGTGAGAGGAACTTGCACAAGATTTAGAAGGCAGAACAGACACAGAAGCCACCATGGCTTGGTGCTGGCAGCTGGCAAGCACGTGGGTTCCAGCCCATGGCAACTTCTCGGCATCCTCTTGCAGAGTACTCATGGTGCAAGAGGCCAGTGAAGTCATCAGTGGTGGCCTCCTCAGGTTTTTGTCCTTCCCGATTTCCTAAACGTCAGCTTCCTTGTCTTGCACTGATCTCTTTAAGCAATTTAGTCAACATCTAACTCCTTCCATCAAATTCCACCCTTTTTGAAACGCCTGGAGTGATTGTCCCAATTCCCTGTTGGACCTTGATTGGACACATAAAAAAATGGGCATTGCAGTAGAAACACCTCAAGAAAGAACCATCTTTTAAAAGGTAATTAAATATAAAAGTTTTGTTTCTAAATAAAAAAAAACAAAGAACTTAAGAATAGAGAAATGGATATATACAAGTAGACAAATATGCCATCTAGACTGTAAAAACTAGGGAAATATGATTATAGAATACAATGTAAATGTTCTAACCGAATCTACCAGGAGGTAAAGAGGAAAGAATGAGAGGAACATTTTTGGATGCCCTCATGTTTAGACGTCAACATCTTTCGTAGCAGGCCCTGGATCAATACTGACTAAAGTTTAAGAATTTGATTTTTCCCCCCTTTATTTATTTTTTTGAGAGAGAATATGTGGGTGTGAGCGGGTGGGAGGGGCAGAAGGAGAAAGAGAGGATCTTAAACAGGCTCCACGCCCAGTGCAAAGCTGGATGCTGGACTCAATCTCAGGACCCTAAGATCATTACCTGAGCCTAAATCCAGGGTCAGACTCAACTGACTGAACCACCTAGGCACCCCAAGAATTGGACTTCTAAGAAGAACTCCAATCTCTTTGGGTTTTTCATAATCTTTTTTCTTGAAGTGAAACATGTACTTGTGATGCAGTAATTTACATTTCTTTCTTTCTTTTCATTCGATTAGAAAAATTAATCTCATACTTTTCAAAAAATAACATAGTTTTCATAAAATTCTATCTCTTTGTTCCTCTCTCTCCATGTTCCTCAAATTACTCCATTTGTAATATTTGGATAATTGTATTTGGGTTTATTTTAAAATTTTGATTTATTTCATTTTCTCTATTATTTAATAATGTCATTAATAAAGTCATTATTTTGGTATGGAAACAAAAAATAGTAATTAGTTGTAGCCCTTTGTTTCGCCTCTGCCAGGTATAATGCTTTGGATATGTCAACAATCTTTTTTTTTTTTTTTAAGTAATAGTAATATTGCTCACTTCTAAAAAATTGATAAAGTTAGTTGCATTTGGATTTGAACTATTTTTTATTTTTGATGTAATGCAGGAAGGATATTTAAGGGACTCCACAGAGTGTATAGGGAAAAAAATGACCAGGAAAATGAAAGTTAAATCAATAACAGAGCATACCAATGCAAGAGAAAGACTTGTTTCTAATTATCAACTATGAATTAGCTACGGCTAATAACTTATTAAACAGCTTTTATTCCAATTAATTTACCAGTGCTGATAGGAGTTCAAAACAAAACTAATAAAATTTTTAAATGATTTTCTTGATTAAAAAAAAAAATAGTGTAGAGCCCAGTTATCTGGGATCAGATTATTTGCAGCTCTAAGAAAAAAGGTCATTAAATTTTAGATGATTGACATACTTCCTCTGGTGTAATATCTTTTTTTTTTT
>NC_138375.1:123295456-123361516 GCF_054177405.1 Leptonychotes weddellii
ATTTGCGGATGTTGAACCAACCTTGCAGCCCAGGGATAAATCCCACTTGGTCGTGGTGAATAATCCTTTTAATGTACTGCTGGATCCTATTGGCTAGTATTTTGGTGAGAATTTTTGCATCCATGTTCATCAGGGATACTGGTGTAATATCTTTAAATGAAAGAAAGAAAACACTTCTTTGTCTCAGCAATTCCAAATTTTGAGAATCAAAGCACACCCAAACAGTATTCTATTTTTTTGTGTTTTTTTCATAACATTTATCCTGGTGTATCTTGTCAATAAATATTTATAGAGTATAGTGAGTCATTGACATACATTAATCTCCCAGGGGTGTGTTACTGGGAGTTACAATGATGAATATATATTATACTCTTAGCTGCTGACTTAGTCCCATACGGAAAAACTGGACGTTTTTAATAAGCTGTAAATAGAGATGATATAAAGTATTAGAAATTAGCCTGCAGGTCTACCACTCCCCAAACTTCCTTCCAAAGAAAATGGATGGAGAAGATTCTTTGTTTTGTTCAATGTGACTCCACTGGTCAGATCTCTGCTGATACATCAGACCCGGGGGCCTGCCTGTGATGCTGTTGAGCACAGGAACTCTGTTCCCTGGGAGAAATCTAAATTAGAGGTGGTTTCATTTGATACTTCATTAATTTTTGAACTCCTATGAAGTGCCAAATGCTCTGCAGGGAACTGGTGACACAATGCTTAATCCAAACAGACACAGGCTCCACCCTCATGCGTCTTACAGTTTAGCAAGAGAAATAAATAGTAGTCAAGTGTACTACATATATATCAAAATGGGTCCTTGTCACAACAGATTATAAGGAAGATGGAGTCATAGTGAGAGGCAGAATGGGGCAAATGTGACTTCTAGAAAGCGACACTTGAGCTGATGGGTGAGGGAGAGAAGCAGCTGAGCAGTTGAAATTCCATGGGCATGGATATTAGTCAAAGCCAAGAGCATGGCAGAATGACATCACCTGGAGGACAATAGAGCAAGAAATGAGAAGAGAGACCGGGACTGACATTCATAAAAACCACAACATTTAATGATGGGGAAGATTTTGGATCTGGAAATGAGTCCACAAAGAAGCAGCAGCCGATAATGTTGACGGAAAACCAGGAAAATGATTAAATCGATCTTAGCCTTTCTCTTGAGGAGGGTGAATAGTTGTTGCTACAGTTAGGGGCCAAAATACATAGATTCAGAAATAAGCCATCTCCCAGGCTGGAAAACCATGCATAAGCTTTAAAGTGGAGGGGAGTACAGAGAGGTTTTTGTGGGTAATGACTTAAACAAAGACAGGGATAATGTCGCTCAAAGATGAGGGCAACAAATGGATTATACATTCACTGGAATATAAGGTATTTTAAATATTGTCCTATTTCTTTTTTTTTTTTTTTTTAAATTTTTTTTTTTAAGATTTTATTTATTTGAGAGAGAGAGAATGAGAGACAGAGAGCATGAGAGAAAGGAGGGTCAGAGGGAGAAGCAGACTCCCTGCTGAGCAGGGAGCCCGATGTGGGACTCGATCCTGGGACTCCAGGATCATGACCTGAGCCGAAGGCAGTCGCTTAACCAACTGAGCCACCCAGGCGCCCCAATATTGTCCTATTTCTTGAATAGCATTGCCATCTCACAATATCTGGATATGTAACAGTTGAAATTGTTTCTTGTCTCCTTACTTTCCCGTGTATCCTGGCATTTTGTAAATACCTTACCATTGAGGTTATCCAAAATACCTTTTTTCTAGCAACACAAAAGAACCTGACTAGCACATGTAGAAAGCATATGCTTCATAGAACAAAGCGCTAGCTCTCATCATGGTGCAGAACTATAGGGAATTGTTCTTGCTCTAGTCTATTGTCTAGTTGGATTTTTAAAAATCCACTTACAAAAACTATGAAGGAACCTTCTGAGAGGATATTACCTTAATGTGGATCAGACAGTAGGGCTACTGGATTATATCACATAGTCTCAATAGATGGTCGCAAAAAAGAGACATACCTTCCCACTAGATATTCAGAGGCGGACGCGGGAGGCACATGGAAAGGGACTGAGTTTGTGGCATTCATGATAGGACATAAACATTGGTCCCTAAAATTGTGTTCATTCAAATACTCTGTCTGCAACCTCAGGCTGTGTCATTCTCCCAAAGACACCATGAAACAAATTGTAAGCTGTTTTCTTCATGTCTCCCGGTTCTGAATTCAATCTGAACCAACACTACCCAAGAGAAATGTATGTTTACCTTTCTTCACCTATGTTTTTTTTTGTAAGACCAACCCTACCATCTCACTACCCAAGAGAAATGTATGTTTACCTTTCTTCACCTATGTTTTTTTTGTAAGACCAACCCTACCATCTGTTTTTTACTTGGACATGACTTTTATCAGCAGAGAGAAGGAGAACTGAACTTTGGGTGCTTTTGATATATTCATGGTTCTGCTTTACACAGTGACTATCACCCCTGGTTTTGAATATACATTTAGATTTTTGAAAATACACAATCCTAGCATCAGCTAGATAGGAAGCTTTGATATCATCTAGTCCGACCCCTGACCTATTTCTCTTTATGTAAACTGACATGAACTTGTAAGACCACACGGGATTGCAGTCTGTGAAGTGGAATTTATTGATAGATTTTGGTGCTTACCCAGTATACATGTGTACTCTTATTTCCTCTCTCTCATGTGTCCTGAAGGTTTTCCTTTCTCCTAGATCAGTTTCATCACTGTACAAATGTATTGTGATGTCTCCCCCCTTAAAAATAACCCCACCCAGACCCCTCTCTAGGTACTACCCCATTTTTATACTCTTCTTGACAGTAAAACTCCTACAAGACACGTGCTAGCTCCTTTCCTCCCTGCAGTCTTGTCCTCATCACTCCACTGATGGAGCTCTAGCTGAGATCCCTAATGACCTTCATAGTCTAACCCAGTGGTCATGTCTCTGTCCCATTCTCACTTTCTGTATCAGCAGAATTGACATAATGTGTTACACCTTCCTCGAAGCATTTCCATTTGACTTCTGGAACAACTCTCTTGCTTGATAAGCCTCCCTAGCTCCCCAGCTACCTTTCTTGGTTTTCTTTGCACATCCTCCCCCACCTTTCAGCTCTCTAAATCTCCTAGTTTGCCAAGCTCAACAATCTGAATTCTTCTGTCTACATGTGCTTCTTCAGTGAGCTCATCCAATCTCATGGATTTAAGTGCTATATTGATACATATTTGGATGACTTTAAATTTTTGTCTCCAGCCTGGACCTCTTCCCTCCATTCCAGGCTCATATACCAAATTATCTCATTGACCTCTCCAATTGCATGTCTCATAGGCATCTCAAACTTGACTCCATCTATCAAGCTTATACCAGCCGCTTCCATCCCTGCATCTTGCTCCCCTGAAGTCACCCCCATCTCTGTAAATGGCAATTGCATTTTTCCAATTTTACCAGCCAGAAACCTTGTAGTCATCCTTATCGCAACACAGCATCCAATCCAACAGTAAATTCTTTAGGCTCTTTTACAATGTATCTAAAATTTGACCGCTTCTCACCTCCTCTGTTTTTAATGCTGTGGTCCAAGCCATCTACTTTAGATGGTCTCAGTAGTGCCCTAACTATTCTTCCTGCTTCTGCCTCCATCCTGTTAGTCTGTTCTACACACAGCAGACATTGTCATGCTGTAAAAACCTTTGTCAGCCACCATATTCCCTTTCATAGTGCTCAAAGTACTCACAGTGGCCTTCAGGGTCCTCTATGATCTATCTCAAGCTTACTCACAGATCATCTTGGAGCCCACCACCAACTTTTTGCCCTCACCCCTTACCTCTTTTCCTCCAACCCAGACACACTGCCTTTCCTGTTCTTCTGAGTACCCCAGGGCCTTTGTGCTTGCTGTTTGCTCTACTTATAGTGCTCTTCCCCTGTATATACACACATGGCCTACACATGGTTCCTCACTCTGTAAAGACAGCTACTCAAATGTCACCTTACTTGTGAGACTTTTTCTGAGCCCCTTATAGAAAACAGTGTCCTCCCCTACTCCATTTTTCTCTCTAGCACTAATCTTTGTCAAGCGTGTGTGTGTGTGTGTGTGTGTGTGTGTGTTTCTGTCTTCTCCCTCTAGAATATAAGCTCCATGAGTACATGGAGTTCATCTGTTGTGTTACTCCCATATCTCCAGGGCTGGAAAACTGTGCCTAGTAGGTACTCAGTGTATATTTATTGAACGAATTAGTTAATGAATTTAGTAGCAAAGCATACCACATGAAGTATCCCTCCCTCCCTCCCTCCCTCCCTGCAACTGCACTGTGGTTTGCTAGTGAAGTAGGATAAGCTACTCCTGTCCTGCTCAGAGATTTTTCTGCAATGCCTACCGCTACTCCTCACAGAGATTTTATGGCAAATTACTGTGCAGCCACTCTTACTTTGTGACCTGGGCTTTGTTTAGCTCCTAAACATAGTGGCTCGTTAATTCTCTCTCACTGAAGGCGATAAAACCATATGTATTTGACAGTCCATATGTACAAAGAGCACTTAAATAGATTTGGTTTAAGTGGGGAGAAAAAGAATGTGCGTGCGTGTGTGTGTGTGTGTGTGTGTGTGTGTGACATGCTTCATGTTTTTATCAAAAAGTTTAGTTACCTTTGACCTGGACTAACCCTGATGTCTGAGACGATTCTTCTGTTGAGTAAAACTAATTTACATTACATATGTTTCTCTATTTTTTGTTAAGCAAGAAATTGTAAAACAAGGCGTCTTGTTGGATGCTATGCTTAACCCACATGAGCAGAAGAGATATCACTGAACTGTTAAAGAAAGATGGTATGATGTACTATAATTTATGGAATATTATTTTGAAAAATAGGAAGACCGTGAATCTCATTAGACCTGTTTTTTTTTTTTTTAAGTGAGAGTATAGGCCATCCTGTATCCCATGTTGACTTCAGCATCCCAGAACTAGATTGATTGAATTCAACCTATTTACAATTTATAATGAAATGTAATTGTGGCTTTTCTTTTAATTTTCAACTGGCAAGTAGTAATCTTACCACTGACATCAATGGAGAAAAAAAGTGCCTTTGCTTGGCAGGAAGCATTTATGGCTGTATATAATGCAGATAAGTTTGTTTGAGAATGTAGACAGCTTTCTAGACAATCACTAGAGATAGGACCTTAATTTAACCCCAGGCCTGAAGCATTTCCTCTGGGATGTGGATGACTGATAACGTGGCGAAGGCAGAGAAAGTATAGATTTACTGAAATATAGATGTTGCAAGCAGGGGGTGTTAAATTTCTTCCTCTAAATCATTGTTGAAAAGGACAAGCTTAGATTTCTGCTTCAGAATGAAAACCCTAAGTGTTGGAAGAGAAATTTTTTAAGGCACGTAAGGTTGGCATTTTCGACATATCATTTCAAAACCTTAGTGATGTACTTACCTCTAGCTCATCTTGCAATAAGATGGCATGACTACGCTCACTTTTAATATTCTCTACACAGGATACCTCGGTGATTTCTAATTTAAAGAAAATGAATCCTTTACTGACAGCTTGATAATCTTTCCCGTGGGAACAACAGAAAAAACTCTCTTGTTCACGGCACTCATGAGCATCCTATAATAACCAGCTCCTTTAAATGGTGGAGTAAATAGATCTTTATTAACAAAGATTACATATTATGTGCTTCTATATCCCAGTCTTCAAGAATAACCTTTTAACAACATGAATAAATAAGCCATAATAGGTTTCTTGCCCTTTACTAAGCAAAATATCAAGAACTTCTTTCTGCAAGGGCAGAGGTTAAGTAACCCCTTTATTTACTAATGATAAAGTTAATTGTGTGAAACCTAATTCTACCAGGCTAGAAAAAGAATTTGTCTTTTAACTCTTGGCCCTCTCAGTGATTTTTTTTAAATATTGCAATTCTTCAAGTGAAGTTTACCATTACCATCTCCTATACTTTTTACTAATTCATGATTGCAAAAAAAATAAAATAAACAACAAAAACAAAAACTGCTGGATATATTCCATGTAAAATGGCTAAGAACAGTCAATAACTGTTCTTTACTTGGGGTGTTCAGAGTAGCAGTTTTAATACCCATTAATAGTAAACATTCCGTATTATCCCTTTCATTGGGTTGAACTAACCAAGTGACACAGTTCTGCAGCTAATCATAAAATAGCCTACATTATAGAAGAATTAAAAACAGCAAATGAATCATCTGGAGAGCTGCCATGGTGGTTCTAAAATTCTGCACACACTACATGTGAATTTTAATATATAATTTTAATTACGCAATTCTTCCCAGTGAACCCTTCTCATTACTTAGGCAGTGTGTGTGTGTGTGTTACCTTTACCTTGATTACAGCGTCAAACCATTTTAGCTGAAATTAAAAATATCTGTGTATTTATAGAGAAAACAGAGGGCTGTGTTTTGATAAGGCCTCTGGAGGAGGAGGGCAAAACATAACCCTGGAAGAAGGAAAGGCTGCCTGGTCTTCATATCAGACACCAGCTAACGAAATCCTAAGAGGGTTTGTTACATGAGCCAGTGGGCTGAGGCAACCTTTAACATGCAGGAAACTGGAGTTAATTAAACTGTTACCGGGATCCTATCTGTCATCCTAGCTGCATGTTCTACCCCAAGTCCATTTACATTTTAGAATTGAAAAAATGTTCTCAGGACTGTTGATAAACCGTGTTTACTGTCTCTATTGATTTGCTACTTTTGCATAACCTTTATGTTTTAATTATCTTACAGTATTTCTTGAAGGCTCTTCTGTAGCACTTGCTATCTGATTAGACTTTACTGGCAATTACTAAACACTAGGAGTTCACCTTTTAATGGATTAATCTGCTTCAAAGTTATGAGATAAGCACAAGAGGGAAACAGCTAAGAAAAAATGATGTTACGTTCCTGAAAGGCTATTTTCTAACCACAGTTGTGCTTACTGTAGAGGAGACATAGTCAGATTATTTGCCTGCTTTATTCACCGGAACGCCTCCAGGGGGGATTATTTCACATATAGCATGTCAGAAAGAGCATGCACCAGGTGGCCATCAGTTGGATAATTAAGATACACATTTAACACCTGGCGAGTGCACATTCTGTGAAAGACATAGAGCCCAGACCCTTTTTCTAATATAAATATTTTTATTGAATGAAATCTTTATTTATTATAACAGATGAAAATTGCACATGTGTTTATTCATTCCTACCTAACATTTACTAAGTATTTACAAGATATCAGGCACTGTGCTGAGAACTAATTACATAGACCGTCTCATGGTCATGGGGTAATATTAGAGCATTTTACACAAGAAGAGACAGAGGCACGGAGAAGCTATGTAATTAGCCTTGGGTCACACAGCCTGCAGTAGATTTCTAGCTTAGGGTGTATGATTCCAGAACTCCATAGCCTAGCCCCTGGGTAACACCCCATGGGATATATTTTAGTAATGGATACTGAATGCCATTAAAAGAAGGATGATCAAGTCCTATTATGCTTTTAGCATTTTCATATCTAAATATTGGCCCAGAGCTTTAGTTTGAAGATGCCATCGTGACAAGTGTTTCTAAAATTCAAAGTAACTCCAACCCAATTATAATATTAAAGTTTATGTGCATGTACTCTAGTTCAAGGAACTTGACCATTCTGAATGAATTTTCATCAGGAGATATAATAAGGAAAACAGTTGGAGAATCAAATAACTTAAATCCTGCCTGCTTTTTGAAAACAAACAACACATGGTCCTGAATTCTCTGATTTACCACTAATGCCTTAAAGACAGATATTAATGTTAGAGTAAATACAGTATTTCTTCACCCAGGGTTTGTTTGTTGACCTGGTAACATTTTCCCCAAACATTCCATAGGCAATCCTGAGTCTACCTTCCATTCATTTATTTAGCTGTGTATTTAAGGGGGAAGGAAAACCATAATCTTTCTATTATAGGCAGAAGAGTCAGAGCCACTAAGGTTCTGGTCCCACACAGGACCAGACACATGAGTTTCACTAAGTCACATAAGCTGCTATACTCTCTCTCCTATCCATCCATCCATCCCTCCCTCCCATATTTAGTAAACAAAGCAGAATAGCATAGTAGTTGTGAGCACAGACTGAAACCCGGCTGCTGGGATTCTCAAAGCTCCGCTTCACTCTAGCTACACGATGTAGGCCAGTTAACCACTCTGGGCTTATTTTTTCTCCATCTGTAAAATAGGAATCATATATATATATATATATATAAAAGATCATTTATGGTGAGGATGAACTAGATTAAGAAAATAAATTAGTAGAGGCAAAGAACTCAGAAGAGTGGCCCTTACATGGTAAGCACAGGATACTCATCACTATTGTCATAACTATTAATAACAGAACAGTGTCCTGGGGGACTGTGGTAGCCCTTAGAAAATAGTCCAGGCAAATAGTCATATTACTTTGGTCTACTTACTGATTTGCTGAATAACTAACAAGAACAGTAACGAGACCTATTCCTTGATCCCACACTCTCATATATTTTCTTTGGTTTTTCCAAACTATACTTGTACCCCTAAAGGGAGTGTGGCTAAAAATAAAGATGATCCTGAGCAAGATGTTGGCCTAGAGCAGCCCATTTCCCAGGCCCTTCAAGGATCACTCTGGACATGATGTGCACATGCTCCCCCTAATCAGTGCAATGGCAGCATGCAGTCTTGCTGGCCACCCTTGGACCTGTTCCCTGGGGCCCTTTCACAGAAACATTACACTTCAGCTGAAAACTTTTGCAGAATCTGCACACTCCCTGAGGAAAATGCCCATCTCTTTTGCCATGCTCATGGACCACAGGCAAAAAAGTAGCATTCGTTTAGCTAGCCCTCAATACAGGTTTGCCCCCAAAGAAAAAACAGAGATTGATTTTTTTAATCAACAGATCTCATTCTGTTACAACTATTGTGGTGAGAAGAAAATCATGTATAGGTACTCACAGATGTGGAGGAAACTAAGAGACAGGTAGTGCAGGGAAGGAAAAAAATCTTTTCCTCTACCCATCTCAATTAGAGTGACAAAAGATAAGTTACCTGGAGAAAAACAAATAGAAGTATATTAGCATGTGTATCACATATACACATGGGAGTACCTAGTGATGAGTAGTAACTCAAAGGGGTGGTTAGAACTTCAACTTATAGAGCAATTTAACAAATCAACAAAGAAACAATAAATGTGTAGAGAAGTGATAATACACAGAAAAAGGACTTTGAGTTTCTAGGGGTAGCAAATTGTGGGAAGGCAAATGTACAGAGGAAACAGGGTAGATGAGGGTTTTAGCAAGGTTTGTTACATAGATTTCTCTGGTGCCATCTCTGGGTTGATAGAGGTCCAGGTTGTCTCCAATGACTAACTTCTGTCATTACTGGTAGAGAGGAGAGTACAGAACACACATTTACAAATTTATGTGGTGGTTTTTCACAAATAAGGGGAGGGTAGAAACCTCTTCTTTTAGCCACTTCTTTTCAGTCGCCCACAGCTCAAAATAATCGTCATGTCACCTTATGTCAAAGTGGCATATTCTGCTCCTCTTTAATAGGCACTGTTTGCTTCTTCCTTCAAAAGTGATTGATTATCTCTCCCTAATCCTGCAATATTAGTGATCCAGGATGAATAAGAGGAGTGCTGGACCACTATGCTTCAGTGTCAGCTCTGTATACATATGGATTCAGTAAAGCACTTTCTTTAGCTCTTAGCCTCCTCCTGGAAATCCAGAAGAAGGCCCAATTCCTCCTTACCGTCCCATGGCCCAAATTCCTCCTCCTGGAACTCTATGCCCAGCTTCATCCTCAGGAGTTACCAGCACCTGCAGAATATGGACCATCCCTCCGTCCTCCTCCCTCTGTGTTTAATCCCTTACTGGCCACGGTAGGACACGATGTGATCTGGTGTTAGCTATTTTATGAGTGTTACTGAGGTTTCCCAGGATGATTTTGATGGCAGATGAAAATGTTTTTCTGTCTTGTATTTTAATAGGTGTGTACTTAGGAACACATCTAAGTGTGTTTCTATCATATCAAAACCATAATCTCTTAGATATTTTTGCTTGGAAAAAGCCCAAGAAAACAAAAAAATAAGTTAACATTATGCAATGAAAAATAGGTGGTATATGAAGATAGTACACAGATGTATGATGTTCGAGGCTGTTGTCCTACCCTGACTCTACAGTCGATACAAGATTATTCCTAAGACCAAGGGTGTTATTCTGCCTGTTTTGTAATTGAATAAATTAATTCAGGAAAGGAAGAATTGATTTCTAATAATGCCCACATGTAAATAAATATTAGCTCTTTCATTAAAAAATTTTTAATGAACATTAATGAAATTATACAGATGGATGGCTCATGTTTCTCCAAACTTGTTTTATTTGGTTAGGTTTTGTTTTCATTTTTAAAGGGGAATGATTTGTTGCAGTGTTGGAAAAGCTCTGTCAGCCCCACCAAGCAGGGGTTGGTCACACAGGCCCGAGAGTACTCTGTAGCCCCATGATAAGGGACCACATAATAAAACCCAGAAGGAAAATGGCGTTAACAGACGTGGAAACATTAGAGGGTTTTCCTCAATACTTAACTTGTAAGGCTTTCCCTGTGCCTCTGCTGACACTTAATTAAAATCTCTTATTTCCACAAGGGTAGGAAGAGAAAGATAATTTGGGTGGGTTGGATAAATTTCCATTTGCCATCAATTTGGATTTCTTACTAGCAATTTGTTTCTAACTATATTTTACATAGTAGAAGGGAGGGGGAGATCATCCCAAAGGAGATGTTAAATCACTAGTAGTTGAGGTACAGACAAAGGTGGAAGTCACTAAGTTATGCTTTCCATTAATTCTTTAAAGGCAGCATGGGAGAGCCGGAAGGAGGGGGACACTCTGCTTAGATTACTTTGCCTGTTTTGAGTTATTTTGAGTTATGGCTGAATAAGAAGACACCAGTCAGAGCTGGGCTTGGAGCAACTCGCTTCATAATGATTTTGTCAAGAGTGGGCCCCAGGTCCATGTTCCTCAAGTTGGACACAGCCCAGGGGTAGGGAGCTAGGTATCATCCTACAATAAGCATGGCACCTCTTGTTGAAGCTCAGATTAGCATGTTAGTCATTTTAAACCATTTTTATGTCAAAGTAAACATGAGCAGGTACTGGAATTGAAAATAAATCACTCAAGATTTTTTAAGATCAGTCACCACATCTGAAAGAAATTGTGAGCTTTTAACAGGTTTCTTTAGGCTAACCTTTTCCCTATCACACCAAGTTCCCTTGGGGAGGGGGGGTGCAGTACACACCCCCTCTCTCACCTCTCTGCTCACAAGGACTTGAGTGTAAACATTTGAAGAGCCCTTTGGCTGTTTCTGGTGTTTCTGACCCTTCTCATCCATGTACTTCTTCTCCTGGTCCTTTCAGCTCCTTGCAGGCTGGGGCACTTGGCCTTGAACCAGGATTTGCAAAACATTGGGTTGGGGGGAGGGGTTGGTCCACAAAGATGTCATCAGCATCTGCAAAAACATCTATTTAAGAAACACTTCCTTGGCTTTCTCTCCACCCCATCACAAAGCTCAGCTATCAGTCCTTTTATCTACTTCAGCATGAATTTAATTCTCTTTAGCTCTCCAGGCTCACTTACATTGTCCACTTTATCTTTGATCAAAGAAGTGAAGAGTTTGCCCCAATTAAAAGGATTTTGGGGGCGCCTGGGTGGCTCAGTTGGTTAAGCGACTGCCTTCAGCTCAGGTCATGATCCCAGGGTCCTGGGATCGAGTCCCGCATCGGGCTCCCTGCTCTGCGGGGAGCCTGCTTCTCCCTCTCCCACTCCCCCTGCTTGTGTTCCCTCTCTCGCTGTGTCTCTCTCTGTCAAATAAATAAAATTTAAAAAAAAAAAAAAAAAAAGGATTTTGACTGCCACAGGCAACAGAGAGGATCCACTGCTGCGCATACCCCATTGCCCAAATATCCCCTTTGCTGACACTCCCTCCTCCTAGACTCCAGAACATCCCTCTGAAGGAAAGCTCATTGTTAAGTGGCAGGCTTGAATTTGGAATTCTGGCCTGCTTTACCAAGATCAGTGCAAACTTTCTGACCCTCAGAGTCTCCTCTCCGCCCATCTCTCACTCCTTGGGTTGAAAGGCTATGCCGAATGGACTTGACTTGTTCTAGTTGGTGCCTCAGCATAACTCATGAGGCACGGTGTCCATTAAATATTCATATTATGCTCCTGGGGTGATCATTACTATTCCAGATCACAACTGTTCTAATGCATTGAAATGTCAATATTGCTCAGCTTAATTCATCATGTGCCCATTCAGGTAGGCGATCATATAGCCAATCTGTATATATGCCAAGGTCTCTCCTCCCCTGCCAGAAGGGGCGATTCCTTAACAATGAGGAAATTGGGACATTCTCTCTTTTTTTTATTTCTAACTGTAAACTTGAATTAGATGCTTGGCACACATTAATGGTTTTTAAAACGTCTCTTCGTAATGGAATCTGTCATCGTGTCTCCATCACCATGCCAACTGGAAGGACTTTACTGTTCCCTCTGATAGCAAAATTGAAAACAATGACTAAAAAGAAAGCATATTTATTGACATTTTGTTACCATAGTGGAGGGGAGCAGGAAACGGTTTGGATGTATTAACTTGCAAGTCGTGAAGGCAGAGATGTGAGACCTAGTTACATATTTGCTCTGGCATAAGAACAATTACACAGAACGCTGGTGACTTGGCTGTCTTGGGCTCAAGCTCGGAGGCGGTGCCCCACACAGTCAGCGCTGCTAGAGAATGCTGCCGTGGCTTGGTTACAAATCAGCCCTCCTCTGGCAAACTTGCCCAGGATGGGATTTAACCAGCTCTTCTTCCAGGGTCTTTGTCCTTTTTGTTTACCCCATCCTTACTCGTGCTTTTCCTTTTGATTTTCTTTTTTTCCTAGTTCTGTCTTTCCCAAGGGATGTCTGTCAACAGACCCTCTCTAGATCAGCCTTGTTACATGGACCTGACACAAGCAAACTTCACCTCTCCTTCCACAGCCCGCCCCCTGCCCTGCTGGAACTCTCCCCGCCACCCCTGTTGTCATAAACCCAGCTGATGGAGTGGCCACTTCTCAGGACTGAGAGCTAGAGGTGTGAATTGGACCACAAGGACTAGGAATGTGGGAAAGCCTGCCCTGTGGAAGGCATTGGTGTCCATATGCTTCTGCTATCCGGGCTCACTCTCTTCCTCCATATCTACTGTTTCCCTCCTTCCATGTCCACCCATTCCCAAGAGCACGCCATGCCGTGTCTGTTGAATTTAACACTGCCAGTGACTAAGACGGGCCTTCAGAATTAAAATGCGTTCACCATTGTCAGGAAAAATACAGGGTGCTGAGAAGGATGAGACTCTCCTCACCTGTGTTCCTCACCTTCCATTTCCCCAACATGAAAAGGCACAGCATTTTCTAACAAAGAACACTGAGCTCAGATGCCTTTTTACATACCAACTGTAGAACACAACAGATAAAATTTACATGGAGCATTTGTGGCTCTAAGTCCTGAGAAATTTGGGAAATTAAGAAGGCTTTCCCCCCCTCCTTTCTTTCAGAGAGCATGTGAAAGCATTCTTTTCCTAGTAAATGGATTTAGTCTAACTGCCTAATTCATTATGCTAAAACCATGAAGCAATTTCCTGTTCAAAGCCCGGCTCACAGGCTCTCTGTTGTCAAGTATTTGAATTTCAGATTAGAAATGTGTTCATTTGGATAGCTTGAAAGGAAAGCTTTGTTGTCAGCTTGGCTTTATGTTCTGCCAGAAGCCAAATCCCTCCTCTTCAGCAGTCACCAGCAAAATACCAGACCTCGACTCTGGACTCCGTGTCTTAAAACAAACACAAACAGCTCTGGCCTCTGTGGTCAAAGCAGTGGTTAGAGGTTTACTTGCCCTAATAATATAAGCCACTCAGATCACTGTGACACACAGAGGAAATACTGGGGTCTGCACCTTGTTCCACCCCCACTTTCCTATCACAGTCTCCTATCACAAAGTAAAAAAAAAAAAAAAGGAAAGGAAAAGAAAGGAGGAGGAGTGTTTCTGTCAGAATGTCCCCCAGAGTAGCTTAGCTCTGTTAGTAACTGAGCCATTTGTGACAGGGCAGTGACCTGAATGGGGGAGGCTGCATTTTTTGTCAACCTGTGACTTGTCACTAGCTGTCATTCATGCTGGCGGCACCCTCCCAGCCACTTGCCATCCCTCATGACGGTTTCCGCTCGTTGATCTTAGAAGAGCCTAGTCAGCTGCTCAGAAAGTCAGAAGTCATGCCTGTAAACTGAAAAACACAAAGATGAGGAGGAAAACAATGGCCTGATACACCTCAAAGGAACAAAGGAAATAGACGCTTGACTGCCTAATAATCATGGAGCTTCTGACACTGGGTAGACATTTAGGCTGCCATTTCTTGTACAAATTTTTGCATTTTTGAACCAGCAAGATTCTACAACATTGTCACCCTTTGCTACTGATTCCACTATGACTAAATAGTATTAATTAATAGATATTTACTGAGACTTCTTGTATCCAGTTATCAACGTAGTGCTTCTATCTGATACCACCGTGTAGCATTTTGGGTTGTCACTCATGTTAATGACTAATTGGTGTTGAGTGTTTTACCATTTACAAAGTGCTTTTCATTAACCTTATCTCACTTGGATTCTCTCAGATGCACTTTTTTTTTTTTTTTACAATTTTTTAAAATGACATCTGACTGACATGTGACACTATACCAGTTTTGGGTTTACAACATCATGGTTCAATATTTGTATATATTGCAAAATGGTCACTACAATAAATCTCATTCCCATCCATCACCTCACATAGTTAGAAATTGTGTGTGTGTGATGAAAACTGTTAAGATGTCCTCTCTGGGGGCACCTGGGTGGCTCAGTCGTTAAGCATCTGCCTTCGGCTCAGGTCACGATCCCAGGGTCCTGGGATCGAGCCCCGCATCAGGCTCCCTGCTCGGCGGGAAGCCTGCTTCTCCCTCTCCCACTCCCCCTGCTTGTGTTCCCTCTCTCGCTGTGTCTCTCTCTGTCAAATAAATAAAAATAAAATCTTTAAAAAAAAAAAAAAGATGTCCTCTCTGAGCAACTTTCATATACGCAGTATGGTATCATTACTAACACCATGCTGTACATTACATCCCCATCCTTTCCTTATCTACTTTTTTACTGAAGTACTATAGACACACAGTGTTAATATAGTTTGAGGTGTACGATATAGTGAGTTGACAATTCTGTGTTAAGCTGTGCTCACCACAACTGTAGTTACCATCTGTCACCATACAACACTATTGAAATACCATTGACTGAATTCCCTATGCTGTACGTTTCCTCCTCATAACTTACTCATTCCATAACCAGAAGCCTGTACCTCCCACTGCCCTTCATCCATTTTGTCCATTACCCCCACTCCCCTCCCCTATCAAAACCATCAGTTTGTTCTCTGTATTTATAGCATTTGTGTATAAGACATATTTGTTTGTTCATTTGTTTTTTACATTCCACATATATGTGAAATCATACTGTACTTTTCTTTCTCATTCTGACTGACTTCACTTAACATAATACTCTCTGGGTCCATCCATATTGCTGCAAATGGCAAGATTTCATTCTTTTTTATGCCTGAGTAATATTCCCTTGTCTATATATACACTACTCTTTTTTATTCACTCATCTATCAATGGACACTTCGGTCACTTCCATAATTTGGCTGTTGTAAATAATGCTGCAATAAACATAGACATATATATGTATGTCCATGTATATTTCTTTTTAAGTAGCCTCCATGCCCAACATGGAGCCCAACTTGGGGCTTGAACTCACAACCCTGAGATCAAGACTTAGGCTGAGGTCAAGAGTCAGACACTTAACCGATTGATCCACGGAGGTGCACCATATTTTTTTCAATTAGGATACTCATTTTCTTTGGATAAATACTCAGTACTGGAATTACTGGATTATATAGTGTTTCTATTAATAATTTTTTGAGGAACCTCCATATTGTTTTCCAAAGTGGATGCACCAATTTACATTCCCACCAGGAAGAGAGTTCCTTTGTCTCCACATCCTTGTCAACACTTACTATGTCTTGTTTTTTTCATAATAGCCATTCTGACAGGTATGATGTGAGATCTCATTGTGGTTTTGATTTGCATTTCCCTGACGATGAGTGATGTTGAACATCTTTTCCTGTGTCTGTTGGCCATCTCTATGTTTTCTTTGGAAAAATGTACATTCAAGTCCTCTGATCATTTTTATTTGGATTATTTGTTTTTTGGTGTTGAGTTGTGTGAGTTCTCTGTATATTTTGGGTATCAGCCCCTTATCGAATATATTATTTGCCAGTCTGCTCCCATTCAGTAGGTTGTCTTTGATTTTGTCCATGTTTTCCTTTGCTGTGCAAAAGCTTTTTATTTTGGTCTGGTCCCAATAGTTTATTTTTGCTTTTGTTTACCTTGCCTGAGGATACATATCTAGAAAAATGTTGCTACAGCCTATGTCCAAGAAATTACTGCTTAGGTTTTCTTCTAGTAGTTTTAAGTTTTTAGGTCTCACATTTAGGTCTTTAGTCCATTTTGAGTTTATTTTTGTGTATGATGAAAGTGATTTGATTTTTTTTGTATGTAGCTGTCCAGTTTTCTGCAACACCATTTATTGTCTTTTCCCCCACTGTATATTCTTGGCTCCTTTGTCATAAACTAATTGACCATATAGTATAGGTTTATTTGGGGGCACTCCATTTTATTCTGTGTGACTGTTTTTGTACCAGTACCATCCTGTTTTGATTATTATAGCTTTGAAGGATATCTTGAAATCTGAGATTGTGATACCGCCAGCTTTGTTCTTCTTTCTCAAAATTGCTTTGGCTATTTGGGGTTGTTTGTGGTTCTATACAAAATTTCATATTATTTGTTCTAGTTCTATGAAAAATATTGTTGGTATTTTGATAGGGATTGCATTGAAACTCTACGTTGCTTTGGGTAATATGCCCATTTTAACAATATTCTTTCAATTCATGAACATGGTATGTATTTCCATTTGTTTGTGTCATCTTTAATTTCTTTCATCAGTGTTTTTTTTCTTAGGACTGTTCTTTTACATCCTTGGTGAAACTTATTCCTGGGTATTTTAGTCTTTTTGGTGCAGTTGTAAATGGAATTGTTTCCTTAATTTCTCTTTCTGGTACTTTGTTATTAGTGTACAGAGATGCAACAGATTTCTGTATAAGATTTTCATATCCTACAACCTTAATTCATTTATTACCTGTAATAGTTTTTTGGTAGAATCGTTGGAGTTTTCTGTGTCATCTGCAAATATATTTTGACTTCTTCTTTACCAATTTGGATGCTTTTTATTTTTATTTTTTTCCTGATGGCTGGGACAAGGACTTCCAGTACTATGGTTTTTGTTTTGTTTTGTTTTTAAAGATTTTATGTTTTTATTTGAGAGAGAGAGCGGGAGAGAGAGAGAACACAGAGAATTTGAGGGAGAAGCAGACTCCCCGCTGAGCAGAGAGCCTGATGTGGGGCTTGATCCCAGGACCCTCAGATCATGACCTGAGCCAAAGTCAGACACCTAATGACTGAGCTATCCAGGCGCCGCCCAGTACTATGTTGAATCAAAGTGGTGAGAGTAGATATCCTTGTCTTGCTCCTGATCTTAGAGGAAAAGCTCTCAGTTTTTTACCATTGAGTTTGATGTTCACTGTGGATTTGTCATATGTGGTCTTTATTATGTTGTGGTATGTTCTCTTTAAACCCACTTTGTTGAGAGTTTTTACCATGAATAGATGTGGAATTTTGTCAAATACTTTTTCTATGCCTATTGGAATGACCATATAATTTTTAGCCTTCATTTTGTTAATGTGGTGTATCACGTTGATTGATTTTTAGATAGTGAACCATTGTTGCTTCCCTGGAATGATTCTTTATTTCACAACTAGAAGGTTGTACCTTTTGACCCACTTGACTTATTTCACCCATTCTGACAACCAGCAATCTGTTCTATCTGTGACCTCAGTTTCTTTCTTTTTCTCTCTCGTTTTTTAGATTCCACATGTAAGTGAGATCATGTAGTGTTTGTCTTTCTCTGTTTGATTTATTTCACTTACCATAATAGCCTCAAGATCTGTCTCTGTTGTCGCATATAGCAAGATTACTTTCATTTTTAGACTGCATAATACTCCACTGTGTATCTCTAACACTTTTTTTTATCCATTCATCCATCAGCAAGCATCCCATACATACTTCCATATCTTGGCTATTACACATATGCTGCATTGAATATGGGGGAGTTGATGTATCTTTTCAAGTTAACATTTTTCTGTTTTTCAGATAAATAAAAGTGGAATTGTTGTATCATATGGTGTTCCTAATTTTAATTTTGGGGGGAACTGCCATACCGTTTTTCTTGAGGCCACAATAATTTATACTCCAAACAACAGTGTGCAAGGTTCCCTTTTTTTCATATCCTTCTCCATATTTCTTGTCTTTTTTATAACAGTCATTCTAATAGGTGTGAGGGGGGTTTGATTTGCATTTTCCTGATTATTAGTGATGCTGACATCTTTTCCTATACTTGTTTGCCATGTCTGTGTCTTCTTTGGGGAAATGTCTGTTCAGATGCTCTGCCCGTTATTTTTAATTGGATTGATTTTTTTGCTTTTGAGTTGTAGCTACGAGTTCTTCATATGTTTTGGATATTCACCCCTTTTCAGATATATGATTTCCACATATTTTCCCCCATTCAGTAGGTTGCGTTTTCATTTTGTTGATGGTTTCCTTTACTGTAAATAAGTTTTTTAGTTTGATGTAGTCTGACTTGTTTATTTTGCTTTTGGTGTCAACTCCAAAAATCCCCATCACTGAGGGCAATGTCAAAGAGGTTTTCCCTGTTTTCTTCTACACATTTTTTTTTTAAAGATTTTATTTATTTATTTGAGAGAGAGAGAATGAGAGACAGAGAGCACGAGAGGGAAGAGGGCAGAGGGAGAAGCAGACCCCCTGCTGAGCAGGGAGCCTGATGCAGGACTCGATCCCGGGACTCCAGGATCATGACCTGAGCCGAAGGCAGTCGCTTAACCAACTGAGCCACACAGGCGCCTCTTCTACACATTTTATAGGGTTTTTTTTTTAGCTTAAGATTATACATTTCAGTCTTTATAAATTTCAAGCTTATATTTGTGAGAAGTAGTCAGATAGGTATCCAGTTCTCCCAGCACCATTTATTGAAGAGGCTTTCTTTTCCCCTTTGAGTATCTGGGCTCCTTTGTTGAGTATTACTTGGCCATATATGTGAGAGTTTACATTTTGGCTCTCAGTACTGGTCCATTGGTTTATGTGTTTGTTCTTATACCATAATATTAATACAGCTTTGTCATAGAGTCTGAAATCAAGAAGAATGATTCCTCCAGCAATGTTTTACTTTCACAGGATTGCTTTGGCTATTTGGGGGTTTTGTACTTACATACTAGCTTTAGTAGTATTTTTTGTACTTCTCTAAGAGATGCCATGGAACTTTCACAAGGATTGCATTAAAGCTATAGATGGCTTTGTATAGTATAGACATTTTAACAATATTAATTTTTTCTAATCCATGAACATGGACTGTCTTACCATTTGTTTCTGTTTTCTTCAGTTTCTTTAATCAGTGTTTTATAGTTTTGAGTGTAAAGGATCTTACACCTCTTTTGTTAGATTTATTCCCAGGTATTTTGCTGGTTTTAATGCCAGTGTAAATGGGATTATTTTCTTTATTTCTGTTTTCAAAGGTTCATTGTTAGTGTATGGAAACACAACTGATTTTTGTTAGTTTTGTATCCTGCAACTTTACTTATTCATTTATTAGTTTTAACAGTTTTGTAGTGGAATCCTTAAGGTTTTCTTATATAGTATCATGACATCATTTCCCTTCTTTTTCTCTGATTTGTATCCTTTTTTTTTTTTTTCTTTTTCTTGCCTGATAGTTCTGGCTTCTAGTACTTTGTTGGGTAGGAATGGTTAGAATGGGCATCCTTGACTTATTTCTAATCTTAGAAGTAAAGTTTTCATCCTTTCACCATTGAGTATGATGTTAGCTGTGAGCCTGTCATATATGACCTTATTATGTTGAGGTACCTCCTTTCTATATCCAACTTGTTGAGAATTTGTATCAGGAATGGAGGTTGAATTTTGTCAAATGTTTTTTCTGCATACATTGTGATGATCATACAATTTTCACTCTTCATTTTGTTAATGTGGTGTATCGCATTGATTGATTTGCAGATATTTCCCATCCTTGCATCCCTGGATTAAATCCCACTTAATTGTGGTGCATGATCCTTCTAATATTGTTGAATTCTGTGTGCTAAGATTTTATTGAGGATTTTTGCACATATGTTCATTAGGGTGTTGGCCTATTATTTTCTTTCTTGTGGTATTCTTCTCTGGTTTTGGTCAGGGTAATGCTGGCCTCATAAAATGAGGTGACATTGCTCCCTCATTCTCTATTTTTTTGGAAGAGTTTGAGAAGAAATGGTATTAATTCTTCTCTGACTGTTTAGTAGAACTTATCATCTGATCCTGTACATTTCTTTATTGGGAGCTTTTTGGTTACTGATTCAATCTCCTAGATAGTAATTAATTAGTCTTTTGGATTTCCTATTTCTTCATACTTCAATCTTAAGTTTTATGTTTCTAAAGAAGTTTCCATTTCTTCTAGGTTGTCCAGTTTGCTGGTGTATAATTCTTCTTAGTAGTCTCTTATAATACTTAATATTTCTGTGGTTTCAGTTTTAACAACTCTTCTGTTATTTCTGATTTTATTTGAGACATCTTTTTTTCTTGGTGAGTTTAGCTAATAAGGTTTGTCAGTTTTATCTGCTCAAAAAAAGTAGTTCTTAGTTTCATTGATCTTTCCTATTGTCTTTTTGGGTTCTATTTCATTTATTTCTGCTGTGATCTTTGTTATTTCCTTCCTCCCACTAATTTGGAGTTTTGTTTGTTCTTTTCTCATTTTTTGAGGGTAAATTTAGGTTGTTTGAGATTATTTTTCTATCTTAATGTAGGCATTTATTGCTATGAACTTCCCTCTCTCATCTGTTTTTGCTGTATTCTATTAGTCTTGGTATATGTGTATTCATTTTTGTGTCAAGTTATTTTTTTATTTCTCTTTTTATTGGTGCTTTTGATCCATTGTTCAAGAGCATGTTGTTTTTCTCAATCTATTTGAGACTTTACCAGTTTTCTTCTTGGAATTTGTTTTAGTTTCATACTATTATGTTTGGAAAAGATGCTTGATGGGTTTCAGTGTTCTTAAATTTATTGACACATGTTTTGTGGCCTAACATACAGTCTTTCCTGGAGAATGTTCCCAGTGCACTGAGAAAAATCTGTATTCTGTTGCTTTTGGATGAAATGTTTTGTATGTCTATTAAATCCAGCTAGTCCAATGTTTCATTTAAGGCCAGTATTTCCTTATTCTTCTGTCTAGATGATCTATTCATTGGTGAAAGTGGGGTATTAAAATTCCCTAATGTGTTAGTATTCCTGTCTGTTTCTCCCTTTAGGCCTGTTAATATTTGTTGTATATATTTAGGTGCTCCTATGTTGCATGCATAAATATTAGCAAATGTTATATCTTCTTTTTTGATTGACCCTTTTGTCATATGTAATAGGGTTTTTTGTCTATTATTATAAATTTTGTCAAAGTCTTTTATCTAAGTATAGGTAGATTTCTATTGTTTTCCATTTGTATATAGTATCTTTTTCCATCCTTTTATTTTCAGTCTTTCCTTACATCCAAAATGAGTCCCTTATAGGGAGCATACATAGAGATATATACAATGGAATATTACTCAGCCATCAGAAAGGATAAATACCCAACTTTTGCATCAACATGGATGGGACCGGAGGAGATTATGCTAAGTGAAATAAGTCAAGCAGAGAAAGTCAATTATCGTATGGTTTCACTTATTTGTGGAACATAAGGAATAGCATGGAGGACATTAGGAGAAGGAAGGGGAAAATGAAGGGAGGGAAATTGGAGGGGGAGACGAACCATGAGAGACTATGGACTCTGAGAAACAAACAGGATTTTAGAAGGAAGGGGTATGGTGGGATGGGTTAGCCTGGTGATGGGTATTAAAGAGGGCACATATTGCATGGAGCACTGGGTGTTACACACAAACAGTGAATCATGGAACACTACATCAAAAACTAATGATATATTGTATGGTGACTAACATAACAATAAAAAAAAGAAAAAAATCTCTTCAGCTACTCTTTTGATAGAGAAATTAGTCCACTTACATTTAAGTGTGATAGGTATGTACTTATTGCCATGTTATTGTTTTCTGGGTGATTTGTAGTTACTCTGTTCCTTTCTTCTTGCCCTATTTGTGATTCAGTGGTTTTCTTGAGTGGTATGCTTATATACCTCTCTCTTTATCTCTCATGTATCTACCATAGGGTTTTTTCTCCGTGGTTATGAACATAGAGGCTTACATAAAACAACTTATATAGTCTATTTTATGTTAACAACTGATTTTGAACTCATTCTAAGGTTCTGTATTTTTACCCCCACTAATTTATGTTTTTGATATCACAATTTAAATCTTGGGTAACCCTTGTCACAGTTAATGTATTTTTACTACCTTTGTCTTTTAACTTTTGTCCTAGTTTTAGAAGTGATTAACCCACCACTTTTACAATATTATATTATTCTCAATTTTAATATATATTTACCTGTATCCATGTGATTTATACTTTCATATGTTTTCCTCTTATTAATTAGCATGCTTTCATTTCTGCTTAAAGAAGTCCCTTTAACATTTCTTGTAGGTGAATTCCTTTAGCTTTTGCTTGTCTGGTAAATTCAGCATCTGTTCTTTAATTCTGAATGACCACTTTGCCAGGTAGAATATCCTTGGTGAAAGTTTTTTTTTTTTCCTTTTAGAACTTAAAATATATCATGTTACATCCTCTCCTGCAAAGTTTCTGCTGATAGTTTCTGCTGAAAGTCTGCTTATGGGGGTTCCCCTACACATACCAAGTTGATTTTCCTTTGCTGCTTTTAAGATTCTCTCCTTGTCTTTACATCTTTATGCTTTATTTATACTGTCTTGGTGTGGGTCTCTTTGTGTTCATATCAATTGAAAGTCTTTGGACTTCTTGAATCTGGAGGTCTTTTCCTGCTCCAGGTTAAGAAAGTTGTCAGCCAGTATTTCTTCAAATAAGTTTTCTGCTCCTTTCTCTTTCTCTTCTCCATTTGGGACCTTTATTATGTGAATGTTGGTCTGCTTGATTTGGTCCTCTAAGTCCCTTAAGCTGTCTTCATCTTTTTTGTTTTCTTCCTGCTGCCCTAATTGGATGACTTCCGCTGCCCTTTCTTCAAGGTCACTGATCTGTTCTGCTTCATCTAGTCTACTGTTCAACCCCTCTAGTGTATTTTTCAGTTCACTTATTTTATTCTTCAGCTCATTGATTTGTATCTGGTGCTCTCTTATATTTTCTATCTCATTATTGAAGTTCTCAGTGTGTTTATCTATTATTCACCCAAGTACAGCAAGCTAGTTTAGAACATTATTTTTAGGAACATTATTTTGAACTCTTCAGCAGGTAAATGACTTATCTTTATATCATTAGGAGTTTTTGTGAGGTTTTATCTTGTTCTTTCATTTGAAACATATTTCTGTTTCTTCATTTTGCTTGACTGTTTGTTTCTGTGCACTAGATAAAACAGCCACTACTCCTAGTCTTGACGGAGTGGCCTCATGTAGGAGATGAACCTAATTTTTTAACTGTGCCGTAGTTCTTGGTTGTCTCTCAAACAGTTGGGATTGTCCCAGGAGCTGATTTTATTTTTCATGGTCCTTGGTAGTTGAAGGTATGCCATGACCTGCCAGTGTCCTAAAGGGGAGGATCTCAGTCAATACCTGATTGAAAACTAGACCTTCAACAGCATCTTTTAAAGAATGCAAAGATAGGGATGCGTGGGTGGCTCAGTGGGTTAAGCGTCTGCCTTTGGCTCAGGTCATGATCTCAGGGTCCTGAGATCGTGTTCCGCATCATTGAGCTCCCTACTCAGCGGGGAGCCTGCTTCTCCCTCTGCCTGCTGCTCCCCCTGCTTGTGCTCTTTCTCTCTGACAAATAAAATCTTCTAAAAAAATGCAAGATATATAGTCCTGTGGAACTGCAAGCATAACCCCCATTGATCACCAGAGTCTGACAATCTAAAGGTATCCCCAAATGGCAGGTGCAAATATTGGGGTGCCAGACAAGTGTAGAAGCTCCTTTCTGGGAGATGCCAGTGACCTCGAGGGTGACATAAAGATGGCATTCACTGGCCTCCATCCCCAGAGAGCATCTCAGTATTCTAGATAAATGCCAAACCAAAATCCTCCTTTAGGCCAAAGTTCCAGGATAAGCAAATAGGCCTCTTTCACAGAAAGACTGGGGTGTGTTTCAGTTCATTTTCTGTGCTGTACCCTGGGGGTGGTAGGCAACCAATAACTCTGTTTGTTATGTTCCCATGAGACCCATAATTGTAATCCCTGCTGGCTACCAGAGCCAGGTGCTTAAGGCCATTTCCCTGAGCAGCAGTGATAACACCTGAAGTACCAGACATAAAAGCCAGGGTATTAGACCTGTGTGATCCCTGCATTGGGAGACACTGGAACTCTAGAGCATGGTGGACAGAGAACAGGAAGATAGTGCCCACCCTCTAGGTTCTCTGGAGAGGAATATAGTCTACCCTCTGATGAGTGTTTATTTAGGAGCCTGCTTCTAAGGCCACAGCTCTGAAGACAAACTAATAGGCCCATTTCCTGGAAAGACAGGGCATTTCTGTTGCTGTCTCTAACTGTGTGGTAGGAATAATAGCCACTTCACTCTTTCTCCATTTGTTACAGCCCTGTGGGACTCAACCAGCATAAGACCCCCTGGCCAGCAGTACAGGGAACACCTGTAAGTGTTCCCTGGGCTTCAGCTGCAAAAATCACCAGACTAGGGTAGAAGCTCCTTTCTGGGAGATACTGCTGATCCAGAGCAAGACAGAGGGAGAGTGTAAATATGGTGCCTTCTGATCTCTGTCCGTAGAGAGTATTTCTGTAGGCCTCTAGGTATTTGGTAAGCAGATGCCTGCCCCTTAGGTTGATGTGATAAGATACACAAGCCTCTGTCACAGAAAGTGGTGGGTTGTGGTCTGCTACCTCTGCACTATGCTCTGGGGCAGGTAAGTCCATGCACAAGTCTTTCAAGAAATGTTTCTCAGTTTGCTGTACTCTTGTGCATGTAAGACAAAAGTGCTCTTGGGGGCTCGCTTCCCAGGTGCAAGTCTTAAAAGTTATCGGGCCCACAGTAGGATTCAGACCCTTGGCTCCTCAAGGAGAAGCTCTGGGTTTTGACCTCCCTCCCAATTGTGGGTCTCATGCCACAAGTAGGGTTTATGATGTGATTTTGTCAATGTCTCCTACCTGCTTCAACATGAGGTTTTTTGTTGTTGTTGTTCACCCATTGCATAGGACTTGCTTGACTAGTTTTGGGTTTTTTTTCCCCCAAAGGAAACAATTCCGTATGTCTATTTGGTGAGTTCAGGATCTTCCCATGTTGGCATCTTGAATTGGAACCCTATCAGATGATTCTTATTCACATTTGACAAGTGAGGAAACTAGTCTTAATAGTTGTATCAAACAAGTAGAATTAAGTTGCAGAGGGAAGAATTTCAAACACAGAACTTGGGCTCTCAATGTCCTAAATGTTTTATTAAACCACCCTGACTCTGATAGTGATCTCAGCTCCCGAATGGGGTTAAGCTATCATCATGTCCTCTAGTGGTAGTGTTTTTATTTTGAGAACAAAAATGATAGAACCTTTAGCCTTGCATCCTTTTGGTTTATCTCAGGGGATAGAATGAAGTGGTTCTAAGTAATTGTGGTATATCCATTGCTTCCAATTTGAAAGTAGGAGTTATATTAATTTTCTAGGACTGCCATAACAGGTGGCTTAACCCACCAAAGTTTATTCTCTCACATTTCTGAAGGATAGAATTCTAAGATCAAGGTGTCAGAAAGATTGGTTTCTTCTGAGACCTCTCTCCTTGCCTTATAGATGGCTGTCATGTGTGTCTGTGTCCTAATTTCTTCTTCTAAGGACACCAGTCCATACTGGATTAGAGCACACTGTAATGACCTCATTTTAATTTAATTGCCTTCTTAAAGACCCTATCTCCAATACTGCCAAGCCAAATACTGTCAGTCATATTCTGAGGTATTGGGGGTTAGGACTAAACATGTGAATTTGTGGGGGCAGGGGTCACAGTTCAGCCCATAACAGTGGGCAGGCTTTATGTGGATTTAAACTACAAACCAAATTGAGTTATGCCAGAGAAAAGTAGAGCATTTATCATGTCTGCTTTTTGATAGAGAGTAGTAGTCAATGGGCTGATCTACTGTGGAAATGATCCAGGCCTTATCACAAGGAGAGGAAAAGTAAAATTAGGGAAGAATTAAAGACAAGTTAAAGGAAATGTTATTGAAAGAGAGGAACTGTTACTCTCAAAGGATGACCCACTTCATGGCCTTGAATCTCGTTATAACCTGTACCTTACTTTATTCTCCTGGGTCATTTTTGGAGCTTATTTATTGTTCTGAATTGGTAATTAAACTACTGGATTTTTTGAAATTATAAATGTGACCCGAATTACATTCTGATCCAAAAAACGGTATGCTGATTAGAGTTTCATGCTGAGGGTTAACTCACAACCTGACACATTAAGCATTTAAAGACAAAAAGTCTGAAACACCAGAGAAACATGGTTCCTACCACAATACACTGCCACTTTCAGGCGTATGTGTGGTTGTTGTTACAGATTTCTGTAAAGATTCAAAATAGGTATTTTTCCCATCACCTTCATTTTCTCATCGAATAATTTTTGAACTACTTTTCCTTCCTGAGTTATGAGTTACTCTGACCTTCACTCATAGGTTTTTTTCCTAAGGACCTTTTCCCTTCTGCAGAATTAAATGATTTGGTTTCTTGAACCTCTGTGGTCCCCTCTGCTCCCTTGATTTCCAAGGCTGACTGACACTGAAGGCAGGTGCTGAGCTTCTTTTGTCCCTCCTATTCTGCAAGGTTTTCTCATGTGCTACCTCCTCCAAGAACCCTTCGCTCCCAGAGCTGATCCACCAGGAGGGTTTTCCTCCTATATACATGGCATTTGTGAAAATCTCACTTTATTTTCTATCACTGTTAATACTTAACCTTCTTGGACTTTCTCATCCTTCTCCTATTTGATTGTGGCTTCCTTAAAAGCAAGCAATTTATGTCTATCTCTGAAATCCTCTTCCCTGTATGGTCCCGGGCTAAGAATTGCAATGAGCTGGGGAGACAGAAGTGAAGCAGCCATTTCTCTTGGTGCTGCCTGTGGTTAATTTAAAAAGCAATTCAGAGGGGCCAGTGAGACCAGCTTGTCCTCACTGGCCCCAGGTTGGTGTCCAGCTCTTCCTCATGAATGGCAGCACTGTGGACCCATAGTAGCCCCAGGCTCACCACCACACATTTGGCCGAATACCTACAGAAGCTGCAGGAGGTAGCTTTCCAGAGGTTCTTCCCCAGCTTCCCTTCATGGCTGGCCTACCCTGGTAACTGGCCATGCCCACTTCCCAAATTTCCCTGCAAGCTCTGACTTGCCCAACAGCCCCAGTGCTTCTGGAAGGCTGTTGGTGACTTTCTCTGGTCCTGCATTTCTCACTTCTTCATCCTTACTTCCCTAGCTTCTCTGATAATTATATAAGGTCTCATTCCCGTAAGGGGTCTTTTTTCTATAGTACATGAGTACACCTTCCCCAACTGAACGCTGATGGATTCAGTAACACATCTAATAAATGTGCCCTTTCTTGAGCTGTGGCAGACAACGTTGTGCTTTCTTAGCAAGTGACAGAGGCAGGGGAAATAGATCATTTTGATTCAGCTCTGTTCCCTCACCCCTTTGTTCCTTATGACCAGATGTACTGATTTAGGATAAAATCAACTGATGGAAGTCATGAGTGTTTCGGTGGCCACTAAAAAGGCTTTTCATTCATATGATTCCAGCAAAGATCAAAGCAGTGAGTACTTTTCAACTTCCTCAGCCAACTAAAATAAGGTCTGTATTGAAGATTAATGACCAAATGTCAGCCGCTGGAACAGCTGGAATGATAAAAAGTGTCCCTTCATTATCATTAGCAATATAGGTTCTTAACCCATGCACTAAAAACACACTTCAATGTATTTCACCTTGAGACCCGGTCCATTTCTAGAATTTTGAGATACTCCCCTATCCCTAAGGATGGTTTTCTCATTAGTAAAATGGGCTGTCTTTTAGCCAATTTTCCCCTACAGTGTTTCTGTGTGACCCTGATTTAAATAGAGGGGAGGATCAATGATGGGGTGAAGGTGAGTTGTACTGAAGCCAAAAGCAGTAAAGACTCTGAAAATAGAGCTGAGTCATGAGCAAGAGAGTCAAAGCTTTTAGGACCATGAGGCCAGGGTGATAAGCTACTGGCCCCAGACTGGAGCCACAATCCACAGCTTGCTTTGATCTCTGAAAGAGTGTAAAAAGAATAGGTGATAACGGATGGGTGTGTGCTCTGAGTTGACAAGGGAGAATGTTTCTCTCCAGCTGACAAACTCTGCACCCCACCCAAAGAAGATCAGGGGGTTCAGGCTCCCTCCCATAATGAGCGCAGAAGCTCACACGTTAAAGACAGTAAGTATTCTTCTCGTGAAGAGATCTGTCCTTGGATGAGATACAAGTAAGGGATGGAAGTAAGGTGAGGCTCATACTCATTTAAGAGATGTTCACATACTTGCCAGACCTATTCACAGCATTGTGTACAACTTACTTGTTGATCTCCAGCAACCTACTCCCGTGGCAGAGGATCATCAAATGAGCAAACCTTTTTTTTGCTCTTAAGTGTTTCCTGAGCTTAATGTATTAAATACCTACAAAACTTGACAAGGGGGGATTAATACAGATACAAGTCCAATATTTTGTTTCTACAGGTAGAGTTGCCAGGCAACAATCACACTACAATACACAGGACTGTCATTATGGATCAACCCACTTCTCCCTGTAACTCCTTTCCTGCCAAACTGAAAAAGCAAGGCAGGCAGTGATGGTACTTAAAAGCATCCATCCTCCAGGCACTCTTACTGGCTAAAATCTTCTCTTGTGGCAACTGCAGAATACTCTGGAGCTGGCAAAAATGATTCCACGTTATTAGAATATTCTTCTGCAGTACAGAAAATGCCCTTCCATTAAGAAAAGACTGTGACGGAAAATATAATGCAGACGATTAAACTTTGAAAATTAGCAATGTAAATTATTTATCATAAATTACTAGAAGCTACCAGGGGTCCCACGTGCAGCAGACGAGGTGCTGTCTTAGTCATACTCTGGCTGCTACTCAGCTTCCCTCCACGGTAATTTCATCCATACCACTCACAGGATGACAATTTTATATCGTAAGAGGTCCCCTGGCAGGGGATATTAATTTATAACAGAAGGGAACAGGAGGGAGAATTTTTTTTGTGCTCCTTCCCAGTAAAACACACAAACTGCTCCCTTGAGGCACATACAGTTATATATTAAAACATTAGTGATGGCACTAGAGTTAATAAGAGATATAATATACAATACAACCATATACAGTATATATTAAAAATCCACAAAAAGATATTGTAGATCCTAAAAGAAAGCTCCCAGGATAAATGGTGTGGTACACTTTCTTGTGGTTAAAAAACATATCACTAAAAATATGTAGTGCATCCTCAGTGGGATTCACAATTATCTGAGGTCAAATATCTGAAGACTATTTTTTCTTCCAATGAAGCATAAACCATAAAATCCTCCATTGTTGTCTCTAAACCATAATAGACCTGCCAGTAACCAAGGGATGAAATAAATGTTTCCAAAGTAATAGAAAACATTAAGCTAGATTAGTGGTTTCCATATTTCCTTAAATGATTCCTATTCCACATGCAAAATATCTTCAATTTTGTCCCCCAAAATGAAAAGTATATAATACAACTATCTCAGGCTATTAAGAAACACTAATGTAGGATCTGTGTAATGCAAAATATTTTCAATTTGGTTTCTCAAAATGAAAAATACATAATACAACTATTTCGAGCTATTAAGAAACACTAATGTAGGGATCTATTTAATGTAAGAGACCTTTGGATTTTGATCAAGATCTAGCTCTAATCTTAGCTATATAAAACTAACATTTAAAAAATCTATCTCTTGGAATTCAAAGACTTAAATATTTTGCTGAAATAAATTTCCACTAAGAAAACAGCATTCTCTGTTCAGGATCAAAACTCCCAGGCAGAGGTTAAATGGTATATGAAGGTTTACATAACAAAATAGTGGTGGAGTCTAGAACAAACCTGGTATACTTCATTCAAGGTAAGTTACAGCTTCATTAATGAGCTGGAGTTGTTGTCATGTGCAACATGATTCAATATTTGAGTATGTTGATAAATGATCCCCATAATAAGTCTAGTTAACATTCCTCACCATGCGTAGCTAGAAAATTTTTGTGTGTGATGGAAACTTTTAAGACCTACTCTCTTAGCAACTTTCAAATATACAATACAGTATTATTAACTATAGTCACCATGCTGTACATTACATTCTTGTGACTTATTTTACAACTGGAAGTTTGAAACTTTGACCCTTTACCTATTTTGCCCACCCACCACCCACTCCTGATCTCTATATTTATGCGCTTGGTAGTTGCTGGGGTTTTGTTTAGATTTCACACATAAGTGAGATTATATGGTGTTTGTCTTTCTCTGACTTACATCAGTTAGCATAATGCCATCAGTGGTCCATCTATGTTGTTGCAAAGAGCAGCATTACTTTCTTTTTATGGCTGAATAATAATCCAGTGTGTTTGTGTGTGTGTACACATTTTCTTGATCCATTCATCCATCATGGACATTTGGCTGTTTCCGTATCTTGGCTATTGTAAATCATGCTGCAATAAACATAGGAGTGCATATATCTTTTCAAATTAGTGTTTTCATTTTCTTTGGATAAATACACAGAACTAGAATTGTTGGATCATATGGTGGTTCTAATTTTAATTTTTTGAGGAACTGCCATAGTGTTCTTCTTGAGGCTACAACAATTTACACTCCAAAAAACAGCACACAAGGTTCCCTTTTCTCAATATCTTGCCAACACTTGTTATTTCTTGTCTTTTTGATAATAGTATCCATAATAGATATGAGGAGATATCTCATTGTGGTTTTGATCTGCATGTTTCTGCTGAGTCATGTTGAGCATCTTTTCATGAACCTGCTGGCCATCTGTATCTTTTTTGAAAAATGTCCATTCGGACCCTTTGTACTGCTACTTGTCTGTTTTTCTTTGTGTTGCCTTTGTTTTGCCTTTGGTGTCAAATCCAAAAAATCACCACCAAGATTAATGTCAAATAGTTACTGCCTATATTTTCTTCTAGGAATTTGATGGTTTCAGGTCTTAGATTCAGGATTTAAATCCATTTTGAATTAATTTTTGTATATAGTATAAAAGACTGGTTGAGTTTGCCCAATACCATTTATTGAAGAGAATGTCCTTTCCCCATTATGTATTCTTGATTTCTTGATCATAAAGTAATTGACCATAAAAGTATGGATTTATTTCTGGGATCTCTGTTCCACTGATCTATGTGTTTTTATGCCAATACCATAGTGTGTTGATTAATACAGCTTTGTGATCAAGTTTGAAATCAGGAAGTGTGATGCCTCAAGCTTTGTTCTTCTCAAGATTGCTTTGGTATTGGGGATCTTTGGTAGTTCCATACAAAGTTGAGAATGGTTTTCTCTATTCCTGTGAAATATGCCATTAGAATTTTGACAGTAATTGCATTTAATCTGTAGATTGCTCTGGGTACTAGGCACATTTTAACAAAAATGTGAGAATCCAGGAACACTACATATCTTTCCATGTATTTGTTTCTTTATCAGGTTCTTACAGTTTTTGGAGTACAAATCTTCCACCTCCTTGGTTAAATTTTTCCTAGGCATTTCATGGTTTTTGCTGTAATTGTAAATGGGACTGGTTTATTAATTTCTGTTTTTGAATTTCATTATTAGTGTATAGGAAACATAGTTCTAACAGGTTTTTTGGTGGAATGTTGAGAGTTTTCTATTATATGTCATGTACAAATAGTGACAGTTTTAATCCTTTCCAGCTTGGATGTCTTTAATTTGTTGCCTAATTGCTCTGGATAGGATGGCAATTACTATGTTGAATAAAAGTGGCAAGAAAGCACCCTTGCCTTATTCCTAATCTTAGAGGAAGAGCTTTCAGCTTTTCACTGTTGGTGTAATGTTAGCTGTGGTCTTGTCATATATGGCCTTTATTACTTTGAGGTACATTTCTCCTATAGCGACTTTGTTAAGAGGTTTTATCATAAATGGCTATTAAATTGTATCAATTGATTTTTTGCAACTATTGATGTGATCATGACTTTTAACCTTCATTTTGTTAATATGTTGTATCCTGTTGATTTATGGATGTTGAACCTTCCTTGTATCACTGGAATAAATCCCACTTGATCATGGTGCATGATCTTTGCAATGCACTGTTGAATTCTCTTGGCTAATATTTTATTGAGTATTTTTATATCTATGTTCATCAGAGCTTTGTATAATAAGCTTGGAAATGTTCCAAGCTTTGTATAATAAGCTTGGGAATGTTCCCCCAGTTCTGTTTTTTGGAAGAGTTTAAGAAGGATTGGCGTTCATAATCTTGGAATCTTTGTTAGGATTCACCAGTGAAGATACTCTGTCCTGGACTTTAGTTTGTTGGGAGGTTTTTGATTACTGAATAAATTCTATTTCTAGTAATTGGTCTGGGTTTTTGATTACTGAATAAATTCTATTTCTAGTAATTGGTCTGCTCAGACTTTTTTCATGACTCAGTCTTGGTAGTTTTGATGTGTCTAGAAATTTGTTTCTTCTAGTTGTCCAGTTTGTTGGTGTTTATTTTTCCTAGCAGCCTCTTATGGTCTTTTGTATTTCTGTGGTATAAGTTGTAATGTCTCCTTTTTTTATTTTTGACTTATGTGTGCTTCTCCTTTTTCTTAATGAGTCTAGCTGAAGGTTTGTCAGTTTTATTTCTTTTCAAAGAACCAGCTCTTAGTTTCATTGACCTTTTTAGTCTCTGTTTCATTTGTTTCTACCAAATTTGGGCTTCATTTGTTCTTTTTGTACTTTCTTGATGTAGGCATTTATTGCTATGAACTTCCCTCTTTGAACTGCTTTTCTGTGTCCTCTAAGTTTTGGTATGTTGTATGTTCACTTGAGTAAGGTATTTTTTAATTTCTCTTTTGATTTCTTCATTGGCCCATTGGTTGTTCAGTAGCATCGTATTTAGCATCCCCCTATTAGTGAATTTCCCAGTTTTCTTCCTATAGTTGCTTTTTCATCTTATACCATTGTGGAGGATTAAAATATGATCTCAGCCTTTTTAAGTTTATTAAGACGTGTTCTGTGGTCTAAGATTTCAGAGATTGCTTCCTATGCACTCGAGAACAATTGTGCATTTTATTGCTTTTGGGTGGAAAGTCATGTATGCGTCTCTTAAGTTCACCTTGTCTAATGTGTCAGTTAAGGCTCCTATTGCTTTTCTGTGTAGATGATCTATCCATCAGGGAAGGGTATTCCAGTTTCATATTATATTGCTATTTCTCTTTGGTTTGTTAATACTTGCTTTACGTATTTAGCTGCTTCTCTGTTGGATCCAATACATTTTTCCTCTTGTTGGATTGACCCCTTTTGCATTATGTAATGCCCTTCTTTGCCTTTCATTACATGGCCTTTTTTTTTTTTTTGTATAAAATAGCTATAGAAAAATCTGAAGTCTTGAATGTCCCTTATTCACTGGCTGCATAAACTTGTGCTTTCATTCCCTCATCTGTAAAATGGATATAGAGAACTGGATACATGTCTTAAGATCTGTTTGGTCTGATATAAATACAGCTACTTCAGGTTTCCTTTCCCTTTCCATAGAGCATCTTTTTTATCCCTTCACTTTCAGTCTGTGTGTGT
This sequence comes from Leptonychotes weddellii, assembly GCF_054177405.1. Classification (NCBI taxonomy): domain Eukaryota; kingdom Metazoa; phylum Chordata; class Mammalia; order Carnivora; family Phocidae; genus Leptonychotes; species Leptonychotes weddellii. The sequence continues at coordinate 123,329,597 of NC_138375.1, forward strand.
CCTTATATCTGAAGTGAGTGTATTATAGTTAGAATAGAGATGGGTCTTGTTCTTTCTGTCTAGTCACTCTGTGTCTTTTGATTGATGAATTTAAATGTAGATGTACTCAAGTAATTAAGAAAGGTATGTACTTACTGCTGTTTTGTTTCTTGTTTTCTCTTTTGTTTTTGTGTTCTCTTCCTTTGTGATTTCATGACTTTCAATAGTGGTATTCATAGATTCCTTTATGTTCATCTTTTGTTGATCTACAGTTGACCCTTGAACACTGACCCCTGCTCTCATGTAGTTCCAAGTGTGCATATAACTTTTGACTTCCCAAAACCTTAACTACTCACAGCCTACTGCTGAGTGGAAGTGTTACCAATAATATACATAACTGATTAACACATATGTTGTATTGTCTTAATATTTTTCTTTAGTTTTAGTAAAGAATATAGTAAGACAATCATAAGGAAAATACACTTAGTATACTGTACTATAGTCACAAAAAAAAAATCCACGTATGAGTGGATCTGTGTAGTTCCAACCCATGTTGTTCAAGGGACAACTGTATACAGGTTTTTACTTTGTTATGAATATAAGTTGTGCATAAGCCTCATTATAAGCGCAGTCTATTTCAAGTTGATAATGACTTAAATACGTTCTCAAACTCTTAGAATTTCACTCCCTCCCTCACATTTTATATTTCCCTTAATTATGGTATTTTTACTTTTTGTCTTAACATTTATACTGGCTTTTAAGTGACCTTAGAAGTTATATACATGATCCACCACCTTTGCTATATATTTACTTTTAACAGATTTATGCTTTCATAGGTCTTGTTACTAATTAGTGCTATTTCTTTTCTTGTAGGCTTGAAATGGTGAACTTCTTCAGCTTTTGCTTGTCTGGGAACTATGTATCTGTCCTTCAATTCTAATGACAACTTTGTCAGATAGAAGTGTTTTTGGTTTGAAGATTTTTAAGATACCCTGCCACTCATCCATGGCCTGCAAAGATTTGATAGTTCTCTGAGGGTTCCCGGTTCTTTTTTTTTTTTTTTAAGATTTTAGTTTTATTAATTGACAGGGCGGGGCAGGCTCCTTGCTGAGTTACTGAGCAGGGAGCCAGACGCAGGGCTCGATCCCAGGACCACAGGATCATGACCTGAGCTGAAGGTAGCCACTTAACCGACTGAGCCACCCAGGTGCCCCTGGGTTCCTGATTCTTAACACTGTTTTTCTCTTTTGGCTCTGGATTCATCTTACTTGAAACTCTCTGAGCTTCCTGGATCTGGATTCTTGTTCCTCCCCAAAGTTGGGGTGTTTTCAGACATAATTTTTTCAAGTCCGTTTTCTGCTTCTTTCTTTCTCTTCTCCTTCTGGCAGTCCTGTAATGTGACTGTTGAGTGCTGGTCTACCTGTGTTGTCCCATAAGTTCTTTAAGCTATTTTTTTGTTTCTTCTTTTCTTTTTGATTATATTCTGATGGATTGAGTTCACTGCCTTGTCTTTCAGTTCACGGTCTTTTTCTTCTGCTTCATTCAGTCTGCATGGCATCCCTTTGGGATGATTTTCATTTCACATTTATATTCTTCAGCTCGGTGACTACTATTTGGTACTTTCTTATATTTTCAATCTCCTTGAAGTTCCTGATTTTGGTATTTACTGAATTTACTGTATGACTGCTATTTTGAACTCCTTATCAGGTACATCACTCATCTCCATTTCATTAAGGATTTTTTTCCTGAGGTTTTGCATTTGTTTTTCTTTTCATGCACTACATAAAACAGCTACCTCTCCCCGTCTGGAAGGAGTGGCCTTGGGTAGGAGATGAACCTCCTCTTTTAACCTTTTTTTTTTTTTTAGCTCTTGGTTCAAACCTTTGAGATTTTATTTTTAGTGGTTCTCAGTCATTGAGGGTGTGCCACTACCTGTCATTATCCAGATGTGGAGGATCCCAGTCAGCAATTGGATTGGGGCTGTTCCCAGGGGTACCTAGTTAAGTGTCTGCCTTTAGGCTCAGGTCATAATCCTGGGGTCCTGGGATCGAGCCCTGCATTGGGCTCCCTACTCAATGGGAATCTGCTTCTCCCTCTGCACTTCCCCCTACTGGTGTGCTCTCTCTCAAATAAATAAATAAAATCTTTAAAAAAAAAAAAAAAAGCTGGTGCCTGGGTGGCTCAGTCGCTTGAGTGTTCAACTGTTGGTTTCAGATCAGGTCATGAGAACCAGCCCTGCATCAGGCTTCATGCTGAGTGTGGAGCCTGCTTAAGATTCTCTCTCTTCCTCCACCTCTACTCATGCTCTTGTCTTATGGTGTATAAGCATTGCTGGCCACCATAAACAGGCTACCTGGAGGTGTCCTCTCAGTGGCATTTGCAAAAATTTAGGCACCAGACAATTCTGGGACATACCAAGGAGCCAGAGCACGGCTGAGGGTGAGTGCACAGTTGGCATCCAGTGGCCTATGTTCCCTGACAGCACCTCTGTAGACCCCTAGATATGTGCCAAACCTGACCCTCAGGCCAAAACTGCATGACAAACAGGCTTCTTTCACAGAGGAAGGTTGTGTTTTCATCTGTCTATGCAGTACCCTGGGGGTTGTCACCTGCCAAGAACTGCCTTGGGTTCTTACAGTCTTTTAGGACTCTGGAACTCAACCTCCCTGGGCTAGCAGAGGCTGGCTGGTAGGCATCAAAACTGGGGTGCCAGATGCATGTAAAAGCCTTCCAGGGGTAAATACTCGTGCCATGGGATCACAGCAGCCAGTGAGCTTGAAGATGGTGCTTTCCAATAAGCAAATGAGCCTCATCCCCCACATGAAGACTGGACTGCTTCTGTCCTGGGCCCTGAGACAGGTGAGTGCGGGCACACAGGAGCCCTTTAACTACTATTTCCATAGCCTCATGGACCTCCTAGATGCAAGCCACATTGTTTTTTGGTTTTTTTTTTTAAGATTTTATTTATTTATTTGACAGAGAGAGAATGAGAGAGCACATGAGAGGGGGGGAGGGTCAGAGGGAGAAGCAGACTCCCTGCCGAGCAGAGAGCCCAATGTGGGACTCGATCCAGGGACTCCAGGATCATGACCTGAGCCGAAGGCAGTCGCCCAACCAACTGAGCCACCTAGGCGCCCCCAAGCCACATTGGTTTTTAAAGTTAGATGTTTAGGGGGCTAGTTTCTCAGGTGCAGGTATCAAAAGTTGGGGTGCCTGATGTGGGATATAAAACCCTTAGCTCTTCAGGAAAAAGCAAGCTGTGGGCATTGAATTCCCTTCTGATTGTGGGTCACATGGCTAGATGGTGTCTCAGCCTGTCTTACTTACCTATTTTCTTCTTCTTCGCTTCATGTGTAGGAGTTCTTGGCTAGGTTCTAGCTCTTTTTCAGAGCAAATTATTCCTTATGTGGCCATAGGTTCTGTGGGTCAATGGGAGAAGGGGAGTTCTGGTTCAACATGGCACCACTGGAAGATCCTGAACTTCTGTTTTCAAAGTAGTAAACTGTGTGTCCTTTACAAATCTGGCCCTGCTGGAAAGTGACAGTTACCATGAGACTAACTTGGGATAGGCCAATTATATCAACACCAAAAATGGCCACATCTGACATTTTTTTTGAACATTCCTTACCATAGAGTAGTGTTCCTGTTCAGTATTTATCCTCATCAGTCTCATATACACTATGATTGCAGCTCTTACATCAACAATGTGATATCTCCCAAGCACCCAGCACCAGTCCAGATCAGTCTCCGAAGCCTTACTAGTAAAGGTTCATGCTGTGGCCTGCTGGCAACTTCATACTTTCTGCCTAGATTCCTGGTATTATCATCCACTCAAACATTTTTATTTCTTATAATTACCACTGTGATAATAGCGCCTGCCTTATGGAGCTGCTCTGAAGATTGATGAGCTATCTAATTTACTGTCAAAGAGTAGAGACCCACTGTCTGGCAACTGCCATCACCAGTAATACTATATTATTAATTAAATCTCAAGCATCTTGGACCCTCTCCTCTACCTTTCTCTTGTCTTCCCTGAGCTGTTGCACTAAACCCCTGACTTCAATTTCTATTGCATTTCTGCTCTCTTGCCACCAAGAGCTATTTTTTCAAACATGAATCTGATCATGTCCTGCTCCTGCTTAAAAATATTTGTCAGTAGCATCAATTTCAAAGTCCTTAGTTTGATATGCAATACTTAACAAAATGGGCCTGGTCTAGCTTCTTAGACTCACTGACTACAGTCCACAATGTTCTTTAATACTTTTGTCCTTTGACACCTCATTGCCTTTGCATGTTCTACTTCCTGTGTTTGGAAAGCTCACCCTGCTTTCTTTCCTGATTGTGATTTCCTGTTTCTCCCAGTCCCACCACGACCCATTTTTTGTGCTGTTGTACTGTTCTCCCTGCTCCAAGAGGCTGACTACTAAGGACTAACTCACCTGCATTGCTTTGCTTGTCCATTTCTTGTTAAGTTCAGCCAGTGGAAGCACCTGTAAGAGATCCGAGGGTAGGAAGATCCCTTCAGTCCCTGTAGTGATGCTGTTTTCCTGTTATTTACTAGTACCTTCATTGAAAACTATTTGGCTAACCTTCCCAAGTATATAACCTGAAGGCAGTCCTCAGGAAACACCAGATAAAACCAAGTTGAGGGGTATATTCCTATATGTAACTAGCCTGTTCTCTCTCCAAAAAAAAGTCTGAGAAGAAAAGTTTCTAGATTTCAGGAGAAAAGAATGTAATAATTGAATGTGATCTATGATCCTCCTTGAATCCAGGAATGAGGAAGGAAAACCCATACTGTGCAACTGGCAAAATGAGCTTGGTGTCTATTCGGGAAAAGTGTGTGTGTGTATATATATATATTTAGGAGATAGACGGGAGCAGGCAAACTTTCAGAATCGGTGGACCCTGATACACCTGTGAAACAGCACTCATCAATAATCATGTAATTTACCAGTACCTTCCTTTTAATAATGGTAACAATCAATCGAGTATGCTCTGTTGCATATACTTTATGTCCAATTGTCATTTTGAGAGCCCAGAGGGCTGAGGTGGACCCTGGAGTCTTGTTCTGTTCATCTCCAGCGTACAGGTGTATAAGCCTGATGCTGTCCCCTTTCCTGGGCAAGTCAGTGCACCCTGGAGTAGAAAGGACACATCCTCATCTGTAACTGCTCCATCAATATGGTAGCCACTTGCCACATGCAGCCACTGAGCACTGGACATGTGGCCAGTACAAATGGAGATGTTGCTGTCAGTGTAATAGGCACATAAGGTGTATCATGAAAAACAATGGAGAATATCTCAGTATCTTTTCACGTCTGATTTTGGATGTATCTACTTAAATTAAATGTCTTTAATTTTACCTGTTCCTTTTACTTTTTTTAACGAGCTGCATATCAATTTAAAACTCCCACATAGCTCTCATTATTTCTTTTGGCTAGTGCTGGTCTACACAGATGAGCAAGTTACTAATTAAGCAGCTTCGCTGATTCTCATTATTCTGTGACAAGAGCACCAAATAATTCTTGCCTTCCTCATCTCTTTTTAAAACAGAGGGTGAGGTCTACTGGGACAGTGTTCTTGAACTTTAGTGGATATTCAAGTTGCCAGCAGCCATCTTGTTCAAAATCTGGATTCTGACCATTCGGTCTGGGGTGAGCCTGTGAATCAGCATTTCTAACAAGCTCCCAGGTGCTGCTGCTGCAGGTCTTGGACCACACTGTGTAGACAGAGACTAAGGCATGCCAGACTTTAATTTGATGCAGGTGTCAGCATATAAATGTTTCATTAACTGAAGGAAAGTCAGTATTTTAGGAAACGTAATTACTGCTAACCACTTCTAGTTATATCAAATAGTCCTAAGAATGATTTTCCCAAATCCACACTAGGAATTACCACAGCATTAATGGATTGCTTAAAAAAGTAAACCTTGCTATTCAGACAGTGTCTTCAGAAAAGCAGTAGTAGAATTCTGTTATGTTTCCAACACCAGCTGTGCCTCGGGGGATGTTATAGGAAGTCAACTGGACTTAAGGTCCCTGAATTCTAGCATTATGGATATGCTTTAGAAATTCCAACTGGAGGGTGGCTCAGTCAGTTAAGCATCTGCTTTCAGCTTGGGTCATTCCCGGAGTCCTGGGATCAAGCCCCCCATGGGGTTTCCTGCTCAGCAGAGAGTCTACTTCTCCCTCTCCCTTTGCCCTTCCCCCTGCTCACTTACTCTCTCTCAAAAATAAATAAAATCAAGACCAGCTTCCTCCTATGTGCCTAGAATTTCATCAAAATATTTCTACATTTCAGTTCTCATCTAATGAAAGAAACCTAATGAAAGAAACTGTTGTCTTCTTAGCCATTTCTAGCTAATAACACACCCAAATTAATGCGGACCAGGAGCTATGTCCTAAAACATGACAAGCAGCAACCATCCCCGGAGTGGTAACAAGCAAGTTCTCCAAGCTGTCAGACACCAAACCAGATGCATCAAAACCCCAATAAGGGGGTGCAGGGTAGGCTTGTCGTCAACCATCAAGAACAGGGAATGGTCCGCACTGTTGTGCTGAGGATACAACCCTTCCCAAGAGAAAATGTAATAATAGGGAGTATTTTTGTGGATTTACTAATATTAGTAGTAGGATTACCTTGCATCACACTGGGAGGTAATGATTCTTTTAACTTTGTAGAAGGCGAAACAACAGATGAGATGGAAACCCACACTTGAATCCAGGACTTGACAGTTCTGAGTCCACATCCAGCACCACTACGCCAACCTTGGCCAAGAAGCAGAGGAACCAAGTTGGAGTGGGAGGCCATATTAGTTAAGGTCTAGTGCCCACTGTAGGCAGAAGTTTGGCATCCTGTCTCAAGGAACGACCTGATCAACACATTCATACTAAAGGAAGAATGGGATTTCTCAATCTCCAGAATTGAATCAAGATGGAGGCAGAGGAGAGTAGCCACCCAGCAGAGGAGGAAGCCCGCCCATCACCCTGAAACCATGTCCCCTCAGGCCATGTAAGGCAAACCCTGTCTCATTCATTCAGACACCCATGCAATTCTGATTTAGCAACACAAAGAGAAATCTTTTTTTCTTTTACAGTCATCATGACAAAAACCTCACAGACCATCTGAAAATGGATTCAAGAAGATTCTACACTGCCTATACTCTGAGCTTCTTTTGGCTGTTTTTGTTTTGTTTTCTAGAAGTGCTTCTTGCTGAGCAGAGCTTTATAGGTATTTGCAGAAGGTTGATACTGATGTTCTCCCAGCATGTGGTAGACAAAATAATTTTTCTTGAGACTATCAAAACAATATGCTTACCCCAGTGAGGTCTGAATCTATAATTGATGGTAATTCTTATCTGCCTAAAAGAACTGCTTTTCTTTTTCTAGATTTCGCTGTCCCCTTCCATGTTACTATACTGGTCAAAGGGGGAAAGCTCTTTATTAGTGGAGAACTACCATTTAGCAATAAGGAAGTTGCAGGTCACCCACCACATGAGTCAGTGTGATAAACTGGCTCGGCACAGATGAGATTCTGAATCCTGGCACACAAATCACTTTGAGCAGCTTTACTATGGCTCTTTGGTATGCATTTCTAGGGAACAAGATTCCGTCTCTGTCCTACAGTGAAGCTCTCCTCACTGGAGCTCCAGAATGCCTAGAAGAGAAGCCACAGTGAAATGGATGTTTGCCTCCATTGTAAAAAAAAAAAAAAAAGATGGAGACAATACTTTCAATTTGGTGAACCTTGTTCACAAGGTCAAGCAGCTCTATCAACCTCCAGAGAACAAATTTCATTCTACTAGTACGATGTCACATTTTTTAAAGAATTCTTCCACAAACTCCTAACTACCCCCAGATGGGGTTCTTGCCTTCCAGAGTCCGCATAGGTTTCAAAATCAGGCCCGCCCACATGGTGCTAACTGATGACCTCTCAGAATGCTGAACTCTCTTTTCTCGACCCACCCTCAGAACTCTGCCTTGCTTCTGGGACAAAAACAGCTTACAAGCCAACTGTGTTAGCAGTAGCACAAAAGGCAGAGAGTCCAGAAGAAAGCCATGCATATTTATTATCCAAATTAAAAGCCCATGGCATGGACATAAAAACAGAATAACCAGAGTTGAACATAAATGGGCAATTTGGCTGCATCATCAAGTTCTCTGACTCCACATCAAACCTTTTCCTGGAGAACATGCTGGGGCTGTCTCACCTCCAGTGAGGTGGAAAGATGCTAATGAAACCTCGAAGTTCTTACTTGGTGCCCATCATGCTGCTCGTGCTTTTATAGCCGAGCACTTATCTATCTCTGAGAAGTGAATGACTATGTTCTAGACACATTTTTTTCCCCTTAATGCCATAGGATGATATTCTCTTTAAAGCAAATTTTCTCAGAATTGTTTCACCACCTACCTTGACTCTGCTTCCTCTTCTGCAGTAGCTCAGCTTCTCGCTGAGGAATGATGCTGTGGAATCTTCTGGTGGCAAAGCTCAACAAATGTTTAAAAAGTCAGGGAAACGTGGCAAAATTAACAGGGTGAATTTGTACATATGGTAACATGGGCCTTTCTTTAAGGAAAATATAGAAAGAGAAGGGGTACAGGAAAAAAGGGAAGAACAACTGGAAGAAGAAACCGTGATTATTCAGAGCTCAGTGCCCCTTTTGTAAATTACACACGCATCATGGACACCACCATGGCCAGCACAAGACTGCCCAGTTACGCTCTGTGTACCTGTTGCACAGCAGCTAGATACATAGAAAATATTAGAAACATCGAAGGCTTTACAGTAGCCAGTGAAAACAAGACTATATAAGAGAAGTCATTAGTCACACAGCATGACTTGGGAAAGGAACGTGTAATTTTCTAACACTTAGTAATTCTTTTTTCATGTCAGCAATGATTGTGAACAGCAATACAGAGACCACTCGAGCGCATGAGAATGGCAAAATTTTGAAAAGGAGGCAATACTAGGTGCCGGTGAAAATGTGGAAAGGTGAGCACTCAGGTAAACAGCTCTTGGAAGTTAAAGTTGATTCAGCAGTTCTAGAAAACGCTCCCACAGTATTTAATGAAATAATGTAATCCCTGTCAACAATAACTTATGGGTAAATACCTCAGCAAAATTCTCAGCTTGGGAAGGATCACATAGCATGTGTTCATTAGGGTCACACTTTGTATATGGTAATAGAGATGCCCACCTAGATGCCCACCACCAAGGGAATGGGTAAGTAAAAAATGATGGATGTGTTCCACGGACACTGTGTGGGAATTAGAAGCAATCAACTCCATCCCAAGAGCAATATGACCAGATCTTAAAAACAACATTAAGTGGAAAAAGCCAAGGGAAAAAAATGCATAACTTTGTGTAAGTTTTTAAAAATATGCATACACAACAACAGTACACACTTTATAAGAGTGCACAGTGTTAGGTTCCTATGACAAGGACATCAGAGGAGCAGCCCATGAGGGGAACACAAGTGGCAACAGGAAAGAAAGAAAAAATGTTTGTTAATTAATGAAGTTACTGGGGCACCTGGGTGGCTCAGTCGTTAAGCATCTGCCTTTGGCTCAAGTCAGGATCCCAGGGTCCTGGGGTCGGGCTCCCTGCTCAGCAGAGAGCTTGCTTTTCCCTCTCCTGCTCCCCCTGCTTATGCTCTCTCTCTGACAAAGAAATAATTAATATATTAAATTACTATCATGTATTTATTTTCCTTTCAAAATGAGCCGTTGTCAAAGCTCAAAGTAATCAGCATGGGCCTTAGTAAAGAGCAAGCTGAGGACTCAGGTGGCTTATCACTCAGCTCAGCACTGCCAGCTACCAAGACCCTTCAGACCAATGTTCACTTTATCACTTTAAAGCTGTTTTTTCCCCCCTCGGTCATGTATTGTTTAATTTACATCTGTAATATTAGACAAGATGCATCAAAATTACGGATAGTAAAATGCAAATTCATGAAGATAACGTAGTCAGAGATCCACTCCTAACACTTGTGAAGAAAGAACCAGAGTACAAAGAGAAGCCCAGACCCCCAGCAGCCCAACCCTTTGACATACAATCCATTTTGTCCTCCCCCCTTCCCCACTGTACCTTTTTCATAACCTGCAAGACGAAGTGTGCATGAAGAATTCTGGTACTTTTTAGAGTTTGGTCTCCAACGTGGGGACCTCGAGCCAGCTCTTCTCTCCCCCTTCTCTCTCTGTCCTCGATTGCATCTCATATTCGTGCCTGTGGCCTCCAGCCACCTCCAGCCACTTCTCCACCTCAATCCAAACAGCCACCCCTTGGCCATCTCTTGACTAGAGGATTCCATAATGGCGGTGCAGTTCAAGGTCAGGATGGGTGCGCTGGGGAAAGGGCCGCGCAGGCTCCAAAAGCAGATGTGCAGGCTGTCCGGGCAGGAAATTCTGGGTCTCAAGCACTCAGTAGCACCTGGAAGGGAGGGTTTGGGCTCTGGGACTTGCAGAACCCTCGCGTGCCTGCCATGCCCCTAGGACCTTACCCTAGTTTGGCTTCTGACTGAGCTGGGACCCCTCTTGTCTAAGCCAAAGCACTCCTACAACCCCGCTCTTAGGGCCAGAGGGTTCGTATTCCTCCCATATACATATATTGAAACCCTAACCCCCAATGTGAGGGTATTTGGAGATGGAGCCTTTGGGCAGTATTTAGGTTTAGACAAGATCATGAGGGTGTCATGATGGCGTTAACATCCTTCTAAGAAGAAAAAGAGAACCGCGCTTTTTCTCTGTGCCACGTGCAGACACAGGAAGAAGGTGCCCATCTCAAAGTCAGGAAGGGGGCCCTTACCTGGGACAGTTCTGCTAACCTTGCTCTTGACTTCCAGCCTCCAGCACTGTGAGAAATAAACCCCTGTGTGTTTAAGCCAGCCAGTCTGTGGTATTTTGTCATGGCAACCCAAGCTCAGACCCTCAGACCCGTGCCTTAAGAGGCTCCCCATCAGCTCTGTAGGTCAGACGCATATGTTCTCAATAGAGGCCAGCAGAAGGTTCCTGATAAGAAAGAAAACATTGAAGAGAAAGCACTGTGACAATTACAACTGATTTAGCTTTTTATTTATTGGGAATTAAAGCTGCCAGCATCTGGAATGTCTTGCTTGTAGGTGAATTATTACAAAGAGCAGCCTGATACCTTCCAGCGTGTTCTGTATTTATACATAAAACATGAAAATTATCACCATTAACTGATTTTTCCGTTGAAAACTGAAAGTGCCCAAACAGTAAATGAAGACGGTTTTTGTTCACTGTGTGTCATAATCCATAGTTAAACTAAATCTGTATTTTATTCCGGTTTCAATCTCTAAATTAAAAGTGGTCTAATACTTACAGATTTATGACAAAATCATGATTTTTTTCCTATATTTTTGGTACTCAACTAAAGAGTGTGCAGTATTTATTAAAAGTTAATTATACATTATAAATATAGTCCAAGAGTATGAAAATAACACTCTAAGATGGCCATTTCTATACTCACCTAATAAAATAGTTGGGAATGTTTTTATTGATTATGCAAAAAGAAGAAAGAATGATTACAATAATCCTTAATCGGCTCAGAAGTATTTAATCTGGTGAAAGGGAAAGTCAGACCCAAAACAAAACAAAATAAAAAATTGTAAAATGCTGGCACAGCAGAAAGATTTGGCGTTTTGGAGAGTAACTTACTCTCAAAAAAGCTTTAGTGTTTTATCCTTTATGAAGAACTATAGTTTCAATGCCAGACTTTTGACAGAATCCAATGAACAAGGTAGCTCACCGATCAGCCGGGTTCTGCTTGGATATCACTACTCCCCTGGAATACCGGTTCCTCACCTCCCACCTCTCCAATCTGCTACCGTAGCCCTCAATAAATCTCATCTGTTCGCACTGTATCTCTTATTCGTGCCTCTCTGCTGTATTCATGTATCACTCACACCAGGGAAGGATTTTGGGAAGAGGTATCTGCAAGCAGAAACTGGGATGGCATTTAGCAAAATTGCCATGGTTTTAAGCAAAGCCTGGAAAATTTCACGATGTCATTTTCTTCTGGGGACAGATGCAAAAAAAGAACAAGTTTCAAAGGATTTGTTCTTGCTACTTGGCCTCATCCTCCAAAGACTACATGTAACTGGTCACTTAAAGTGTTTTTTGATTAAGAGAGTGGTCTCTAGGGGCGCCTGGGTGGCTCAGCCATTAAGGGTCTGCCTTCAGCTTGGGTCGTGGTCCCAAGGTCCTGGGATCGAGCCCCACATCGGGTTCCCTGCTTGACAGGAAGCCTGCTTCTCCCTCTTCCACTCCCCCTGCTTGTGTTCCTGCTCTTGCTAACTCTGTCAAAATAAATAAATAAATGTTAAAAAAAAAAAAAAAAAAGAGTGGTCTCTAGATAGAGTATGTTAATTCAGACTACCATTTGTGGAAGAGAGTTCTCTGTCACTGCCCCCCACCCCCAACACATCTCTGTCATTAAGTGTGATTGGTCATTTTACCCTATCATCAGGATCTTTCAGGAGACTTACAGGCAAATTTAGTATCTTTAGAAGAGCATTTGCTTGACACAAGCTGCTTTAGAATAAACAGAAAACTGATGTCGCATCTTCCTAAATATACAACCAATAGGCATCAATTTAATCCAACATGTACTTAGCAGAGACTCTGGGGCACAGGAGTGATCAAGAGAGACCTGGTCTCTACCTTCACTGTGGGGGGGGGGCGGTTCTCGGACTAGGGGTTGGGGGAGTGCCCACATGAACGAGACACAATGGCAGAGGTTCAACATGTGTTACCCATCTCATCCTGCAAATAACACAGCGCAAATGGTGTTTTCGTGACCTGAATTCAGATGTCAAAGCTGAGGATCCAAGATGCAAATGTAACCCAAGTTCAGAAATTCCTACCTCGCTGCCGTTCCCACTGCTCAAGGTGCACTGAGGAGCCTCACGTCTTCCCCTTGTTTCCAGTGCCTACTCCGGCCATGGGACTGACTGGGGAGGGACCATGACTCCGGGGAGCAGTCCTGCTACGGGGATCTGCAAAACACCCAGCAGGAAATGAGGATGAAAAAAATCTGCCTTTTTCATGACGACTTTTAGAATAAATATTTAGTTTTTCATTACACTCTAAGGAAAGAAAACATTTTATGGGCATCTTTTTGATTTGCCTATGAATACATTTCGTTCTCCCAAAAAAAAAAAAAAAACAACCAGAATTTTAGCAGTGACCCTGTTGTATTCCTGGGAAGGTGAATGGGAACCTTATCGTGAGCTCTACAAGGAGCCTATTTCCCTGTGCGTATGCATTGGAACTCCGGACAAGTCTTCCTGAACCCTTCAAGGACCTGTTAATCCCCATTTAGCCCTGGTTCGATTTTTCCATTTTGCTTCCTCATAAGCTCTTCATTTCCAGCCCTATCATCTTACCCTGCAGCCTGCAATTCTTTGTTCTGTTAGGCACTTGTGACAACCAGGGATGCTACACCTTCTTAGCCGCCGGCCATGGAATCTGCAAGACTTTTTAGAAAAGGCTTTTGCCATTTTTACTCTTGTCATTCTCTTCACATCTGTGGCTGATGTGGGAAGAACAAAGTTCCAGCAATTTGCTCCCGCTATCTGGCTTGTAGCAATGCCTTCCAAATTTCTGCTCACCCGATCCAACCTCCCAGAACGTCATTAAGTTGTTTCTCTTGCCTGGGCAGCACTCCTGCACTCATCACAGGGCTGATTTCTCTGGCTTTCAAGGCTTTTTAACCCAGCCAATTTCTCTGGATTCCAAAGAGGTATGTAGAAAGTTTTCCAAGCAGCAAATCCCATGCATTCAACACAACGTAGCGGCTTGGAGGTTTGGGGTGTTAAAGAGACAGGAGTGGGAGTCCTCACTCCAGTAGGTGCAAGCTGTGAGACTATGGACAAGCTTGTTAACTCTGCATGTTTTTATGTGTTGAGTTTCCCCCACCTGTACAAAGGGAAGAATAGCACCTATCTCCTCAAGTTACTGTGAGAATTCACTGAGGTGATCCTTAAGTCTGGCATATAATAATTGTTCCATCAATGTTATGCAGTATTACTTAGGGACAATGAATAATTTATATGTATCACTGAATAACTATGGACAACATCCATGCTTGGTGCAATAGGAAAAAATAGGAAGTAATAGCTACTGAGTACATATCTTATGCCCACCCTCTCCTATGTGTATTTTTATATCATCCTATAAAGTGAAAGACTGCTGTCTTCACAAAGCATCTAATGGAATGCATTCAACGAACTATCCTGCATAACATCTGTGACAAGTGCTATACCCAAATGCCATCATGAGGATTTCCACTAAAGGGACAGAAGGAGTAGTGAATAAGCGCTAAGCCTCATGGACCGTGTCTTACTAATGCTCATGTCTTAACTTCAAGTACAGAATCCCATTTGAAATAGGCATTCAGGAATCACCCTATTGATGATGAAGACTGACTCGATAGTTACATAGTGATAGAAATCTAATTCAATCTGGCTTTTAGCCAAAAAGGGAATTGCTTGGTTCAGAAAACTGAGAAGTGGTGGGTGGAGCGAGGATCAGTCTTTAGGCATGGCTGAATCCACAGGCTCCAATGATGCCCTGGGAAAGCTTTCTTCTGGGTTGGCTTCATCCTCAGGTGGTCTTTCACTCCGTGCGCGCCACTTCAGTCCTGGGCTAACAGCCTCATGGTTCAGCAGGCACTAGTAAAACATTGTTCTAGGAAAAGTCCAGGATTCCAGCTCATTGCACCAGCTCGGGGCATGGGCTCATTCTCCAACTAGTCACATGGCTAGGAAGATGGAAAATGCCAACTGGGTAAGTCTGGGCCCCTTCCCCACCTCAGACTGGAAGCGCAAGTCCACCATACCTAAAGCCTCTGGATAGGGCATTAAGAAGAGATGGTTTCCCCCAAAGAAAACTAGGCTGCTAACTTTCCAGGGCACTTGGATATGGCCAAACCAATACAATGGATAGGCAATTGTGTGGCCTGAATTATGGACCTTGAAGAATTGGTAAGAGTTAGATGAGCATGAGTGGAACAAAACAACACTACCAGGCTCTTTACTGAGATCAATGTAAGGAACCACGGCTCACACTGTGAGAAGCAGTGCATGAGTGATGGGGCATAAAAAAATCACAGTGGGAAGCTAGGTTAAAGCGAGGGGTCAGTGAGAACTGATGATAAAGGAATGTGTATGTGGTTCGGTACAAGTGTGGAGGTTATTGCAGTTTTCTATTGCTAGGTGTGTGGAACCACACCAAAACACGATTTGGCTTAAAGCAGTGGCAGGTCATTTCAGCTCCATTTGGTTTCAGTAGGGACGCATCAAAGACTGCAGACCGAAATAATCTCAAGGCTCACCCACGGACGTGTCTGCTAGTTGATGCTAGGTATTGACTGGGACTAAGGCTGAAAGAGGTGGCCTCTTCAGGCTTGTTTGGCTTCCCCGTGTCAGGATGTCTGAGTTCTAAGAGTGAGTGTCTCAAGGTGCCAGGTGGGGCCTCTATCACCATTCAGGACTTAGCCTCATGGTATTTGTTCTTGCTACTATACTATAGTACTGATTTGCAGTGATTACTGTGGTCCCTCTAAACTTTGTAGCTGACCCAAACTCTCTGCAGGTCCAACGACAAGATGCAGTGCTACCTGAGAAGTCAAGGACTGCAGTAAAAAAATCAATGAAGGGAGGATTCACGATGCTTTAGGAAAGAATAGTAAAGGATATTTGTAGGTAAGAGTTATGATAATAGAGAAAATCCAAGAAAATGTTAAGTGACACTTGATCTCTTATTTTAAATGCAATGGATGAGAAGTGAAAATATGATTGTAAATGTTGAGATCATTATTATTTATGTACACTAGTGACTTTTTTCTGCCTCCTCATTTTTAAGGACCCATGGGATCACAGTGAGAGCGCCCAGATGATTTCCCCTTATCAAGATTCATAACTCAGTCATATCTGCCACGTCTCTTTTGCCATGAAAGGTAACGTATTCACAGTACCTGGAGGTGAAGATTTTTTTATCTTTGAGAGAAACATTCTGCCTACCCCACTTAGTTCTAGGCTTATAGAGAAATGCAAAATTCTTGGTAACTGCTAGAGACTGAAGTGTGCCCCCATTAAAAAAAAATATTAAAGCCTTAACAGTGACAGTATTTGGAGGTGGGACCCAGTTTCCACTGTATAAGCCACAAACTATCATTTTTTGTTATGGCAGCCCTAGCTGACCAAAATAGTAATTAAAACTACGCTTAAATAAAGAGTGATTGCCACATACTTAACTATCTCTGTCCTAGTTGTTTTATAATTCATAACAATTTTCCTAAAAATTTTCTATCCAAATAGGAGGCAATGTAACAATACTAGATTACTATCACTTTAAACAGCTCTTGTCAAGTTCTTAGACTATCACTCATTTATTAAATAATTGGCATACTGAATTTTAGAAAAGTTGGCCAACAAGTTAGTTAAAATATAAATTTCCCCAAAATATACAATGGGAAAAGGCAGTCTCTTCCACAAATGGATGTTGGGAAAACTGGACAGCCACAATACAAAAGAATGAAACTAGGCCACTATCTTACACCATGCACAAAAATTAACTCGAAATGAATTAAAGACTTGAACTTAAGACTGGAAACCATTGAACTCATAGAAGAAAACACAACTGGTAAGCTCCTTGGCAGTGTTTTTTTTCTATCTAACACCAATAATAAAAGCAACAAAAGCAAAAATAAATGGGACTATATTTAAACTTAAAAGTTTCTGCACAGCAAAGGAAACCATCAACAAAATGAAAAGGCAACCTTCCAAACAGGAGAAAATATTTTCAAGTCATCCATCTGATAGGGCATTAATATCCAAAATATATGAACCATTTATACAACTCAATAGCAAAAAAAAAAAAAAAAAAATACCAGAACACAAAAGAAAACAAACCAAATTCAAAAAATGGGTAAATCATAATGAGCTATCACCTCACACTATTATGAAAAAAATAAGGGCTATTATCAGAAAGATAAGACATAACAAGTGTTTGGGATGATGTGGAAAAAGGGAGCCCTCATGAACAATACAGTCCCTTGGTGGAAATGGTAACTGTTGTGGCAACTATGAAAACAACGTGGAGTGCCATCAAAAAATTACTAGTAGAACCACTCTATGATCCAGCCATTCCCATCACAAGAAAGAAGAATTGTAACTATGTGTGGTAATATTACTAGACTCATTGTGGTCATCATTTTACTATCTATGCTTAAATCCCATCATTATGTTGTACACCTGAAACTAATATAAGGTTATAGGTCAATTATATCTCAATAAAAATAAGTAAAATATAGATTCCCTGGCCAATTGCTCGAAATCTGATTCCAGATGTGATTCTGGTTCCATAATGAAGTCATCTAGGGAATTTAGAAAAATGCAGATATCTGGGTCCTGCCTCAAAGCATTTAAATCACAACTTTCTCCTTAGTCCCTCTTTCTCAACTGGAGGAAATTTTGTTTCCTAGGGAAGACGTTTGGCAATATCTGGATATATTTTTGATTGTCACAGTCGAGGAGGAGGGATATGCTACTGGCATCTAGCAGGTAGAAGCCAGGGATGTGGCTAAACAGCTTACAGGACCACCACCAATAATAAACATTATCCAACTTTAAATCTTGGTGTTGCCACATTGATTCTGTCTTTTCATGATTCTAATGTGCAACTAGAACTGATAGACACCTACTCTGGCTTTCCTTCCATCCATATTTCTTTATTGCTTTAATGAAATACAACTTTGAACACTGCTCTGTGACCAAAACCAAGGCCAAAGACCAAGAAAAGTGGGACGATTTGATAGCTGGTGTGAACATTCGGAGTTTTCATTCCTTTGAAGTTTTAAAATTGGGCTTCACACTTAACACTGGGGTAAAAGGTTGACAGTAATAGCTATGATTTGTGCATCTAGGCACCAAGTCATTACATACACAGGCTCATTGAATCCTTACAACTATCTTGTGAAATACCAATTATTACCCCCATTGTGTAGCTGACGGTAATAGAAGCTAACTTCTCAAGGTCACCTTTTTTTCAAGTTTTTAAATTCCAGTTACTTAACATACAGTATAATACTGGGTTCAGGCATACAATAGAGTGATTCAACAGCTGCATATTATCAACTGGTGCTCATCATAACAGTGTCCTCCTTAATCCCCATCACCTATTTCATCCAGACCCCTCCCCACCTCCCCTCTGGTAACCATCAGCTTGTTCTCTAGAGTTAAGAGTCTGTTTCTTGGTTTGTCTCTCTTTTTCCCTATGCTCATTTGTTTGGTTTTTAAATTACACATATGAGTGAAATCATATGGTATGTCTTTCGAATTAACTTATTTCACTTATCATAATACTTTCTAGCTCCATCCACATCACTGCAAATATTTTTTTACCATATCTAGGTGACATTCATAACCCCATTTCATTCTTTTTGATGGCTGAGTAATATTCCTGTGTGTGTGTGTGTGTGTGTATACACACCACATCTTTATCCATTCATCGGTCAGCAGACACTTAGGCTCTATCCATAAATTGGCTATTGTAGATAACACTGCTATAAGCACTGGGGTTCATGTATCCCTCTGAATTAATATTTTTGTATTCTTTGGGTAAATACCTAGTAGTCAATTGCTAGATCATAGGGTAGTTCTATTTTTAACTTTTTGAGGAATCTCCATACTGTTTTCCAGAGTGGCTGCACCAACTTGCATTCCCACCAGCAGTGCATGAGAGTTCCCCTTTCTTCACATCCTCACCAACACCTGTTGTTTCTTGTGTTGATTTTAGCCATTCTGACAGGTTTGAGATGATATCTTACTGTAGTTTTGATTCACAAACCCTCAGAAAGTCTTTCCATCTCATCCCCTTAACCTTTCCTCTTAGAAGCAAAGTCACATTGCTTAAGGTTTTGCCTTGTACTGTGGGTATTAAAAAATTGCTGTTGAAGCTTATGCTGGAAATGCATGTTTGGTTGATAATCCCTTCAAGTTTAGGGAAGATACATGTGATAGGAATAAGATGACTGACAACTGTATTAAGAGTCAATATTAGGTTTGGTTTATGCTGTCTAGTCTTTTTTCTCTCATTTCAATAGGTCTTTATTCTTACTTCTTTTATCTTCAACCTATTGACTTTTTTTTTTTTCTATCTCAGGGGAAAGAGTTCCACATAATCTCTTGTTTCTATTTTATTGTCCTCTTCAATATGTGTAATTTTCCAACGTATCAAGACTCCTAAACTAGACTTGCATTCATACTGTATTTAATTGTCCAATTGCCCATTTCTTTTCCTCTTATATTTTGCAGTTACTTTTTTGTAGCCATGCTGAAATGGCACAGTGTATCATTTACCCTAAAAAAATACATATTCTGGGGTCAAAACTTAACCACCTACTTAAGATAGATTGGTATATACATAGGTTTTTATACGTGAACCTCATGATGAGCCCAAACCAAAAACCTATAATAGATACATACAAAATAAAGAGGAAAGAATCCAAACAAAGAAAATCATCAAATCACAAGGGAAGACAGCAAGAGAGGGAGAAAGTAACAGAGTAATTAGAACACACCTACCAACAAGTAACAAGGAGTAAGTGCATATCTAGCAATAATTACTTTAAATGTAATGGACTAAATGCTCTAATCAGGGTAGCTGAATGGATTTAAAAAAAAAAAAAAAAAAAAAGACGATCCACCTATCTATATGCTGCCTGTAAGAGACTCACTTCACATCTAAAGACACAGCCAGAGGCCTCCCATCAAAAATGGCAACAGAGGCAGACCTGGAATTCAGACCCTGAATTCACCTGCTCCACAAACACAACACATCCACATGTATTTATAGAGCAGTTCCTCCTGAAGAACGGAGGGCGACTGAATAGTTTCTGTACAATCAAAGACTGACCCCGTGGAGAAGACCAAGAGAGATGGAGACACGGTAAGGAAGGGAACGCCCACCCCTGACACTGCAAACGGCTACGGGGAGGGACAGTGCTGAGGGTCAGTGAGCAGCTTCGTCTACGCTGGGGCACAGAAAAAGTTGCCACAGTTTCAAGGGGCAACTAGGACATAAAGGAACCAGCCCTCCAATCCTACCAAATGTTAGGGGGGCTGCTGCAACTCTCTCTGGATCGGAGCGGCTGCTGAGCACCACTGTTTACATCCCCCTCTACTTTAATGGTGCAGACAGGAGCAGAGTGTAGGCGCCACAGTTGGCCTGCTGCGGCACCATGCCTAGGACGCTGGTCCACACCAGCCAAGGATGCCATGGGGCACAGAAAAAAAAACAAACCTTGTGCTTTTAAAGAATAACCAGAATGTACAGTGTCCAGCCCTAACCCTCCACCAATAGCGGGAGAGATGCTGAATCTCTCCCCATGTTGAAGGGTCTGGTGAATGTCACAGTTTACATTCTGGTGGATGGGACCAGGATCCAGGCACCCAGAAGACCTACCATCTCAGTGAGCCCCAGGCCCCTAGCTCTACCAGTTCAGCAGTCCCACCAAGATGGCCCCAGCACAGCACATACCAGGACACCCTTGGTTAGAGCTCAGTACAGTTCCATCTGTCTCACCAAGGTGACACAGATACAAAGCACACTCCAGGCTTGCACCACTTCAGCTCCAGACAATTTGCCAGTGCACCCCTGGCACAAAGTGCCCTGGGATACCCCAGCCTGCACCTGCCTCAGCCCTTAGCTGCCCTGCCAAGTGCCCCCTGTGTGCAGAGCCCCAAGGTCCCCTGGCTTGTACCAATTTCAGCTTCAGCTCTGCAGCCACAGTACCCTCTGTGCACAGAGCCCCAGGACTGCCCCAGCCCACATCCACTCCAAGTCCAGAGGACTTTAGCTCACCCTTCTTCTGCCATGAGTTCTCCCCTTCCTTCTCATTCAGCATCTCTGAGGCAGTTCGGTGCACAGTGGGGCTGTCTTCTCCAAAATTCTACCCCTTATTCTAATCCCAGGCTTTGCTACAGAGAACCTGCTTCACACTTCCCCAGATTAGCCTTTCACATTCTTAGTGACTGATCCCCATCATACACAGTCTCTCAGTCTTTGCCCAAACTAGCATCCTGCTAACCAGTCATGTTCTCCCCATGCTGCCTGAAAGCTCCCTGCCCAACACGCCCTCCTCTCAGGCCTGTGCTGTCTTCTGGACCTGCTCAGAGACATAGAAAGCTCTTAAGGAGATGCCACAAGAGCCTGTAATTATTCCCTAGGGCTGCTATATTAAGTAACCACAAAGTGAGTAGCTCTAACAACAGGGATTTATTTTCTATTCTGGGGGCCAGAAGTCCAAGAGCAAGATGTGGGTAGGGCCATGCTCCCTCTGAAGGCTCCAGGGACAGGTCTGTTCCAGGTCCCCCTCCTAGCTTCTAGTAGGTGCTAGGCTTATCGCAGGACAACTCCAGTCTTCAAATGGCCCTCCTATGTGTCTCCGTCGAACTATCCTTTTTTCATAAGGACAGCAATCCTATTGGATTGGGGCCCACCCTACTCCAGTATGGCCTCACCTTACCTAACTACCTTTGCAACAACCCTATTGTCAAATAAGATCACATTCTGAGGCACTGGAGGGTATGCATTCAACGTACGAATTTAGAAGATGCAATCCACTCCATAGCAGAACCCCAGAACAAACAAGTCCCAATGAGGTTCAATTCATTCAGCATTGATGAGAGAGCCAATCCCTCTGCTTTCATGTGTAACATTCCAGTAACTTCTCCTCAGTCCACAGGCCTGAGTCGTATACTGCTCATCCCCCATACCTCTTCCCACTCCCTGTACCCATCTTACTGTTTGCCAGCCAACTAGAGTGGCCAGGAGGAGATGTTTGCTCTCTCTTTAACTTAGTCTTCCTGTGTCATTTTATACAGTCCCTTCTCCACATCAGCCTGCTTACGGATTCTTTTCAAGAATAACTTTATGCCATTTGGGCTTTTATCGGTTCAATCCAGTTTGCCCTCAGCTGATGATTCAATGATCTGTCTCTTAATTTGCCTTTTAAGTTCCTTTTCAAATCTTGTGAGGATAAGAGGTTTCTCAGCCAGATCATGATTCACATTTCCCTTTCCCAGCTTTCTCGTGTGGGGTTTATATTCTCAGCACAGGTTAGGCATGGCCCCTCTCCTGTCATGTTCCTTCTGACTTTTTATTGTTTCTCTCCACTGTTCTGATTCTAGAGTTCTTGGACACATTATAAGCCAAAAATCACTCCAACCTCTATGGCTGACAGGATTACACACCCCAAGAACCCAATTTATTTCTTCTAAGGCTCTTGTCACAAAGTAAATCTAACACACCCCATGATTCATTCACTCCATTCTCCTTCTCTTTGGTCACATATTGAGGAAAGTCTCAACTTTCATCTCCCTGTATTTTTGGATTTCGTGTGTGAAGTCAATGATCTCAGATGGTATGCTTGATGATTTCTTTGTGTTGGACTCTCATTATCCTAAGTGCAACCCAAACGTAGTTGACAAGCATTTTTGTTTTTTAGAGGGTATTTCATAAGCTGCTGTTATAGTGAATGCCTCAAAGCCTGAAATGCACAATATACATCGTATTATGTGGAGGAGAAATTCACAGATGGCTTCATAACCTTCTTTTATTTCATGGCATTCAGATTCAAGTTAGGTCCTGTGTTGAGTTGTTTTTCCAGATAAGTCCATGTGCTCCTGGCATAGCCTGTGTATTAAAAATCTGTGTTTCCCTCAATATTATGCCTTTGTGGTCCAGATTTCGATTAAAGATGACCATTACAGCATTTGAAAACAAAAATTTCTCCTGAAAATGTATTTTGTTGTTCAATCAACTTGTTGACGCTCTTAGTGAAAAGCAACAGCTCAGAAGTAGGTAACTAATAGAGTACTGAAAACCATCAAACATGTCTAATTGAAGTAAAATAATAGAACCCGAGTCAATGATAGATACATATAATGGTGCATTTCAAAATATCTAAAAAATGTCATAAAATTGTATTGCACAAATCAGGGACAAGAGACTAAGGAAGGGGGGCAGTGATGTATATAGTACCAATCAAAGTTAAAATGTTGCAGTATAAATCTCAGATATATAACATCCCACAGTTATAGCAATCTGGACTCACCCTGGATAAGGTTATTAGTTGCTTATTTAATTAGCAGTGAGTTTAGGAACATAATGGACACAAACCAGAGTTCACTTGACCTAGGAGTGAATAAGAGCTGTGTAAGACAGGTCATTATAGACTCATCTTTGAAGATGTGGGCTGGAAGGCAGGGGGCTGTTGTAGCTCAAAAGACACAAAGTTAAGTAGGGTTTAAAAGAGTTGTACTGATAAAGACACTAACATCAGTTTTCTACCTGGCCACTCTATATTAGAGAGGTCAAAATTCTTTAAGATACAGGGCTAAATAAGTCTTCAAATTACTGAAGACCTAGTGCTCCTAGACTACATACTCTCAACACCGCTGGGCAGTACAATCATTTGAAGAATTTCTTTAAAAATAGCAATGCTCTCTCACCACCGAGATTCTAATAAAACTGTTCTGGTTTGGGGCTCAAAAAATCAGTAGGCTTAAAGATTTCCTAGGCAACTCCAATTGAGAATCCCATTTGTAGGGTAACATTTCCCAAATAAACCAAGCACAGTGTTGGTCCTGTAGGATCCTCTGCAAGGAAAGGCCCTGTGCAGAGTACATTTAGGGAGTTCCTTATGGTGAATGTGCTCGTGGCATCTCACAAACACATGAGCCTTCTAAATGCTCTGAGAAGCTGTGCAGAAAAGACATTGCTCTTCTTTTGTTGGTCTGTGATGATCACAATGAGTAACCTCACCTTGAAAAAAGCTGCCTTAAGTGGAGGTTTTCCAACTGTTAGCTTTTACTTACCAGTTTCTCTTACCCCACTACCTTCCCCAAAGGTCATCCTGAGCAAGTTTGAATAATACTTAATTCTCATATACGTGGGTGTATGGGTTTGTAATAATGGTTATATAACAAAAATGCTTAAGACATACTCTATCTCTGGGGGTAGTCAGAAGCCCAGACTTTGCCAGATGTGTCTTTTTAGAGGCACAGTGGGTCCAGTACTGGGACTGGAGGAGACCAGAGTGAGCAGGGTCTCATGGCCCCAGCCAGGCTGCTATTTGGGTCATTTTCCTCAGTCACCAGATACTAGGGAAGCAGAGGCAGAAGGTTCACTTCTCAAGAAATGGACACTGGACAGAGCTTGGGAAGATGGCAGAGTAGGAGGACCCTAAGCTCACCCTTTCCCATGTTTACCATTAGGTATCTCTCATGTCCATGTAAATAAACCAGAAAGCAATCTGAATACTGGCAAAAAAAAAACTCCACAACTAAATGTAGAGAAGAAGCTGCCTATGAGAGGTGAGGAAGGGCAGAAATGGTAGTCAGGAGTTGCCCCCAGGAAGGAGGAAGCTGCCAGTGCTGAGAGGGGAAAGCACAAGGAGCCTACACAGGGAAGATGAAACCCCATAATGTCTGGCTTTGAAAACTTAGAGCCTGGAGCTTTAAAAGTCAGCTGACTCAGCACTGGGTAAGTGGAGAGGGTAGAGTTATAGCTGGGTCCCTGCCTTTCAAGAGACAGCAGCCCATGGAAAGGCAACATAGAAGTAACAGTTTGCACAAAGCCTGATGCCAACTGAAGGAAGATCTGTTTATTCTGATTTGGGAGTATGTTGCTGGACTTCTCTGGGAACAAAAAAGCTAACAGGCACCATTTTTCTCCCCCTGCATAGAGACAGAGCCCCCTATGGGAGGCAGCCCTGCACACTCGCTACCTCTCCTGCTAATAATGCACCCCACCCACACATCCTCCCGAGGACTTGTCCACTTATCCTGGCCTCAGCCCTGGGCTCAGTGCAAATTTTACTAGCCCAAGCATGCACAAAGGCACCAGGAGCCCTGGTCACTGGCACCACTCCACACTGAACCCCAGGCGACCACTGTGCTTCAAGGATCCAGCTTTGGACTAGCAGCTATGTACAAATTTTGCTAACACTGCTGCCCCACTCCTGTGCCCTCCTGCAGTCACTCCCCTCAGAGCTAGCCTGCCTGTGTCTAACCCCACAGAGATCATGCATCACCCACAAAAAGCATAGAATCAGGGCAGACATCTGGACTGAAAGAAAAAGTGACTCAGACACAACAGCAGGATGCAAGCAATACACATAGGAGATGCCCCTGAAGCACCGGGTTCAGATAAACAGGGGACACTACACTACAGCACACTATAGGCCCTCTTCTTCTTAAAGCCATTACTTTTAAAAGTAGAAGACATAGTTGACTTTCCTAACACAGAGACACCAACACAGAGAGGTAGATAAAATGAGGAAAGAGAAGAATATATCCCAAATGAAAGAACAGGACAAAATCAAGCAGGAGATCAAAGCAAAATAGAAATAAGTAATATACCTGATACAGAATTTAAAATAATGATCATAAAGATACTCACTGGACTTTAGATAAGGGTGGAGGACATCATGAGACCCTTAACAAATAAAATAGTAACATAACAAAGATGAAGAACTCAATAAATGAAATTAAAAATATAATAGCTGAAATAAGTAGTAGGGTATATAGTAAGTATCAGTGATCTGGAGGACAGAGTAACGGAAAGGAACGAAGCTGAACAGGTGAGAAACAAATACTGCATAATAAGAATACACTTAATGACTCCACTGAGCATTACAATAAAAGGATTCCAGAAGGAGAAGAGAGAAAAGGGGGGATAGAAAACATATTTGAAGAAATAATAGCTGAAAACTTCCTGAATCTGGGGAGGGAAACAGAGATCCAAATTTAGGAGGCACAGAGATACCACAACAAGTTCAACCCAAGGAAGTCCACACCAAGACACATAGCAATTAAAATGGGAAAAAAAAAAAGTCATATAAAAGAATTTTAAACGTTGCAACAGAAAAGAATACAGTTACATATGAAAGAAACCCCATAAGACTACCAGCTGATTTTTCAGCAAAACTTTGCAGGCTAGAAGGATGTGGGAAAATATATTCAAAGTGCTAAAGGGAAACAATCTGCTGTCAAGGATACTCTACACAGCAATGCTATCATTTAGAACAGAATGAAAGGTAAAGAGTTTCCCAGACAAACAAAGGTAAAAGAATTCATGACCACTAAACCAACCCTACAAGAACATTAAGGGAGACTCTGTGATGGAAAATAAAAACCATAGGTAACAGTTAAAAAAAAAATAGGAAACATAAAAGCAAAACACTTAAATGTGCTTATAAAAATAAGAGAAGCACAAAATAATATAAAATATACCAACTATATGAATCATGGGATAGGAGTAAAGAATGAGTTTATAATTAAGCAACTCTCAGCTTAATATAGACTGCTATCTGCAGAAGGTGTTATATATAAACCAAATGGTAACCACAAATCAAACAGTAATAGATATACAAAAAATTAAGAGTAAGAAACCCAAGTATATCACTAAAGAAATCCAGCAAACCATGAGAGAGAGAAAGAGAAGGAAGGATCAGAGAAAAACTACCAAAACAACTACAAAACAAGTAAGAAAATGTCAATAAATACATATCTATCAATAGTTGGTTTTAATGTCAATGGACTAAAGGCTGCAATCAAAAACAAAGTATGACAGAGTGGATAAAAAAACAAGACCCATCTACATGCTGCCTACAGAGACTTATTTCAAACCTAAAACACATGCAGATTGAAAGTCAATAATGGAGAGACATTTATCATGCAAACAGATGTGGGGGGAAAAAAGCCAGAGTAGCAATATTTATATCAGAAAAAAAAAATAGACTTTAACACAAAGTCTGTAAAAAGAGACAAAGAAGGACACTGTATAATAATAAAGGGGACAATCCAACAGGAAGATATAACACTTATAAATATTTATGCACCCAACATGTAAGTACTCAAATACATAAAAACAGTTAATAACATACATAAAGGAACTAATCAGTAGTAATACAAAAATGGTAGGGACTTTAACACCCCACTTACATGGATGGGCAGATCATCCAAACAGAAAATCGACATGGAAAGAGTGGCTTTGAATGATACACTGGACCAGATGGATTTAACAGATATATTCAGAACGTTCTATCTAGAATCAGCAGAATGCACATTCTTTGCAAGGGCACAGGGAACATTCTCCAGAATAGATCACATACTGGGCCAAAAAACAAGCCTCAACAAATTTAAAAAGATCAAAGTCATACCATGCATCTTTTCTGACCACAGCACTATGATATTAGAAATCAACCACAAGAAAAAAATCTGGAAAGACCACAAAGACATGCTACTAAGCAATGAAGGGGTCAACCAAGTAATCAAAGAACAAATCAAAAGATACGTGGAAATAAATGAAAATAAAAACACAATAGTCCAAAACTTCTGGGATGCAGCAAAAGCAGTTCCAAGAGAGAAGTTTATAGCAATACCAGCCAACCTCAAGAAGCAAGAAAAATCTCTAACAACTAAACCTTACACCTTAAGGAGCTAAAAACAACAACAACAACAAACAAACAAAACTCAAAATCAGCAGAAAGAAGTAAATAATAAAGATTAGAGAAGAAATAAATGATATAGAAACTAGAAAACAAAGTAACAGATCAATGAAAGTAGGACCTGGTTCTTTGAAAAGATCAACAAAATTGATAACCCTCTAGCCAGACGCATAAAAAAAGAGAGAGAGGGAGAGGAAGGAGAGAGAGAAAAAAGGAGTCAAATAAAATCACAACAGAGAAATAACAACCAACACCACAGAAATACAAACAATTTTAAGAGAATATTACAAAAACTGTATGGCAACAAATTGGACTATCTAGAAGACATGAATAAAGTCCTAGAAACTTATAAACTACCAAACCTGAAGCAGGAAGAAATAGAAAATTTTAACAAACCAATTACCACCAAGGAGATTGAATCAGTAATCAAAAAACTCCCAACAAACAGAAGCCCAGGACCAGATAGCTTCACAGGTGAATTCTACCAAACATTTAGAGTTAATACTTATTCTTCTCAAACTATTCTTAAAAAAATCAAACAGTAAGGAAAACTTCCAAATTCATTCTAGGAGGCCAGCATTACCTTGATGCCAAAACCAGATAAGGACACTCCAAATAAGGAGAACAATAGGCCAATATCTCTGATGAACACAGATGCAAAAATCCTCAACAAAATACTAGCTAACCAAATCCAACAATACCTTAAAAAAAAAAAACATTCACCATGATCAAGTGGGGTTTATTCCCAGGATACAAGGGATGGTTCCGTATTCACAAGAAATCACATCAAAAAAAAAAGGATAAAAACCACATGATCATTTCAATAAGCATAGAAAAAGCATTTGACAAAGTACAACATCCATTCATGATAAAAGCCTTCAACAAAGTACATCTAGAGGAAACATACCTCAACATAATAAAAGCCATCTACGAAAAGCCCACACCTAATATCTTCCTTAATAAGAAAAATCTGAGAGCTTTTCCCCTATAGTCAGGAACCAGACAGGGATGTCCACTCTCACCACTGTTCATGAATATAGTACTGGAAGTCCTAGACACAGCAATTAGACAACAAAGACAAATAAAATGCATCCAAACTGCTAAGGAAGAAGTAAAACTTTCACTATTTGCAGATGACATGATGCTATATACAGAAACCCCTAAAGACTCCACCAAAAAAAAACTACTATAACTGATAAATGAATTCAGTAAAGTCGCAGGATACAAAATCATTGTGTAAAAATCTGTTGCATTTCTGTACAATAATAATGAAGCAACAGAAAGAGAAATCATGAAAACAATCCCATTTATAATTGCATCAAAAATAATAAGATACCTAGGAATAAACCTAACAAAGAGGTGAAAGACCTGTACCCTGAAAACTATAAAATACAGGTGAAAGAAACCGAAGACAATGCAATGAAGTGGAAAGACATTCCATGCTTATGGATTGGAATAAAAAATATTGTTAAAATATCTATACTAACCAAAGCAATCTACACATTTAATGCAATCCCTACCATAATGTCAACAGCATTTTTCATAAAACTAGAACCAAAAAAATCCTAAAATTTATATGGTACCACAAAAACCCTGAATTGTCAAAGCAATTTTGAAAAAGAAAATCAAAGTTGGAGACATTACAATTCCAGACTTCAAGATATATTACAAAGCTGTCGTAATCAAAACAGTATGGTACTGGCACAAAAACAGACACATAGATCAATGGAACAGAATAGAAAACCCAGAAATAAACTCACAATTATAAGGTCAATTAATCTTCAGCAAAGCAGGGAAGGATATCCAGTGGGAAAAAGACCGTCTCTTCAACAAACGGAGTTGGGAAAATTGGCAGCTACATGCAAAAATTTGAAACTGGAGAACTTTCTTACACCACACACAAAAATAAATTCCAAATGAGTTTAAAAACCTAAATGGGAAACCCAAAACCATAAAAATCCTAGAAGAAAGCATAGGCAGAAAGGTCTTTGACATCGGCCATAGCAACATTCTAGATATATCTTCTGAGGCAAGGGAAACAAAAGCAAAAATGAACTATTGAGACGACATCAAAACAAAAAGCTTCTGCACAGTGAAGGAAACAATCAACAAAACTAAAAGACAGCCTACTGAATGGGAGCAGGTATTTGCAAATGACATATCCTATAAAGGGTTAGGACCCAAAATAAAGAACTTATACAACTCAACACTCAAAAAACAAATAATCCAATTAAAGAATGAGCAGAAGATATGAACAGACATTTCTCCAAGGAAGACATCCAGATGACCAACAGACATTTGAAAAGATGCTTAACATCACTCATCATGAGACATATGTAAGTTAAAACTACAATGAGTTATTGCAACACACCTGTCAGAATGGCTAAAATCAAAAACACAAGAAACAAGTGCTGACAAGGATGTGGAGAAAAAGGAATCTTCTTACACTGTTGGTGGGAATGCAAGCTGGTGTGGCCATTGTGGAAAACACTATGAAAACCTTCATGAAAACCTCAAAAAGTTAAATAGAACTACCCTATGATCTAGCAATTGCACTATTGGGTATTTTACCCACAAAATACAAAAACACTAATTCAAAGGGATACATGTACACTTACATTTAGAGCAGCATTATTTACAACGCCAAATGATGGAAGCAGCCCAAGTGTCTGTGCATAGATAAATGGATAAAGAAAATGTGGCGTAGATAGATAGATAGATATGCAATGGCATATCTAATAAGCCATAAAAAAGAGTGAAATCTTCCCATTTGCAATGACATGGTTGGATCTAGAAAGTATTATGCTAAGCCAAGTAAATCAGTCAGAGAAAGACAAATACTCTATGATTCCACTCATATGTGGCATTTAAGAAACAAAACAAAGGAGCAAAGAAAAAAGAAAGAGAGAGAGACCAAGAAAAAGACTCAGAACACACTGATGGTTACCAGAAGGGAGGTGGATGGGAGAATCGGTGAAATAGGTGATGGGAATTAAGGAGTGCACTTGTTGTGATGAGCACCAGTTGATGTATGCAACTGTTGAATCACTATATTGTATACCTGAAACAAATATAACACTGTATGTTAACTATACTGGAATTTATTAAAACACACTAAGAAAAGAAAAGGGCACTGGAGTAAAAAGTCCTAAACTCAATGTAAGTTGCTCTTATTAGCAGAGTGAATTTGAGCAAAGGATCAAATTTGCATCTCAATTTGCTCTTCTATCAAATGGGAATAATAAAATGTAACTCCCAAGTGCAATTAGCAAGGTAAAATTAAAAACCAATACTGCATTTAAAATATCTATAATCCAGACATCCATCAGAGAGGCTAATGTTGCATTTACTATCCCACTATATCAAAATTTCATTTGCATGATATATTATTTATGGAGAATCATCTCAAGGATGTCTGTCTACCCATTCTGTCTGTCCATTCCCTAAAACCTTGGAAGTCTGCTCCTGCATTACGCTACAGTGTCAGAAAGCTCTAGCCCCTGTGTGTTTGTCTCCTGTTTCATTGTGGTGTAGTTCCATGAGCTCACATGGTCAAATAGCATGAGTGAGATCCGTATTGAAACCTTCTAGCAATTTTCTCTGAAGATACTGTTTAGGATTCTGCTTGGTATTCTAGAAAGTACCCTCTCTTTAAGGGGACCCAGAGGAGAAATCTTTCTTAGAGGCAAGAAGAGTTTTGTTCCCCTCCCCCCAGCCCCCACCCTTGGGTAACTGGTCAGTTTTCCTTTTAAGGACATTCTAAGACATGGAACCAATCCTGTTTGGCCATCAGTGCAGGTTACCGGAAGCTCGGAGTTAAGGTGCACTCCATCTCTGGTGAGCACACGGAACTTCAACATGAACTGTGACCTTGTAATACTCCCTCCCCTAAGGATTCTCATTGCATCATCATTTTTTCCCATTTTCAGTGCACTGAATCTTGTATTTTTTTTAACTTCCTGAAAACAGGTTTCTAAAGTAAGAAGATAAACACCCTGAATAGCTAAATGCATCAAGTACTTACAACAAAGCTTAGCTTCCATGTGCTTCTACCACATATTCCCTCACAACCTGCTGAGTTTGGGAGAACTGCACATGGCTTAATGGCAGGCTGAAGTAACTGAGGGTTGCCAACTTTGACACTACCCCCTCCCCAACACTGGAGAATTCTTGGTGTAAAAAATTTCAGAAAACCTTGATGACTCCTGGGCCACTCCAAGGACACATATGATGGTAAAATCATAGACAAATCCCAGAGCTCCAGGAGCCTCCAGTAACAATGATTACATGTTTTGATGACTACATTTAAAAGCAAATTACCTAAAAGATTCCTTAACCAATCTGCTCTCAAATTTTGTGGGGTCCGTAAGTCAACTAGCCACCTTCTTTTTTTTTTTTTTT
>NC_138375.1:123362016-123443576 GCF_054177405.1 Leptonychotes weddellii
AGATAAGGAGGGAGGGGAGCAGGGGGTGTTGATGCAAAGGAGCACTGCAGAGGTGGACAGAAGTTGAGCAAGCATACAAATTAGGACATAGAAGGGGAGGTGGGGGATAATTAATAAAAAGGTTGTAAGAACAGTGGGTATTGTGCCCTGGAGAAGGAGGAACATATTTTTTAGAGTCATGGTCCTAGAAGGAGTGAAGTTAAAAAATAGTGGGTTGTAGCTGGGGAGGGAGAGACTTGAAATTGTGAATTTGGAAAAGTGGGGGAGACTGATCATGAGAAGCTCTCGGGGGTATCCCCACTGGAGTGAACTAGGCTCATGGTAGGCCATCTCATTGGGAGAAAGGAGGTTAAGGAACTAAGAGACCAGGGTATTCGGAAAGGTCTCCTTAATGGACATAGATATGGAAATCACCAGGAACTATTAACTGCTCCTGTGGTGGACACTGGGAGGGGAGGCAGACTTGTCCCCGTGAAAGCCGCTAATGTGGACACATTCAACTCCTGGCAGATGCCATTTTTGTCACACGAGCTGCAGAATTCCTGTGCCTTCACCACTGAGAAGGAGATATATTTTGCCTCGTGTGCTGTGCATTTCAGGAGCCAACAAAAATGATGACACATTTCACAGGGGAACAGGACCAGGATCAAGGTTATGGAATTCAACAAATATGAACTGTCAGATGCTAGAGGATTGGCTTAGTAGTAGAGACCTCGGGGTCAAAATACTCAAGTTTCTCTGGAACCAAAGATTCCAATCTCAAAAGCTTCAACTCAGTCCTTCACCCTTTGAAGGCAGATAAATTGGGTTGCACAAAATTGATTGGCTAGGGTCTTTGAGATGACACTGTAAGACCAAAAGCTCCATCTGCTTTCTTAGGACATCAGGTAATTCGTGGCTTTTTCAGGAAGAAGAATTGACAATAAAAAACTTGGTCCAAGAAATGGCGACATCGATTTTCCTGTGGAATATATTCACATATAAGTCACCCTCCAAAAGTAAGCAGAGAGAGCAATAATATGGTATCAAAGCAAAGAAGTTCTATATTGCTGCCTAGCTCAATAATGCAGTTGTCAGTGTGTGTGTGTGTGTGTACGTGCATATGTAAAATGTGTGTGCACACACCCACAATATATTTCATATGGAGCAAAATGTCAACTCCGAACAAGGGAGGTGTTTTGCATTTTTTTAAAGGTGAGGACAAAGAGAACTTTAAGAAACAGAATCACCTTAGGTATCTTCAGAATCATTATTACCATCCCCTTCTAATAATTCAATATAGAGTGGGTGTCAAACAATTAGTTGTCCTACTTATTTTTCAGCATGGTCTGAAAGTACGATTATCCAATGAGGCAAATCCATAATCTATAATGAATGTAGTTAAGAGAATCAGGAATTCAAACTGCTTGCAAAGACATCGTATCTAATTAATAGAAAATTGATCACGTCCAAGTCATCATTGCCACAAACTTTTCAAAGTACTAAAAACAAGGTCAGTACTTGGAAAAATAGGTGCTAAGCACCTGTGGCACTTATAAATATACGAGGTAAGTCAAAATGCAGGTAGAGGGTATTGCTGTGTTGGAGCATCAGAAAAATATCACAGATCGCAGAGAGGAAATTGTCATCAATAATGGCTTATCTTACACATGGGTTTGTTCATGTTTTGAAATGCATTACTAGTGAGGCGCCTCGGTGGCACAGTCGGTTGAGCATCTGACTCCTGGTTCCAGCTCAGGTCATGATCTTGGGGCCATGAGATCAAGCCCCGTAGGGGGCTCCATGCTTAGCGTGGAGTCTGCTTGAGTTTCTCTCTCCCTCTTCCTCTCTGCTGACACTTGCATGCTGTCTCTCTCTCTCTCTCTCTCTCAAATAAATAAATCTTAAAAAATGCATTACTAGACATGAACCAGCATACTGTCTATGCCGACCTTCTCATGAATTTCTGTCATAAAAGTGGAACAAGATTTCCAAGTAGGACATAGCTTCAGACAAAATAGCCGGCCAGTTAACAAATATATTTAATGAAATATAATTGTCTTCTTCCAATATTCCTGGTCTAGAAAAATACAGCCAGTACTCATCACATTCTCCACTGAACCCATTTTTCCCTAACAAATTAGGATTAAATGATGGCCTTGGGTCAGTGCTACTAACTGACTAGTTAAAGATGCCCTGCTTTCCTTCCATTTACTAGTTTCTATCAAGCAGTGATAACCGAATTCACAGCCTATAGATTAAATGTCAGCTATGTAAAGTTTGGATCTGTCAGAGTGGTGGTTACTGCCATATTATATAGTTTTTATGAGCCAAGTAAGTGTAGTTTGTATGGGGGTGAAAGCATTTGGAGATGATTAAAAATGAAAAAGTATAACCAGACCGAGAATGATGACTATATTTTTATCCTTAGTCATCTGTAACTATCCGAAGTATTAGTTGTGGCCATGTTCCATTGTTCTCCTTTGCACTCCTATGGGCTCTAAATTAGTGCTAAGGAAATGTGGCAGGGACTGGAGACCCTGGCCTTTAAGGTAAAATAATACTTGATTCTATCCATGCAAGTGGTCCTGTGGTTCTTGGTCATTAATTCTTTATTTTTCAGATGCTAACTCACTACCCCCATCATGACACCTATTGTGCTAAAACTCCCCTCGATGTATCCTATCCCATCTTACGATTGAAGGGTCCTGAACCTAGGGAAAGATAAAAGACTTAACCTAGGTGTTTGCTGAATTTGACAGTCACTGGAGTGTCCACAGAAGCAACATTTTTAAGCAAGGTAAAGAAGGGATTTTATGCCTTTTAAATCTAGACACAATGACTAATTCTGTTCTATTAGTGCCTTGTTCTCCTTTGGTGGTGGAGATAGACCCAAGGAGGATACAACACTCTATAGTTGCTGATTATCTTTAATTTGGAGTTACCATTTTTGCTAAATACTACCTTATGTCCTCACCATCCATGAAGTTATAGGAAGGCAATATTAAGCCAAATTTTATGAATGTGAAACTAAAAATGACAGCCTTGGTAGAATTAAGCTGAAATTGAAAACCCATTTTGGGCCTTCCAAACCCCTTGCCTGTTCAACCCAGAGGTCAAAGTAAGTTATCCTTTGGCGTTGTTTCAAGTAATTTTATGTACATTCTTAGGGAGCAAAGATGAGTTATTCAAACTGGCCTTTTAAAAAATTCACTGATTAAACACTCAGATCAATGCCAAGTCTATGTCCTAGAATAGTCTCCTAGCCCCAGGCTGAGCTTGTAGCATCGCTCAAGCTTTCTTGCTTCTGAGATGACCGTGGATCCATCTCACAGCAACTATCATCAGTTAACTATCACTGGCATTGCCCGTCACTATCTCCAATGTTGCAAATTAATGAAAACTTTGGCATTCATAGATCAACATTATCACAGTGCAGTTCTTAGCCAAATTTGAAGAACTTTGAGAAATGTAAAACTTGTCTAATGAAACATTAATTGCAGTTCTATCTAGAAATTCTATGTGATCAGGCTCTTGGGGGTTTCTCTGATACCAGCCAGTTCTTCCATTCACTGCACCAAGAGGGTATCCAACAATTCAATTCAATGAGGATACTCCTCACAGTCAGCACAGACCTGACTGGTTAAGGACGAAGTCCCACAAGGCTGTTCCCACTTCAGGTGCCAGTCACAAGTCCAAGGCCACCTGCTGACCCACTGGTTATAAATGAGGGGGGTTCCCATGACCCCATTCTCAAGTTCAATACTTTGCTAGACCAACCTACAAAACTCAGGAAGACATTTTACTTAGGCTTACTGGTTTATCATAAAGGGTACAAATGAAGAAGCCAGATGAAGAGATTCAAAGACCGAGGTCTGGAAAGGTCCTAAGTACAGGAGCTTCTGTCTCTGTGGAGCTGGGGTGCACCCCCCTTTTGGCACATGGACGTGTTGGTCAATCGAGAAGCTCATAAAATCTCACTCCAAAGTTTTTACAGAGCTTAATCCAGATCCCCCTCCCTGCCTCCTGCAGGTGGTTGGATGGGGCTGAAAATTCCAACCCTCTCGTCACTTGGGCTATCTGGTGACCAGCCCCATCCCGAGAC
Source organism: Leptonychotes weddellii (assembly GCF_054177405.1). Lineage (NCBI taxonomy): Eukaryota > Metazoa > Chordata > Mammalia > Carnivora > Phocidae > Leptonychotes > Leptonychotes weddellii. The sequence continues at coordinate 123,366,101 of NC_138375.1, forward strand.
TACCTCAGGAACCCACCCTCAGTCATCTCATTAATGAAAGTGCCAGTGTGATCAAAAATGCCTCCTTATGAATAACAGAAGATATTTCTAACACAGAAAATTCCAAAGATCCTAGAATGTCTGTGCCAGGGACCAGGGAGGGAGACTTCATTTATTTTTATTTCTTACTCTACCATAGCTATTCACTTAATAACTATTCAACTTTACTAAATGAATAGAATAATAGAATAATAATATAGAGAGAGAGACTTACTAAATGAATCCCGATTTTTTTTCTAACATACTATTAGGTCTGGGGATACAGTGGTAGAAAAACAATATTATTGCCCCCCAACTGCTGGATTCCAGAGGTAGAGAGAAGTGACATTAGTCAAATAAACACAGTGGAAAGAAACATTAAGCACCAAGTGAAGGACATGATGAGCCACACAATAGCTGGATTGGCTCCCCAAAGGCTGTGGTGCTGGGGAAGTTTTCCTTGGGAAGACTGCTCTGAGCAGAGTTCATCAGACTGAGAAGTCAAAGACAAGGAGAGGGCCTGACAAGGCTAAAAGCCAGTGTGGAGGCATGCAAGAGGAGGTTGAGCTAAGCACAGGGAATATTTGGTTTTCTGAAAATGAGCCCAAGTAGGTGTTCCTTCAACTACGACATCTTCTTTAGTATTATCATAGATCTTTTCACTCATTACTATTACAGTTACTTATAAGGACTCACTGAGATCACAGAACTAATCTAAACTATGTTCATTTGGGTACGAGAGGAAAAGGAACAGGGCTGCAAGTTAATAGACTATGCATTTCCATGAAATGTGCCTCGGTTACCACCATAAAATGAAGGTGTAAGTGCGTTATTCACAATTCTTCCAGTTACAGGTCCTCGACCATAGTCACCAAAAGTCTTAAGCAAGAAGGGAAAACAGTGGCTCACTCTTATTTCTCTCTCCTTTTGGTTTTTCTTCACATTGGATTCATCCCTAGAGGAGCTTTTGCTAGACAATATCAAGGATAGCCCATGGCAACTTAAAACTTTATAGCTAGCTGTGCCCGCAGAAATGGAGTGTTCTTTCCTCCAGTCTGGCAAAATTCTCAGGAAAGGTTTTGATTGGCCTCTAATTGGTTCACGTGGCCATACGGGAGCCAATCACTTTGGCCAGAAGAACAGAATATTCTGGGGACGAGCTCAAGTAGCATGCCCACTCCTGGGGCCTCTGGCATCGGGCCATGGGCTTACATCCTCCCTAGACAAGGGAGGGACAATTTCTGGAAGGAAAAGATGCCACCAAACAGAAAAGATATCTGCATGACCACTATACTGAATTTAACATTTTTAAAAATTAATATTCTCCTACCGTAAATTTGCTGACAGAACAGAAGCAATATGCATACTCCAAGACTCTTTACAACCAGGCGTATGTTTTGATTTCTTGAGAAAACTCTAATGGCCCTTGCCAACACACTGAATGGCAGTTTGCTTTGCCTGTTTGCTCTGTCATGAACATAATGTGCTTCTCGTCTCTCCTCAGCTTACACATCTTCATTTCGAATTGACCACCCCTGTCTTCCCAACGTCTTCACCTTCTCTCATGGCTCACCAAATAGGTAGATTTCACCCACATACGCTCATATAAATATTCTAACATCTCAGAATTCCCAATTAGTTGGCACTGCTAAAAATATTAGGTTTCCAAATGGTCATGACAGAGATGGAGAAGGGAGAAAGGAGTACGTTCTCTAGCTCTACCATTCCTTCGACCCAACGTAGTGAGTAAGTAAAATCTGCCTTTGGTGTTTGCCTTACTCCTGGTTTCTGTCTCTTGAGTCCATGGAGCCCCAGCTTGTTCAAAATCACCCTCACTTCCCAAAACACACTTTCTAGGCTGCCACTGAAACCAAAGTTCCCTGAGAAAGAAGAGAATGGAAATACAAAGAACGCATTCAGTGATTTGTTTTACATTATAAAGGGACCTCATATCAATAACAATAAGGGATAATTAATTAAAACCTTGAAAAATTGTCCTTGTTCCATGTTGTTCCACTGAATAATTTATCACCGCATCATCAACCAACCCCAACACAGCCACAGTATATAAGGAGCAGCGTCTGTCCCCCTAGTTTTGATTTGGCTCTCCCCACCCCTCCACCCCTCCCCGCCCCCTGAATCCTGTGGCCTCTTGGTCATCTTAGTGCTCATCACCATGGTTTTTAGTAGCTCTCTTTAAAAAACTTAAATGGTTCTTAACTAGTGAAATGCGGTCCTTTTCCATGGGTTTTAAGTGGCCAGGAGCCACATAAAAGAGTCCATATGACTTTGTTTCTCAAGAAGGACACATCATCCCAAAACAGCCCCAGAGAACCCATGGGGTAGCTATTCCTGACCTCTGTATGGCATTCAGTCTCCCTCCATGGCTTTGTTATTTTTGGACACTGAAATTACAGAGTTGCATGCCAAGCTCTTTCTAACAGCAGGTTAATTTAGCAATTTTGGCTGCTGAGTTCCTACTTCACCCAGCTTGCCACCTCGAGGCTTTAAGACAAGCCTGGGTCTTTGGCTCCTCCCAGGACGGCCCCCAAAGTGCAAAATGACACAATGCTAATATTATAAGGGAGGCACAGCTTCTGTATCAGAAGCCAACAACAAGGTCATCACCAACCAACGACCCAATACAGGCTACTTCCGATGCCTTTTTTTCCCCCCATTACAGTTTTCAGTCTTTACCCACAGATGAGGGCATTTTAAAGTAACTAGAGATGCAGAAGGGAAAAAAAAAAAGACAACCCAACACATTATGCAAATGTAGTAACAAATGTAAAATGATAAATTAGCAAGCAACTATTTAATTATTACTGTGACTAATTCCTGTAGATGGTGCCATGGCTAATGAACCTGAACTTGTCCTGGTTGACTGCAGTGTGCTGCGGAAACATTTCCATTTGGTTTGTTTGCTGCTTGTGCAGCTCAGTGAAGTACATAGCATCTGTTTAATGAGGTCCCACTTCATTACAGAGCTGTACTACTTACTGAGTCATTCTCCTTAAGCATGCAGGCTGTGTACTCTCCTGTTGTTTTAAAGCAAATACTAATTTATGATTACCTGTCACATTAGGCCATTGAAAATTGTACTCACACTGGTTCCCATGAGCGGAATGCTAATGAGCTGATTATGGACTGTGGTGGTGTCCCTCGCTTATAATCCGGGGACATAAATCCCGATTCCCCCTCCAATATGGGCTCTGGGAACAATAGATGCTGTTTGAGAGGACGGACTGGAAAGAGAAAGGGGGTGGGGTGCAATCATCACATGTAAATGCCCAGACTCTCTCAAAGGCCGACAAACTCGGCAATGACCTAATTCAATGTGCACGGATCGTCAGAAACACCCGTTACACTCTGTCATGTACGGAGGAAGATGAATGACTCTCCAGCTATTCACTCCCTGCCACGGTCATTATCTAATTGAAGTCTGATGCCTGAGCCAGGCGGATCCTGACACAGGGACTGCAAGCCTCTATTGTATGGAAGAAATCCTATAGATGGGTCCTAAAATGGTACTTGCAGAGAAAATTCCAATCAATAACACTTTTCCAAAATGCAGCTTTTCATTTCCAAGCCTAATATTTACCTGCAGGCTTCAGCACAATGCTCTTTCACCAGGGTTGTGTTTTTGGGGTGTTTTTTTTTTCTGCCTCTTTCCATTACAAGCATGCCATTTGCACTTTAGAGTATTAAGCAAAATGCCTCATTAAGTCTGTTTTTTCTTTTTCGTTTATCCCTTACAATTTGCCTCCATAAATGAAAACTATGAGAAGATAAGATTCTTGGCTCTTGTTGGCTGTCTGCTCAGTTTGTTTTTATTGTCCTGACTTCATTTTGTCTGGGGACACAGTGCCTTGTCCCTGAGACCGAGGACTGCAGACATCACTTCCTTAGTAATGTGTGCACCAGTCAGAATCTGTGCTTAGAAGCAGTGCTCCCAACATGCAGCATGAGGATCAGCACGATGCTGGAGGTGGCCAAGACGCATTCTCCATTGCTCTCACACATGGAGTACTGAGCTCTAGCTGCCACAGCGCTACCTGTGCTCATGTCTGCAATGGAGATAAGAAACCTAACCAAGGGGGCGCCTGGGTGGCTCAGTCAGCTAAGCGTCTGCCTTCGGCTCAGGTCATGATCCCGAGGTCCTGGGATGGAGCCCTGCATCGAGCTCCCTGATCAGCAGGAAGTCTGCTTCTCCCTCTGCCTGCCACTCCCCCTGCTTGTGTTTCCTCTCTATCTCAGACAAATAAATAAATAAAATCTTAAAGAAAAAAAAGAAACCTAACCAAGTTAGCCGTGTGCCCTCAACAAGAATACAAAGATGAGTGCTATTTTATACCAGCTCATCCTTTCTTTTTTTAAGATCACCTGTTCAGATACTTCGGTTTTCCACTTGAAAGAGTTTTTAACATTTTTCTTCTCGTTTTTCTATGCAGAGCTGATCAGGACTGACAACTAGACTAACAGAATGGAAGAAAAGAAAGAATAAAAAACAAATGCCCACCTCTGACACAGCTAAAAGAAAAAACACGGGAGAATAAGCGTGGATCATCATCTACAGAAGCTTGTTATACATTTTAAATCAACTCCCAACTAGACATTATAAACCTCCATCTCCAGCAGCTCTGGGTAACGTTTCCTTGAACAAGTTGGCATTTTTGCCTCCCCTCTGTCTCACTGTAGTGAGGGGAACAGGCCCTCGATAGACAGGAACAGACCTGGGTGCTTGCTCCAGTCTAGCCACCTTGTAGAGCTTGAACTTTGGGCTTTGTCACTTTCACTGAATAAGAACAGGACAAAGTGACTGCTAAGTTTCTAGCTCTGCTATTCTGTAACTCTACCTTAACCATGACTAAAGGAGCCCTAATCCACCTGGCGTCCAAGACTATTAAATTGCTACTATTAATATTGACTGCATTTCAGGTTTACTCTATCTTGTAAGATGCAAACAGTTCTTAAAAATTAGCAATTTTCTGCAATGCACAAAGGAAGTGACGTGGCTTCTCATTGCACATCAGGCCCAGTCTACACCATGGCAACCTTGACCCACTGTTTCTTAAAAGAGACCACACTGAATCCGTCCTTGGGCTACACACGTCTGACTCTCACTAATTACAAACTCTAAATTATTGGGCAAATTGGCATATCGCTTTTTTCTTTAATAAAGCTTAAAGAATCGAGATACTCAGTCGTTCATTTTATTGTCTTACTATGAATATAATGTAAAAAGAAAATGGGGTTATTCAAGAGAGTATTTTTCATGGTACCTATATTTAAACTGCAAAAAAAGTAGAAGCAAGTTAGTTAATTACTGTCTCCAACTGTATGGGTCCTAACAAATGCCTTTTCCTCACCTATAATGAACTTCCAGTGCCTGCTAAGACGGGGGTGGGGTGAGCAGTGGTGTGGGTTTTTTCTGCACAAGTAAATTGCTTTTTCTGATTTACATGGGGGTGGAGGGGGGGGGGAGAGAGAGAGTGCCTATTTACACACTAGATAATCCAATTTGCTTATTTTGCAAAACAGCTTCTTTCTCCTTACTGGCAGCACTAAGCATTGTGCAGGCTCTCAACTGGAGTGAAAAAGGATGTGCATTAGATACAGGGCCACACAATGACTGTGCTCAATTTCCTAAATGCAGCAGGGTTCATTGAAAGAGAAGGCAAGCATGTAACATTGGGAGCAACGTTTTGTTTTACGCTTATAAAGAGGCATATGCACAAAATGTCCATAATGAAGATGAATAGGGAAGAGAAATCTTATCTAGAGGTAGAAAAAAATGAGAGATTTTATTATAACTTTTCACTGGAGGGTCTCTTAAGTGACTTGCCAAATAGGATTTTGCATGTTTGCCCAATTCCCAAAACTCATTCTTTGGAGGCTGGAATAGAGCTCACGGCTGTTGAATATTCTTTCATGAGATGAGTCAGATAAAGTATATACAGATGTGTAGATACAGATGAAAATGTAGAAATACACATGCCCATAAATCGATAACCAATGGTATTTCAAAAGAGCTGAGCAAGATCAGTTGGAAAAGGGGAGCGTGAAGAAGGGAAGGAGCAGGGCTTGGGGGGAAACAGCAGGGGAGGAGGGGAATGGCTCCCTTGACTTTGTTTTCTTGTTTTCCATAGCTCATCAGAGAGGTCACACGCAAAATCCTTCTCCGAATGTTACAGTCCTGCTTTCACACTGCAGTAGGCTGGGAAAGAGAACTGCACCTATTAAACGTGATTTTCATGAGAAAGGAAAATCTGAAATGGGCAAGTCGGGTACACAGGGCTTTCTACATGAGCAGTGACCCTGCTGTCAGGGAGTCATCCTCCTAGCAGCCAAACCAGCCACAAAGCCAAGAGGAGAAACTGGAATGTACAGAGACAAAAGTGACCAGGGTCCCCGCTCCCGGGGACCTCCAAATAGCCCACGATGGCAGCGCTGTCACCTTCCAGGCCATCACGGGGTCCTGCGAATAAGCAAAGTGACAAGCAAAACTAATTGGTGGTGGCAGTTGATGAACAGCCGCCCATGGAAGAGCCACTACCGAGGGATTCCTCTCTCCAAGCTCTTGGGAACAAGCGAGGCTCCAGGAGAGGCCCCTTGTGGGCGAGGGGGACTCTCATCTCAGAACGTGTGGGTACACGCTCGCACACACGGCGTGAAGGGGAGCGCTGTGCGAACTCGGACGCCTTAACGCTCCTTCTGGGTACATCTAGGATGACAGAGCACGCTCCCACCGCAGTTAAAATGCCACGTCTGAGAGTCCGTCCCATCTCGCCGTGCGATACGATACTTCCCCGGGAATCAAGCTTTCAGAATGTGACAGTCACACCAGGTCACGAGAAAGTACTAGCAGAGCAGGTGCAGAAACACTTAGCCACGTGAGCACCGCAAGTTGCAGGAGAGGTCACGTGCTCTGCAAACAATCCGGCGACTCCCTCGGAACCCACGGCTCTGCCCTCACCCTTCGCTTTGCAAACAGTTCCACCGGGCAGGGGCATCGCGGGGTTCTCGCTGACGTCAGAGGCAAAAGGGACCAGGGGCAGACCCAGGCTTTTCCCTCCGTGAGGTCGGCCCCTCCTGCCCCACACCTGGGATGGGGTTGACACTGGCTTGGCCTCCATGCCCTGCGGGTCAGCACAGGGACCCTTCACCATGGCGCCCTGATGAGGACCCTTTGGCTCATCGTCCTTTCCCTGAGTTTTCCTGTACCAACACTCGGAGCAGGACCAACACCAGCAAAGAGAAAGAGAAAGAAAAAAAAGCAAGAGGCTTCAGAGCAGGTAAGAAATACCGAGAGTCGTGGTCGAGGAGGGAGAAGGAGCCATAGACAGCCCTGCTTTCCTTTGAAGTGTTCAGACATGCCGAAGTAATGATCCTGGCAACATGTTAGCAAAACATTAGAAACACTTTGGTAAGCAAATAATTTAATTACAGCCTTCTGCGAGGCAGAGGATAGGGCCTGACCCCGACCTCGTCTATTGCCGCACCCCCCGCTCAGCCTGGGATTCACACTTCCCATTCTTGTCACAGCATCTCTCCATCTTGTACCGTTTAATATAGTAAGCTCCAGGTGTTCTGTGGTGAATGAATAGTTATATTACTACCTGTCAGACGCAATCACACTCTATTCATCATCCTCGGCTGGCTGCATGAGGCCCAGGTTCCAGCAGGCTCCCGCTCTATTTCCTTGTTCAAACGTCTGCAGTGCTTTTGGCCCATCTGTCAAGGCTGTCATTTAGAGGGAAAACAGTATCAACGCTTTAAATATATGGAGTTCTCTATTGAAACAGTGCTCTGATTGAACTGTCAGTGTTCTCCGTATCCCAGACAGTAATTCATGACTGGTCAGGGCTCCGGAGAGGTTGCTATTACGACAGTGACCCTGAAGGGTCACGCGGAGGGTGTTTGCTTCACAGTTGGGTCTATAAATAGTGCAATTAACCTTTCAAGAATTACAAAATGCTCTCGAATTCTCTTTACCTTTGCTTCGTGCCTGCATGGTTTCAAGCAATGGGAAGAAGAAGAAGAGGGGAAAAAAACCTACAAATTTGCTGGGATATGGACCATAGGAGTAAGAAATATATTGTTTGGAGAGCAAGCATTTGAAATGCATGAATGTATTTTAAGCCACCGTTTGCTGTTTGGGAGCAAGATAACATATGCTGAGATTTCTGCTGAAATTAAAAGGTTTCTGAATCTGAAAGAAAATATGATGGATATAAATGAAAGGGCTTCTGTTCAGCCTTATGGAAAGGAAGGGAAGGTTTTCAGCTCTCCAAATTGTTACCTTTCTGAAAACACAGGGTTTCTCACTGCTTCCAGCCCCAGTGTCTCATGCAAAACACCTGCATTCCCCACCAAACCCAGAGAAAACACTCTCAGGAGCCAAATGCTATCTCTCATCTTAGAACACAATCCCCAAAGAAAGAGAATTTTGGATGCTGATCAGGCAGCCTTCAGATGACTCCCCTACATTTGAAAGGCTCAGATCACTGCAAGGGTTTGTCTTTTCTTCTTCAGGAAATCAAGGCACTTGCTAAAGGCAGCTCACAAGGTCAGCAGAGCCCAAAATACAAACCCAAACTCCCCATCCCGGCTTTCTGCAGATCCTGGTCTGTCAGGCCACCACCCAGCTTCCCTTCTGGAAACCGGAACAGCAAGCCAGCCCTTTTCAGTATCTCTCTACGGACAATGACGGTGAAGTGATTCCGAGGCAGCCCTCGGACGGTTCCTGAATCACAGTGCTGGGTTTTGTTCTGGATCCCAGAGATGGCTCCTCACCGGAGAGCCTCCCGGTGCTACACGCTTGCCTCCCAGATGAATGTGTGCTCTGTTTCCTATTTTGCAGGATCATTTCATGACTGCATTATGCCAGTTATCCCCACAGCTCAGACAGCACAAAGAAGGTCGTTGCATTTTGGTTTTTAACCAAGTTGTTCCATGGACAAAGCCAACGAGCCTTTTTAATTTGGGACACAAAGATCGCGTGGCTACAAATAACCATTGATTTCTGTCACTGTATCTGTCTTGCTTCAAAGGTAATTTTACCCCATTTCTTTCTTTAAGGGAAGGAAAGAGATGCTATTTGTGTGTGTGTCTGTCTGTCTTTCTGTTGGGGGGCAGAGGAAAGCCACAGACCCAGCAAATGGTCCTTTATGACAGCTACATAGGTGTTGACCATCCTCTAAAAGCCAAATAACACATCATTTTCTTAAACATCCTCATCACCAAAGAAGTGGGATTAAGGCAATATTTCAGCTAGCTTAAAGGCTTGCAGGAGGCAGAAAGAAGAGTAGAGAGGTATCAACCTTCCCATTAGAGCTATTTTCTGGGAATGCCTCCCCCACCCATCCACAGCTATGCAGAAATAAAAGCCTTTGCTTATTACAGCCCCCAAACAAGGATAATTAAGAGGTAATCTCTTCCAGTTAGGGCACACTTTCCTTTTAGGAGCTGATCATAAAAGGCAGACAGAGGTGCCCGAGAACCCCGTGTTGTCATTGTTGCTCGCTTCTGTGACTGCGTCCTTCTCTTCCTGTCCTCAGTTGGAAAGCAAAAAAAAAAAAAACCTTTGCTTATTATAGAGGCAGAGTAAGTGCTGATCTCATCCCATTAACTGTCATATTACCAGGCTCTGTGCCATCCCGTTTGAGTTGCACGGAGCATTCCGAACTGCTTAATTACGTACAGTAAAGACAGTCGGCTGAGACTTTCCTTCTTGATTAATATGGGAGGGGGAGTGGGGGTTAAGGGTCACCTCTGAGGCTTCCTCGTGCCTCACACAGAACTCACTCTGTGTGACAAAGGCTTTTGTGAGTTAAGAAATAAATTACAGTGCGTCGGGAAAGCAAGATGCTTGCATCAAGGGATAAGGCTACTTTTGATTCTGCGGGCTAACAACCGATAGTCCCCCCTCTGTGTCGGCGTTAAACTGTAGAGTGCATTCCTTATAAATTATACCACCCCACGTTAATTATAGTGTGCTGACGGTGCTTGTCATTACGAAGCCTGCTATGGGCTTTGTGTGCGCGGATTTTAATAGCTGTTTGTTCTGAGGAATGCGGCAGAGCTGCCTAAGGGGCTGAGCCAGGTCACTGCTAACATCCCTCTCTGCAAGTCTCGCACACTGGCTCTATTTTTACCACCATAATCCCTCCTCTCTGGTTCCTGCGCACGCCCCCTGCTGCCCACCAACCCCCCCCCCCCCCGGCAGATGGTAGAGGTTACAGTCTAGAAATGCCAGTGCCTTCACCGAGGCACAATTAACTGAGGCTCACATTGTGCCGCTCTCATTGTCTGCCATTCAGAGCCTCTAGCTGAAATCCCCTTTTCCCCTTTGTCCGACCTCGGTGTAAAAACAGGACCACTCTCCTCTGAGGGCAGTGGTGGAGGATCCTTCCCCAAATTCGAAGGCAGCCTTCTCCCCGCGTGCTTGTGGCGACCGCCTGCACAAGGAAGATGCTCCAAACGTGGAAGCAGAGTCACAACCTGGGCCCCTCCCTCTCGCTCCCCAACGAGGTTTCTATTCCAGACAGTTGGGTCTATAATCATCAACAAATACAAATACAGAAATCACCCTTTCATCTGGAAAAAAAAAAAAAAAGTACCATTTAGCGAGCACCTACTACATCCTGGGACCAAAGGCCAGATTCTGGAAAAACAGAGATGAACAGAATACAGCCCCTGGCCTGCAGGGCCTCAGAGCCTCGGAGAGGAGCGGAAGGGTCACCAAGTAATGATTACTCCACGCGAAGTGCAGTAACAGAGGAGAAAACGGAATTTCTCTCAGCCTCACCGGCCTGCGGGTGCAGATGTGGTGGCAGTAACAGTAATAATTCAAATTTCTCTGCTCTGTGCACTCACCAGTTGCTCGGAGTCCGCAGACGGGGCCTCACGTGTGCGTATAAGACGTACCTATCCTGCTGGTACTTCGGCTCTTGTGTGCGGCTTCATGGTGCCAAATGGTCACAGCTTCTGTCCCTTTCTATCTTTTGAGTTGTCCCCTATCAGAGGGTTACCAAGGTAGTGCCATGTGGGCCACGGTCTCATATAGAATTTCTAGTAAAGGAGCCCACCCTGCTCTCTAAAGTCATTAGAAAAGAATTCACAAAGTGTCAGGCTATGGCAGATCTGAGGGAAAAGTACTGTCCTGTGCTCTGATGTGTCCTCAATACCACCACAACCAAACCTTTCATACTTGGCCAACTTCCCTGTGCCAGACGCCTTCCTCCCTCAAGTTGAATTTTCACACCACGTTCCTTTGTCTTCCTCTCCTGAGGCTTCTTTTTTGCTGGGCCCGCTCCCACAGCCATGTCTGTATCCTCCTCACACTCAAGCTCGGAGAGGGATGTGTACAAGACATCTTGATACACTCCGACACTACACACATGCCCCAAGACACACCACACGTGCTGAATGAATTGTAGGAGGAGAGACCAATACGGTTATCGCTATCTCTAAAAATCAGTTGTGGGGCGCCTGGGGGACTCCGTCGGTTAAGCATCTGCCTTCAGCTCAGGTCATGATCTCGGGGTCCTGGGATTGAGTCCCACATCGGGCTCCCTGCTCAGTGGGAAGCCTGCTTCTCCCTCTGCCTGCAGCTCCCCCTGCTTGTGCTGTCTTTCAAATAAATAAATAAAATCTTTTCAAATAAATTAAAAAATAAAAATCAGTTGTATGATAAGTAAGATGCAACAGTCCATCAAAGGCTACTTACTTAAGGAGATGAAACCCACCTTCTGTGCACATACCACAACAAAGAGTACAAGCAGGTACACCCAATGAGGAGAATATTACTTCCAAAGAGAAACCCCTTTAACTCAAAGTTTATTTTCTCAAAATAAAGTGTAACTGCACCACATACTCCTTGACCTTTTGCAAAGACTTTGGAACCTAACCCCAATGAGTTGAGAAATACCAGCGTCTCTTTTAAGGCTCAAGATTGCCAAAAAAAAAGAAGTATTTATTAGGAGGACAGAAGCCTACTTTTAAGACAAGATAGACAAAACAGAGTCAATTCTGCCAGAAGGCAGAAATCCCTTCCTATCATTCACCTGTCATCTCGCTCAGGACTTGAAAGCAGTTTTCGATGCCTGATATCCACACCAAGGGGAATGGTTTGAACACCAAAACATCAGCAGATTTTATATTCCTTCTTCAGCCTAGCTCATTTTGTGCATACTGCAACTTCAGAATGCATGAGTGTTGCTCTAAAAACAAAACTGTGCATACTGTTTTTATGAATGACTTCAAACCTTTCCAAGAATAAGCTTGTAATGTAGGACTTCTGCTTTACTTGTTGACTTTTGAACTTGATGCCAACATAAACCACAACTCCAGTGTAGACACTGCCGCCCGTGTGTGTGTGTATGCATATGCACATGGGTGTGCACAAACTCGTTTGTGTAAGCACTCATCTATAGATTTCAGGACACAGATTTATGATTGCACATTGTAAAGCTTCCCTGGAAGCCCGAAGATCACGTAATTACACATTAAAGAATGATGTCCTCAACCATTAGTTACATAGTATGACCTCTATCTTGGCTTCTTAGAGCAAACTAACACACCTGACCCTCATTGTTTTCTTATAAAACTTACTTTGTATCAGCAACAAAGATTCCCTCTCTATCCCTTAGTTCCCAGTGTTGTTCATATGGATAATGGTAAATATATACATTGACCATACATAATGGTATATAAATATAAAAGGGCATATATACATGGGAAATAGAGAAATCTTTCCCAGGAGATAAAGAATTTTGTAGTCCCACCTTATACTCATAGCCCCACATCCCTAGATCAGAGACTTTAGAAGCCACTCCCTAGTTCACAGGCATTTAAGTGAAACTTCCTTCCATTCATTTTTCCTGCAACATTGTTGCCCTTACAACTAAATCAAATTAGACTCAAATGTCGTCCCCTACTAAAATTTTTTTTTCCCAGATCAAGATCAGTTCTCAAAGATCCATTCTTGGTAGGACCCTTTTTTTTTCTTCTTTTTTTAAGATTTATTTGAGAGAGAGAGAGAGAGAGAGAGAACGAGGCAGAGAGGGGCAGAGGGAGAGAAACTTGAGCAGACTCCACGCTCAGCCCAGAGCCCAACGCGGCGAGGGGGGAGGGCACTCGATCCCACCACCCTGAGATCATGACCTGAGAGTAGGACCCATTTTGGGAAGCACGCACACACATGCAGCTTTCTGTCTTAGCCTTTGCTCCCAGCAGCCCCTCTGCCATCAGCCTGACCACCCCACCCCCTCCCCGGCACCAACAACAAATATTCTTGGGCCCTTTAGGAGTGCTCATTGGTATCCTGCTGGCCACAAGGACCGCTAAGCTACAGGAGCACTGACTTCCATTCCTGCAGCTTTGCACCACGGCTCTGGGAACCGCAGAGCCCGTATTCGACACCAGCCTCTTCCTCCCCGCCTCTTCCAGCAAGCTCACCGCTCAACTTCGCACACAGCCCAAGGGCCTGGAGGCCCCTCGGCCAGACCCACCTGCGAGGCCCCCCGCGCTCATGCACGCAGCTGCTGTTTCTGCCCGAGATTCTGCAACACACCTGGAGGGCAAGCTCTGACCTCCGGTGTCCGCATGATTACCACCTGCTCTGGGGCAAGCCGCTGCAGACAGACAATGACCTTGGCCGGCAGGTCTGGCCTTCACGGGCTGCGTGGGACGGAGAGCCGAAACAGGCTTTTTCGTCCTCAGGACAGCTCGCTCTGGGTGTTTTCCTTTCAGTTCCAACCGGAGACTAGAATTAAGTGACTCGAGTGCATGACCCCAATCACACCACAATAATGAGGTGTTTTGGCATGGTGTCAGCCCGTCACCTGACACAAGCCCGCTTTCCAAAGAGGGGAAGTCCACTGGGCCGGAGCTCTCGTTGAAACATTCTGCTAACCTTTCGCGGTTCCAAGGACTAGCCCATCCCGCTCACCACCCTGCACGGCTCCACGCCCGCCCTTGCTGACTAGGGCTCAGGAACCGCTGACCAGTGTATCTACATCCAGATCACCAGCTCTGTGATTGAAACCTGACAGTGATTTCAATCATTTCTTTTTCTCCCCCAAGGAGAAAGCTCTGCATTACAACTAAGTGTTTTTACATCATCAGCCAGCTTGTCTGACAAGTACAACCAAATGTCATTCTTTTGAGCTTCAAACTGCATTTAGCACAACAAAGAGTCAATCAGGTTTCACATGTCACGAGACAGGAATAGTTACAAGTAAATAAAATAGCCAATAAAATGCATGGTTTGAAAGGCTACCTTATTTTTTCGGATATTTTACCTCTTCAATGTTAACCAAAAATTTCTACCGTTATGGGGTAAAAGAAATCCTGACAATAAAAACAAGGAGTGAGGGACACCTGGGTGGCTCAGTCAGTTAAGCGTCTGCCTTTGGCTCAGGTCATGATCCCAGGCTCCTGGGATGGGATCCCATATCGGGCTCCTTGCTCAGCAGGGAGCCTGCTTCTCCCTCTGCCCCTCCCCCCTGCTTGTGCACTCTCTGTCTCTCGGACAAATAAAATCTTTAAAAATAAATAAAAAATGAAAATAAAAAACAAGGAGTGGATTGCAATATATTTTTTCATTGTAAATTATGTGCCCAAAGGGGGAACACATGATAATCTGAATTTGTTCCAGAGGACGGTTTTGAAATGGAGTCTCCGATTTTGATTTTGTGGCCATGATTTTGATCTGGTTAACAGACACTCTAAGTACTTTAAACCTGTTTCATAGCAGGTTCTGGGGTGACCACGTGCACAAGCACCAGCAACCCCACACTTAGGGGATGTATTCAGCCAGCCCCCAGATGACTGGGAGCATCCCGTGATTTGTGCCAAGTGCTCTGAATAGAGGCAAGTGGGGCCACTCAGGTAACAGAAAGCAAAACTACTCCCCCCTTTTTAACTGACGTATAACATTCTAGTAGTTTCAAGTGTACAATGTGACTCCCTTTTAGTGGAAGTCATGAGAGCCAAGAAGGGACAACTATGGGTTTCCTGGTAGAACTATTTGTGCTTCCAAAAAGGCAAATTAGATAGATGATTGGGTTTTTTTCCCCTAGGAGGAATTGAGAGGAAGAATGTGGCTTTCTCACACCCACTGACTCTAGACCAGAGCTTTTCTGTGCAGAGGCACCAAAGGACAGCGGGCAGGTCTACTTAGAAAAAGTTGTCCTGGTCATTGTAATATTCTAACTCCTTCCCTTCCCCAGGGAGAATCCCTGAGTAGATGGACCATGAGAATGAACGATTTCAGACCACTGGTGACAATGAGGTTTAAAAGAGGAGTCATGGGATCCAGGTTGAGAAAAAGAGGAGAGAGAGAATGAAATCATAAAGGGTTTACAAAACTCAGAGACTAAGGGAGGGTCAAGTTTTGAGAGAAGAGGCTTGATAAATGTGCAGGACAAACTTACTGGACAATTATGAAGAGATTTCTACTTAGCTCTGTTCATTGGGTGTATTGGGTGTGTCCAACTCTACTATTATTTTCCTAACTTTACGATAGGAAAGCAGAGGAGTGTAATTTGTGGTCATGAGAACGTACAAGGGGGAAGAAGAGGTGAGAGTCAGAGCTAATGTTTCTAAGATAGGAGTTTCTAGAGAGTTCTTGTTACTCGGTCCTGCCAAAAACCCCCTGGAGGATAGAGTAAGATTTCAACTTGCAAGATAAAATACAGGATGCCCAGTTAAATGTGAATTTCAAATGAAAAACTAAGTCACTTTTTAGAAAAAGTAAGCCCTGTGACATATTTAACATTTAACTGTATTAAAAATCCTTTCTTGTCTAGGTTAAGTTCACATTTAATTGGACATCCTATACTTTGATTAGCTCAATCTGGGGACCTGAGTAAAATAAATCCTGAATTTAGCAACTAGCACAAACCATTAATTGGTGATATTTCTCTTGTAATCCCTAGGATTCTAACGGGAAGCTACTTTACCGAGTAATTTACATCCTCCTAGGCGGTCAGTCAAGTTTGTGAGTGACTCATCCAATTCCTCTTTTCTTAAACAAAACCCAAATGTCAAGAGTCATTTCCACTTTGAGCTTGGTTGGACTGTACCCTTCATCAAAAGTCCCTTCAATTTCACTAACAGGATGACAGCCAACAAGGCGTTAACGTGATCTGTGGCTCTTTAGCAGTTAATGTGCTGCCAGCAAGTTTCTGAAAACTTCCATCATTTCTGTCATGTTGCTGGAACATGCTCTGTCTAGTTTCCTCATTGCCATGACTTGTAATTTAAAAAATTTCTTCCTAATCTGCATATATAATGAAACTCATTAGAAAGATAAAGATGATCTCTGTACCAACTGGCAATAAATAGAGCGCAGCATTATTTCAAAGTGTTGTTTACCAAAGTTGGGGGATTTGGGCTCATTGAGACATATGTAAAATGTAAAGCCCTTATTCAGACATTAGTTGATGTGGGCTTCATGGCAAAACAATTAGTAATAGCTCAACTCATAAAATAGAGGTTACACCTAGTCCAATGACTACACCACTCATTCTCAACCCTTGGTACACTTTAGAATTACCTGGGGAGTTTTAAAAAGAATACTAATGCCTGGACCACAGATGCATTATGTCCAGATTCCCTCAGGTGTTTGTAGGGTTCAGAAAGAGCTGCGAACCACAGCCACACATACTATATAAATGCATAATTGTTTCACAGGAGCTTGATTGAGGTTAGTCATCCAAGAACAGCCAGAGCTACCAATCACATGGGAGTTTGTTTCTAAATTTTTATGCTTTAAAAACATACTGATCCTATGAGAAAAATTAAACTACAAAATATTAAACTTTAGAGTCTATTTGGGTTTGTTTTTTTTTTCTTTACAAAGTAACCTCTATTTTCTTCACTTTTAAGAAGGTTTTAACTCTGCAACCAGATGGTGGAAGGAGCAGCTGTGGAGGACAGGGCTCAGTTGGTCCACGGATGGGGACCTGAGCCCCATCTTTATGAAACAAGTGCAGGCCAAGTTGAGGGAACCCTGAGGAACACTGTGAGTCCCTTAAAGGGTCACTTCCTAGAAGGGAGTGACTATATCTATCATTCTTTACAAAGACTAAAGCAAAACCACCACTGCTCTGTTCTTTGCACATGTTCTCATCCCTTTTCTGCATGGGGGACTCCCATTAGACTCCTTCAAATATTCCTCCACTGTGAAGACTTCTCTGAAGACTCCTTCCTTTCATCCACACTGAACCTCAATAAGATGAGGCATTCCTGCTCATATTCACTTAACAGCTCTGTTGTCCTTTCTAAAGTAAAGAATGTCTGCCTCTACCACTAGATTTCAAATTTTAAGAAAGCAAGGACAATATCATCATCAGATACTCAGTAAATGTTGGCTTAATAAATTACAAATAAGTAGTCAAAGAAATTTTGGGTGACAACTATAGATATCAACATCATCAATAGATGCCTCAGTGTTATCACCTATTTTTTTTTGTCTTTGCAAAGAATAATTCAGATACCAGAAAGAACTACCTATGGTTTTCAACAAATTTATAATTTATAATTCCCAGGTCTTTGCAATTTTCCTAAATGTGGTACTATGTCACCTCAGTAATGTTTATATTCAAAACTAGGGTTTTAAGAAATAAAATATATAATTGTTCAAATGAAAAATGGCCTTTTTTGGGGGGGGAGGGAGAGAAGCAAAGTCTTCCAAATGTTAGCATTTACTTCAAGAATGTTAAACATGATTTTTAAAGAAAATATCTCTCAACCATATGTTCAATCACATCATGCAAAATTTTTAATTTTCTTCCATAACAGAATGAACTTTCACCAATCTAATATGCTTGGTACCGAACCTTGCCAGTCTTGAAATATACTGAAGAATACTTACATTCTTTTCCATAGAAAAGGGTGCAAAGGACCACTCAGAAAAAGAAACAGAAAATAGGTTAAAAAGGAATAAAAGGAATTTCCACTAAAGATAAGAAAAGATTGATTCAGATCTCAAATTCTGAGATTATGGATTGTTCCTTTGAGACATTTTTAGCGTTAGAATTTCCATTTGATCTTTTTTTTAAATACATTCCTCTCTCTAGTAAAATTCTCCACCTTGTCATACATTTTTCTGAACTTATTAATCACAGTTACAATAATGTCTGTGCTTGGGAATTCCGTTATCTGGGAGATCTATGAACCTATTTTCATAATTTGTTTTCTAGTTTTTGGGTACACATGGCCATCTTTTATTAACAGATTAACTTTATATATGAAAGACACATGAAATACAAATGAAAAATAATAGCCCTAGAAAATATCTTGTTCCCAACTGAGCTCCCCCTAACATCGCCTGAGCAGGTGAAATGGGGCATTTTAATATAATCAGGAAGTGGGCTGACTAGGCTGAATCACATCTTTTGACCTCTGGTTTGCTTTCATTTCTAGCATTTGGCTCTTTAGGCATCTCAACGATGATTGGGAGTGTTTACAAGGGTTCCTCCTCCTAATCAGATCATACTCTCCAGTTTGGTTTTTTCCCTTGGCACAGTGAGAATGCCAAAAATTTAATTCAACTCAGCCTCTTACCTCCTGTACCTTAAGAACTTAGCAAATGCCTCAATAGGAAAACTATTGAGTGTAGGTCTTCCTTTTCTGCACCTCATTCTCTCTAGCCTCTTGGCTCTACATGTCTTGGCTGTTTGGGAGCTCTCTGAGGCCTTCAACTGGATTTTCTGTGGGTGCTGTATCCATTCATTCAAGAGATAAAACAGAGAAACTGGAAATTATAAACCACCAATATGGCATTCTATATAGATGACCATCAATATAGTTTTTGGTCAACATTCAATAGAAAACTAAGACTTAACATTTGCAGGGATTATAATTACAGAAGAGAGGTTGACCTTGGAAGTATAATTATAAAATAAATCAAAAGTCAGGAGTAGGGAAAGAGAAGATACAAAAAAGGAGAAAAGGCTTCACAATGAAAGGTTTCAATTTTCATAATATAAACGTCAACTATTACTGAAGAAATGTGCAACATGGAGACGGTGGAAAAACTGACTCGAATTTCTGAACTTATGTAATCTTGCATCTCATCTCTAATGAGATCACTTGGGATGCTACAATCATTTGCAATGGAAAAAAAATTCTTCAAGTTTCATCAATTCCTTCAGTGTCACTTTAGTTTTACATTTTACACTCAGATCAAATTAAGTTTGGTAATTGTTTTTAACATTTAAAAGATACAATTCTCACATTAGTTGGGCCTATTTATCTTTCTGCCTGTATCTACCTGTCCTGCTTTCTATTTTGCATATTCACAGAGGAATTCATGGAATGATGATTACTTCATGGTAAAAACTGTTATTTCAGAGTGGTAAAGTTTTAGGATTTTTCCCCTTTTTTCTTTATACTTCTCTGTACTTCCCTATCTTCTTACGAACATGTATCATTTTCATATTTGCTGAAGTGCAAGACTGTCTTTTCCTGTCCTCAAGTGTTAGTAAATTATGAACCGTAAGCTCCCCCAATGGACTCTTTCTCCTCAAGCCCAGGGATTTTTGTCTCACTTATTATTCTTGCATCAACTGCTAGTACAAGTGTAGCCCAAACATAGAAGGGACTCAGTAAATAGTTATAGCATATTTTTGAATTAAACTTTTAATTCATACTCTTAAAGTTGAAGCTTAAATCCTAAGACAAAGGACCGAGTATCCTCAGTTATTGAGGAAGAATCAGGTCTCAAAGAAACTAAGGGATTGTAAAAGATCACTCAGTTCATATCCAGATAGAAATACCACCCTGTTTTCCACCACTGAAGCTCTCTCTACTCCAAAGTCTGTGCTACATGTATTTCAGTACAGCTGACCCTCTACTTACTTCTCCTTGTTCACATACTCTGGAAAACATCTTTGCCAATCCTGTTTCCTCTTAGCTTTGGCTAGTACAGTTACTGCTGAGGATCATGCATCTGCTTCTCCCTCCTTGGTATGTCATCTCACTGATTCTCAGTATATTAAAGAAAATGTATCAAACTCAAGAAGTGGAAATCCAGCTGAAGTCATTAAAACAGCAAATGGTAGTATATGAAGGCACTTGACCCTATACTTGGAGATATAAGGACACTATAAATCAAAGAGCTAAAAATAGGCAAGGGACTCAAAGTCCTAAAGCTGGCTTAATCTCAAAGATCACTTAAGTGTATTTACTTGAAAAACTTGAACAAAAGCAGCTCTGTCACTGCTTCGAAGAGCATTACATGTACAAAACCCATAACACACTACGATAAAGCCAAAGAATCTGACTTTTCCATCTGAATCAACTCAGAACATGAATTAACTCTTTCCCCATCAGAATTTATACACCATTCCACAATGCCTCCCCTCTTTGTCATACAGTGGTTCTACCTCTTAAATTCATTTGCCTTGTGTTTTCTATCCTGTACAACAGAGCCTTTTTTCTGAACAAGATCTTATCTCTAAGCTCACTACCTTAGATGTAAAACTCCCCACTGTCCATCTATTTCTCCAAACCATGTGCAGAACATTGTTTTCAATTTTCCTGGGCTCCTACTATGGTGGGCTAGATCTACACTCTGCCACATCCATCTCTAGCTCTCAGAACACCAGAACAGAGGACACTTAATGATCTCTGTTCAACTCATCACCCCTTTCCTAGAAGCAGCACAAACTACACAGGCAAATAGTACAGATTTTAAACAATAAATCTTGGATGGAAATATTCCTAAAATATCAACAGAGGTCATTTCTGGGTCATGAAATTAAGAATTAGTATCTACATGATTCTCTATACTCTATTTTCTGATACTTTACCTAAAATGAACGTCATTTACTTCTTCAAAAAAAAAATTATTAAACATAGCACAGTAAGGTATTATATTGCATAGGCATATGCTAATATATTCAAATCTTGGGTGAATGAATCATTTTCAGGAAACTATGAATTTCAAAAACTTAAGAAAGGTTAGAAAGCTGAAACAATAATAAACAAGGAACAGATTGCCAGTTGTCAGAGTCATCATCTCCATTCCCTACCACCACCACCGACAACAACAGGCTCAATGATCTAGAAGTTGATTTGTGTCAATCTACCAAAAGAAGAAAAACTGCCCATGTCATTTTAACTGTTTCAGAAAATAAATCAGTCTAACACTAATCTAAAATCTGAAAAAGTTAGCCAACAAAAATGTAACAAATTAAACTTACTTGTATATTGTTGGCCAAAATTTTACTTAGGAATAAATACTTAGCAAATAAAACCAGGAATTAAAAAAAAAAAAAAAAGCCAGCATAATCTAGTGAGATTTACTAAATATGCAAGGGACATGAAATGTTAGAATGTCTAACTATATTCATCACCAAATTAATAATTCGGTGAAAAAAAAACTTGACAATAGTATTTATGGAGACCAAAGTAGTATTAGATATAACATTTGTTAAAATTTAACTTAAAAAATTAGAAGGAGTTTATAGAACTTAATTTTTTAAAGTATCATGATATTTATTTTTGAAATACCATTAAATTTAATGACAGAATGCTTTTAGATAACAATATTCTGGAAGTGCTATCTACTATAATTAGACAATATAAGTAAACAAGAAGCATATTGGAAAAGTGGAGTTAAAAATATTATTTATACCTAGATGGTTAAGAAAACACAAGATGATCAGCTAGAAAACTAGAAGAAAAAAAAGTGCTTAGAGCTAAAATACAAAACCTACTTATTTCATAAAGATAATGGAGATTTACAAAGCAGAATAAGGCTTAACCACAGTACCAACAGAAACAATACATTTTATAATGAATTTATAGGTGTAGAACTTAAATTTGCACCATTATTAAAAGTAATTGAGGGCAAAAAGGGAAACTTTAATAAACTTTTTAAAATTTATATCTTTTTCTTAAATAGAAAGAGTTGATATTGGAAAAAAGGTAGGTTATCCCTAAATTAAGCTGAAATTTAATGCTGTCCCAATCAAATCCCATTAGAATGTATCCTAACTTGGCTAAGTTACCCAGAGTAATACATGAGAATATCCACACAAAAAAATGAAAGTGATGACAATGTTTGAGAGAAGCCATAGAAGTGTCTTTGTGACAGACACTAGAACATGGTAAAGCTAATATGTTAGTCTTCTTCTTTCAGCTAAGACAGAATAGAAAGTATCAACCATTCCCTCCCACTGAATTAGCCTAAAACCAGACAAAGTTTTGAGGCCACTGCTCTTAGGTATCCAACAACAGGCAGCATCAAATTGTGATCTATGGCAGAAGAAAAATACATGAGCCGAGAGGGAGACAAACCATAAGAGACTCTTAATCTCAGGAAACAAACTGAGGGTTGCTGGAGTAGAGAGGGGTGGGAGGAATGGGGTGGCTCGGTGATGGACATTGGGGAGGGTATGTACTATGGTGAGCACTGTGAATTGTGTAAGACTGATGAATCACAGACCTGTACCCCTGAAACAAATAATACATTATATGTTAATAAAATAAAATAAATCCAGATTAGATTCTAAAAAAAAAAAAGAAAGAAAGAAAAGAAAAGAAAAGAAAAATGCATGAGCTGAACCCCCTTGTTACCTTGTTTTCCTGCTTTGGATCCCTTTCTGAACCATGGAAGAAGAATTGTAGCCCAAGCAAAGTAGACTGAGATTCTGTAATGCTAAAACATGTTCAAGTTCTAGACATACTAGAATACAAAGACCTCCCTGACCACATTAGGCACTCATTTGAGACCACAAAAGGTCATATGTGAGTAATGACCACACTACAGTAGGACCATGATTTAGGATTAAGAGTAAAACCAAAATGGATATACACAAGCATATCACAAAACAAGGCCTAAAAAGATCAACAAGACTGGCTAGGAATTTGACTGCCTGCATGAATAAAACTCAACCCCTCTCCCTTAAATGTAGGATTATAATTTCCAGCATAAAATAAAATACTACTAGCCATGAAGACAAAAGAAAGTAAGACCAAAAATTAAGAAATAAAATAGCTAGGGCGCCTGGGTGGCTCAGTTGATTAAGCAACTGCCTTCGGCTCAGGTCATGATCCTGGAGTCCCGGGATCGAGTCCCACATCGGGCTCCCTGCTCGGCAGGGAGTCTGCTTCTCCCTCTGATCCTCCCCCTCTCATGCTCTCTGTCTCCCATTCTCTCTCTCAGATAGATAAATAAATGAAAAATCTTAAAAAAAAAAAAAAAAAGAAAGAAAGAAAATAGCTAATGGAGGATTTCGTGTTTCCAGTCCAGCATGAACAGAAGTTAGAAGTCTCTACTCCATCCCAACAAGTAAAAACTGTTGAACAAACTGAAAAATCAACAACTCTTCTCAGATCCATCATAAAAGTGAGATCACAGGACAAACTGCTGTCCTCAATACTGGACAGACAAACAGGATATACAGAATCACAACTTACTAGAGCAGAAACCCACAAGCAGAAATCTTCATGGGAACCAGTGCTGGGATTGTAATAACTGAACTGTAATTGGTGGATCTCCAGCAGCTCAGTGTAGACAAGTCTGAGGACTTTTTAAAAAAATCTAGGGGGAGCTCCCACACTGAGTTTTATGTCCTGGGACCCTACCAGGTTTTCACAGTAAATACTAAAGAAAAATCGTGTTGTGCTTCTGGCAGGAGGAAGGTGAAAGTAGCCATTTTGAAATACACCAGAGCTTTCTGTAACTCTTAACAAGACTTTCCCTTAAAATAAATTATCTTACCAGATCAGAACCTGCTAGGGTTTTATCAGAAGCTAACTAACCTGGGGGAAGGAAACACTCAACTCCAGTCAGCTCTAGCCTTCTACACAAGTTAAAGAAAATACACAACTGAAATCCCTCTAGCCTTCCACATAGAGGAAGGGAATTGCCAAACTCCAGCACCGTCTAGTCATTTGGTTCCATTTTAGACTGGACAAAAACTGAGAGGAACTTGGGAAGTCCACAGTCCAGCACCACTGGTTCACTAAAAACCCTAGACAACGTCATAGGACAATAGAATTACTAAAAGCCTATTTACAAATGTTCCTTTCAGTCAGCATATTATGCAATAATATCCATAATCACTTTAAATGTCAATGGTATAAATATACCAATTAAGAGGAGACAGATTATCAGATGGCTCAAATAATAAGACCTAACTACATGGGTATCTACAAGAAATCCATTTTAAATATAAAAGTACACATACATTAAAAGTAGAGATGGAACAAAATGTACTATGTTAATACTAATTAAAAGAAAGCAGAAGTAGCTACATTAATTTCAGACAGCAGATTTCAAAGCAAGGCAAGTTATGTGGAATAAAGATGGCATTACATAATGATAAAGGGTTCAATTCTCCAAGAGGACCGATCAATCCTTAATGTGTATGTGCCTAACAACAGAGTATCAAAATACATGAGGCAAAAACTGATAGAACTTCAAGGAAAAATAAATGAGTTCACTATGACAGTTGGAGACTTCAATACCACTCTATCAGAAATGGACAGATGCAGTGGGCAGAAAATCAGTAAAGACATAGTTGAACTTAACAGCAGGATCAATCAACTGGATGTAGCTGTCATCTATATACTGCTCCACCCAAAAAGCAGCAGAATACACGTTCTCAAGCTCAGATGGAACATTCACCAAAATAAACCATTTTCTGGGCCATAAAACTCACCTGAACAACTTTAAAAGAAAAGAAACTATACTATGTCTGCTTTCAAAGAACAACAGAATTAAACTAGAAATTAGTAATGGAGAGATAGCTGAAAAATCCCCAAATGCTTGGAAGCTAAACAATACCTTTCTAAATAAAACATGGGTCAAAGGGGTGGGTGCCTGGGTGGTTTAGTCAGTTAAGCATCTACCTTTGGCTCAGGTCATGATCTCAGGGTCCTGGGATCCAGCCCCACATCGAGCTCCCTGCTCAGTGGGGAGTCAGCTTCTCCCTCTCCCTCTGCCCCCTGCTCATGCTCTCTGTCACACTCTTTCTATCTCAAATAAATACAATCTTAAAAAACAAATCAGTCAAAGAAATTTCAAGAGAAAATTTAAAAACTAAAATATGGTGATAATAATACAACTTATAAAATCTGTGGGATTCAGTGAAAGCAATGCATAGTGGGAAAGCTATGGTATTGAATGCAATATTAGAAAAGAAGAAAGATTTAAAAATCAATAAGCTTCCATTTTAGGAAACTAGCAAAAGAACAAATTAAATCCAAAGTAAAAGAAGAAATAATAAAAATTAGAGAAGTCTAGGACATTGAAACAAACAAAAAAAGCAATGGGGGGGGGGATCAATCAATGAAACCAAAAGCTAGTTCTTTGCAAAAATCAGTAATAAAATTGATCACCCTACAACAAGTAAGAAAAAAAGAGCACACAAATTACTCAAATCAAAAATGAAAGAGGGGACATCACTACAGATCTCATTGACATTAAAATGATAACTAAAGAATACTATCAGTAAATCTATGTCCACAAATTTGGTAACCTAGATGAAATGGATTTCTTGAAAGATAGAATCTGCCAAAACTGACACAAGAAGAAACAGACCGTATAAATAGGCCTATATCTATTAATGAAATTGACTAAATAATAGTCTTCCAAAAGAGAAAACACTGGTGAAATCGACAAACTATTTAAGAAATTATACCTATTCTCTACAATCTGTTTTAGAGACTGAAGCAGAGGGAATACTTCCTAAATCATTTCTATAAGCCCAGCATTATCCTAATACCAAACCAGATGAAGACACTAAAAGAAAACTACACACCAGGGCGCCTGGGGGGCTCAGTCATTTAAGCATCTGCCTTTGGCTCAGATCTTGGTCTCAGGGTCCTGGAATTGAGCCCTGTGTCAGGCTCCCTGCTCAACAGGGAGTCTGCTTCTCCCTCTCCCTCTCTCTCTCTCTCCACTCATGCTCTCTCTGTCTCTCTCTCTCAAATAAATAAAATCTTTTTAAAAAAACTACATACCAATATACCTAATGAACATAAACATAAAAATCCTTTAAAAATACTAGCAAATCAAATCCAATAATGTATTAAAAAATTATATACCACAACCAAGTGAGAATATCCCATATATGCAAGCCTGGCTCAAAAATAAAATATCAATTGCTGTAATTTTTTTAAAAGATCTTATTTATTGGGGCGCCTGGGTGGCTCAGTCGTTAAGCGTCTGCCTTCGGCTCAGGTCATGATCTCAGGGTCCTGGGATCGAGCCCCACATCAGGCTCCCCGCTCAGCGGGAAGCCTGCTTCTCCCTCTCCCACTCCCCCTGCTTGTGTTCCCTCTGTCTCTGTGCCTCTCTCTGTCAAATAAATAAATAAAAAATCTTTAAAAATAAAAAAAAAGATCTTATTTATTTATTTCAGAGAGAACATGAGCAGGAGGGAGGGGCAGAGGGTAAGGGAGAAGCAGACTCCCCACTGAGCAGAGAGCCCAACGTAGGGCTCAATCCCAGGATGCTGGGATCATGACCTAAGCTGAAGGCAGATGCTTAACTGGCTGAGCCACCCAGGTGCCCCAATGTAATTCTTCACATCAACAGGCTAAAGAGGAAAAACTGCATGATACTATCAATAGATGTAGAAAAAGCATTTGACTAAATCCAATACCCATTATTAAAACTCTCATCAAACTAAGTATAAAAGAGAACTTCCTCAACTACATCAAGAACGTGTACAAAAACCCTACAGCTAACATCATACTAAATGGTAAGAAAATAGAAGTTTTGCATCTTGGGGCGCCTGGGTGGCTCAGTCGTTAAGCGTCTGCCTTCAGCTCAGGTCATGATCCCAGGGTACTGGGATCGAGCCCCGCATCAGGCTCCCTGCTTGGCGGGAAGCCTGCTTCTCCCTCTCCCACTCCTCCTGCTTGTGTTCCCTCTCTCGCTGTCTCTCTGTGTCAAATAAATAAATAAAATCTTAAAAAAAAAAAAAAAAAAGAAAATAGAAGTTTTGCTACTCATATGAGGAACAAGGCAAGTATATCCCTCTCATTACTCCACTTCAACACTGTACTTAAAATCCTAGCTGATGCCATCAGAAGAGAACAGGAAATAAAAGGCACACAGATAAGGAAGAAATAAAACTGTATTTGCAGATGACAATGATCATACATGTAGAAAATACCAAAGAATTAAGAAAAGAAAAAAAAACCTGTGGGAATTATGAGATTATAGCAAGGTTTCAGGATAAACGATTAATACACAAAAGTCATTCACTTTCCTATATACCAACAACGAACAAGTGGAGTTTAAAATAAAAAACCAATACTATTTACATTAGTACCCCCAAAAATGAAATATTGAAGTATAAATATAATAAAATATGTACAAGGTCTATATAAGGAAAACTATAAATGCTGATGAGAAAAATCAAGTAAGAACTAAATAAATGGAGAAATATTCCATTTTTTTGGAATATCATGAATTCCATAGATAGGAAGACTCAAATTGTCAAGTTGTCTGTTCTTCCTAAGTTGATCTATAGGTTCAATGCAATCTCAATCAAAATTCCATCAAGTCATTTTATGGATATCAACAAATCATTTTTGAAGCTTACACAGAAATACAAAACATCAACAATATCCAACATTTATTATAAAGTTACAGTAATTAATGCAATGTGGTACTGGCAAAAGAATAGACAAATAGATCAATTGAACAGAATAAAGAGCCCAGAAACAGACCCACATAAATATAGTCAACTGTTCTCTGACAAAGGAGTAAAGGCAGCACAATGGACCAAAGATAATATTTTCAACACATGATGCTCAACCAACTGGAGACCCACATGAAAAAATGTTTAAAAAATTATCAGTTTAGACAAAGACCTTAGACATTTTGGAAAAATGAGCTCAAAATGGATCACAGACCTCAATTTAAATGCAAAACTGTAGAACTTCTAGAAGATAACATAGGAGAAAATCTAGATAATCTTGGGTTTAGCAATGACTTTTTATATATAACACCAAAGGCATGTTCCATCAAAGAATTATTAAGCTTGATTTCATTAAAATTTAAACTTCTCTGCCAAAGACAATTTCAAGAGAATGAGAAGAGAAGCCACATACTAGAGAAAAATATTTGTAAAGAAGCCATCTGGGGGCGCCTGGGTGGCTCAGTCGTTAAGCATCTGCCTTCAGCTCAGGTCATGATCTCAGGGTCCTGGGATCGAGTCCCGCATCGGACTCCTTGCTCCGGCTCATTGCTCAGTGGGAGGCCTGCTGCTCCCTCTCCCACTCCCCTCGCTTGTGTTCCCTCTCTTGCTGTGTCTCTCTCTGTCAAATAAATAAATAAAATCTTTAAAAATAAAAAGAAAAAAGAAACCATCTGATAAAGGACAACTATGCAAAATATACCAAGAATTTGTAACACAGTAAGAAAATAAAATCTAATTTAAAAAATCAACCAAAACCTTAACAGATACCATTTCAAAGAAGATATACAGATGGCAAATAAGTATAGGAAAAATGCCCCACATCCTAAGTGATAAGGAAAATGGACATTAAAATGAGATACCACTAGGGGCGCCTGGGTGGCTCAGTCATTAAGTGGCTGCCTTCGGCTCAGGTCATGATCCCAGATCTTGGGATCGAGCCCTGCATCGGGCTCCCTGCTCCGCGGGAAGCCTGCTTCTCCCTCTCCCACTCCCCCTGCTTGTGTTCCGTCTCTTGCTGTGTCTCTCTCTCTCAAATAAATAAAATCTTAAAAAAAAAAAAAGAGATACCACTACACACCTATCGCAACAGCCAAAATCCACACTGCTGACACCACCAAACGCTAGCAAGGATATGAAGCAACAGATATTCTCATTTATTACTGGTGGGATTGCAAAATGGTACAACCACTTTGGAATACATTTTGGTGGTTTCTTTTTTTTTTTTTTTAAGATTTTATTTATTTGACAGAGAGAGAGAGATAGTGAGAGCAGGAACACAAGCAGGGGGAGCAGGTGAGGGAGAAGCAGGCTTCCCACCAAGCTGGGAGCCTGATATGGGACTCAATCCCAGGACCCTGGGATCATTACCTGAGCAGAAGGCAGACACTTAACAACTAAACCACCCAGGTGCCCTGGTGGTTTCTTCTAAAACTAAACCTACTCATACCATATGATCTAGCAATTGGGCTCCTTGGTATTCACTAAAATGAGAAAGCCTTCCCATAAATGTTTACACCAGTTTCATTTATAATTCTCAGAACTTGGATGCAAACAAAATGCTCTTCAGTAGCATGAAAGCCTTCCCATAAATGTTTACACCAGTTTCATTTATAATTCTCAGAACTTGGATGCAAACAAAATGCTCTTCAGTAGGTGACTGGATAAACTATAGTTCATCAAGACAATGGACTATTCATCTCTAAAAAGAAATGAATTATCAAGCCATGAAAACACATGAAGGAAACTTAAATGTGTATTACTAAGGGAAAGAAGCCAGTTTGGAAAGGCTATGTACTATCTGATTTCAACTATATGACATTCTAGAAAAAAAACCCAGACTACAGAGATAGTAAAAATGTTTAGTGATTCCTAGGGGCTGGGAGTTGGGGAAAGGATGAATAGGTGGAGCACAGAGGATTTTTAGGGAAGTGCAACTAGCCTATATAACACTACAATAATGGATACATGTCATTATATATTTGTTCAAACCCCAAAAATGTAGAATACCAGAAATGAACCCTAATGAACTTCAGGCAACAGTGATCTGTCAACATAGGTTCATCAACGGCAACAAATGAAATACTTTGATGTAAGATATTCATAGTGACGGAGGCTATAACAGTGTGGGGCACAGATCTGTGGAAACTCCCTATACTTTCAATTTTTCTGTGATCTTAAAACAACTCTAAAAAATAGAGTTTGCATTACAGGGGGAAAATAGCCTATAGAAACAGACTCTAAGATGACACAGAGGTTAGAATTAGTAGAAAGGGTTTTAATACCTATTATTGTCAAAGAGTTAAAGTAAAAGGCACAATGAGCTAATAGATGGGAAATATCAGTAGAGAAATGGAAATGACAAAGAATTAAATGGATGTAAAAACTAAATAGGGTAATAGAGGATAAGAGACTATATATTAAAGAGTCAATAAACTTGAAGACAGATCACTAAAAATAATTCAGTATGAAGAACAGAGGGAAATGGATTAAAGACAATAAACAAAGACTCTGTGGGCTGTGGGACAATAACAAGTAGTCTGGTACATTTTTAATTGGAGTCCCAGAAAGATAAAAGTGAAATAGAAAAAAATCTTGTGAGAAAAATATAACTGAGAATGTACAAAGTTCAATTAAAAAAGTCAACTTTCAGATTGAAGAAACTCATCAAGCCTCCAACAATAGAAACAAAAACTTTAAAACATAAACACATACTTTCTTTATCTTTTAAGATAAAATATTAAAATCTGAGAAGATAAAAGACATTACCTGCAATAGAATTATTTCACAAATGAATTCGATTTTTCATCAAAATGACGGAGGTGAAAAAAAGTGTAGTAACAATTTTGAAATGCTGGAAAAAAAGGCTGTGAACTCAAAAATGTGTATGTAGCAAAAATAACCTTCAAAAATAAAGGTAAAACAAGACCATTTTTAAACAAAAACAGAAAATTTGTTATCAGTAGACCTAAACCACAAGAAAAGAAAAGAAACCTCTTCAGGCTGAAGGGAAATGATGTCAGGCTGAAATTCAGATCCACAGGAAGGGAACAAGACACTGGAAATTTAGGAATATAGGAGAATATAAACGATTGGCTCTTTTTTCATTTTTTGACTGTATTAAAGGCAAAGGTTTAAAAAAAATAATAATACTGTATTGTCAGAGATCATAATAGATGTAGAATTAAAATAAATATCATTAACTGCTCAATGGAGAGATATAAACACAATTATATATTATGTGGTTCTTATTTAAGTAAAATAGTAAATATTAATTCTAAGTAAATCATAATAATTATACATATGTTAATCCTGAAAGCAAGCAATAAAAGCATACAAAGAAGTATAGCTAAAAAGTTAGAGAAAATAAAATGTAGTCAATTAACCAATAAGGAATATTGGTTATTAGGAATAAATTAAAGAATAAAATAAAATAAAAACAAAACACAGATGTAACAATCAAATAGATTTAAAATCATACAGATCAGTAATTATCTCAAATGTAACTGAATTAAATGTTCCAATTACAGGCAGAGAATGTCAAAATGGATAAAAAGCAAGCAAAATCCAGCTATTATCTTTCCTGTGGTGGACATTCTTTAAAGGTAGAGTTGTTAAATAAAATGATGGGAAAGATATTTCACGTAAATTGGAAGCATAATAAAACCAGTGTGATTATATTAATATTGATAAAGTAGACTTAAGACAAAGATATTTGATAGTGATAATATTTCACTGATAATCAATATATCCAGAAAACATAATAAATCTAAGCGTACATACACCTACTAACAGATATTCCAACTACATGAAGCAAAAAAAATTTTAAAAATATAAAGTGGCATAGGAAAATCCACAATTATAGTTGGATATTTAAAACCATTCTGTTGAGTAACCAATCAGAAAAAATCAGAAAAGATACAGAAGATATAAAAGATTTAAACAAAACTATCAACCAACAACCTTAATTGACATTTATGTCACACTACTTACAACATTCTTTTCAAGTGCACATGGTAGACTCATTAAGTTAAACCATGTGCTGGGCATAGGAAGTCCAATAATCATCATTTGAAATCAGGCAGAATATGACCTCCAACAACAATGAAAGTGAATTAGAAAATAATGCCAATGGGATTCTAGCACAGTCCCAAATATGTGGAAATTAAGGTACATATTTGTAAATAACCTATGGGTCAATGAAGAAATCACAATGGAAATTACAATATATTTTAAAATGATTAATAATGAAAACATTATATATCCATTTAGGTGTAAGGTTAGGTTGTCTTACATGGATTTTTCTTTGTTTTTGAGGCAAATTTGCTCATATTAAGGATTTTTACATCTATGCTCATGAGGTAGTTTGGTCTGTAGTTTCTTCTACTTGGAAATGTATTTGACTTTGGTATCTAGCTAATGCTGGCATTATGAGTATTGGTAAGTAAACATATTCTTGCCTTTATTTTCTGAAAGACTGTGTATAATATTTGCAAATCAATCAACATGATATACCACATTAATAAAAGAAAGGATAAGAACCATATGATCCTCTCAACAGATGTAGAAAAAGCATTTGACAAAGTACAGCATCCATTCTTGAAAAAAGACCCTAAACAAAGTAGGGACAGATGGAACATACCTCAACATCACAAAGACCATATACAAAAAACCCACAGCTACTATCATCCTCAATGGGGAAAAACTGACAGCTGTTTCTTGACAGTCAGGAACAAGACAGGAAGGTCCACTCTCACCATGACTATTTAACATAGTACTGAAAGTCTTAGCCTCAGCAACCAGACAACAAAAAGAAATAAAAAGCATCCAAATCAACAAGGAAGAAGTCAAACTTTCACTCTTTGCAGGCGACAGGATACTCTATTTAGAAAACCCAAAAAGACTCCACCAAAAAATTGCTAGAACTGATACAAGAATTCAGCAAAGTTGCAGGATACAAAATTAACACAGAAATCTGTTGCATTTTTATACACCAATAATGAAGCAGTAGAAAAAGAAACCAAAGAATCAATCCCATTTACATGCACCAAAAAAAATAAGGTATCTATAAATAAACCTAACCAAAGAGGTAAAAGATCTGTACCCTGAAAACTACAGGACATTTATTAAAGAAATTGAGGAAGACACAAAGAAATGGAAAAATGTTCCATGCTCATAGATTGGAAGAACAAACATTGTCAAAATGTCTAGACTACCCAAAGAAATCTACACATTTAATGCAATCTCTATCAAAATACCAGTAGCATTTTTCACAGAACTAGAACAAACAATCCTAAAATTTGTATGGAACCACCAAAGACCCCGAATAGCCAAAGAGATCATGAAAAAGAAAAACAAAACAAGAGACACCACAATTTCAGATTTCAAGCTCTATTACAAAGCTGTAATCATCAAGACAGTATGGTACTGGCACAAAAACAGACACATAGATCAATGGAACAGAATAGAAAACCCAGAAATGGACCCACACCTATAAGGTCAACTAATCTTTGACAAAGTAGGAAAGAATATCCAGTGGAATAAAGACAGTCTCTTCAACAAATGGTGTTGGGAAAACTGGACAGCAAACATGCAGAAGAATGAAACTGGACCACTTTCTTACACCATACACAAAAATAAATCCAAAAATGGATGAAAGACCTAAATGTGAGACAGGAAACCATCAAAATCCTGGAGGAGAACACAGGCAGCAACCTCTTTGACCTCAGGCATAGCAATTTCTTACAAGACATGTCTCCAGAGGCAAGGGAAACAAAAGCAAAAATGAACTATTGGGAGTTCATCCAGATGAAAAGCTTCTGCACAGCAAAGGAAATAATCAACAAAACTAAAAGGCAGCCTATGGAATGGGAGAAGATATTTACAAATGTCATATCTGATAAAGGGTTAGTATCCAAAATCCATAAAAATTTTTCAAACTCAACACCCAAAAACCAAATAATCCAGTTGAGAAATGGGCAGAAGACATGAATAGATACTTTTCCAAAGAAGACATCCAGATGGCTAATAGACCAAGGAAAAGATGTTCAACATCACTCACCATCAGGGAAATACAAACCAAAACCACACCAGTCAGAGTGGTTAAAATTAACAATACAAAAACAACAGGTGTTGGCGAGGATGCAGAAAAATGGGAAGCCTCTTGCACTTTTGGTGGGAATGCAAGCTGGTGCAGCCACTCTGGAAGGCAGTATGGAGGTTCCTCAAATGTTAAAAATAGAGCTACCCTATGACCTAGCAATTGCACCACTAGGTCTTTACCTAAAGGATTCAAAAATACAGATTCAGAGGGGTACCTGCACCCCGATGTTTATAGCAGCATTATAAACAATAGCCAAGCTATGGAAAGAACCCAAATGTCCATTGACTGATGAATGGATAAGGAAGAGGTCGTGTGTGCACAATGGACTATTAACTCAGCCATCAAAAAAGAATGAAATCTTGCTATTTGCCACGATGTGGATGGAGCTAGAGTGTACTATGCAAAGTGAAATAAGTCAGTCAGAGAAAGACAAACACCATGTGATTTTATTCACATGTGAAATTGAAGAAACAAAAGAGATGAACACAGTGGAGGGCGGGGCAGGGGGAAGAAAAAAAAAGGGAGGGAAAGAAACCATAAGAGACTTTTAAACCATAGAGAACAAACTGAGGGTTGATGGAGGGAGGTGGGTAGGGGATGGGCTAGATGGGTGATGGACATTAAGAAGGACACTTGTGGGGCATCTGGGTGGCTCCATCATTAAGTGTCTGCCTTCAGCTCAGGTCATGATCCCGGGGTCCTGGGATCGAGCCCTATATGGGGCTCCCTGCTCAGCCAGGAGCCTGCTTCTCCCTCTCCCTCTGCCCCTCCTCCCCGCTTGTGCATGCGCTCGCGCTCTCTCTCTCTCTTTCTCTCAAATAAATAAATAAATAAAATATTTTTAAAAAGGACACTTGTTATGATGGACCTTGGGTGTTGTATTTAAGTGATGAACCACTGAATTCTACTCCTAAAACCAGTATTGCACAATATGTTAACCAACTAAAATTTAAAGAAAAATTTGAAAAGAGAAAAAAAAATTCAACATCCACTTGTGATAAAAATTTTCAGTCAACAGGAACTGAAGGGAGATTCCTTAACCCGGTAAAGTGCATCTGCCAAAACCTACATTAAAACTGCATTTCTAGATGCAATATTAAAGGCTTTCCTCCATAATGTATCAATGAAGAAAAAAATATAAAAAATTACTCAGCTATTTTTTAAACTTCAAGGATCTATGTTGTAAGAACTAATTACAGATTTAATATTGTTGTAAATAAAAGTAAAACCACAGAAAATACTGAAATAAAATATGGGTGAATGAATTAGGTATGAAAAAGCCCTTAGTAAGGATTAAATTGAAAGCAGAACCTCCACAAAATAATCCATTCAAATTACATAAAAAAGTCAAGGTCTTGAATGGCATGGACAGACACACACACACACACACACACGCACACACGCAGATAAAAGTATGACTGAAAAAAGCTGAAGGATATTTGAACATGAGAAAATATATTTGCACTGCTTACTTCTGTCAATCCATAAGGAACTCTTTAAACAAAACAGAGAACAAAAATATTGCTTCCCATAAAATGAGCAAAAACAGGCTTTTTAAAAAATGACCAACAAACATTTTTAGAGATACCAAACTCAGTAACAATGAAATAAATGCAAAAAAACTATCTCTGGTGTTTTTTGGGTTTTTTTTTTTCTTTTTTTTTAGGGAGAGGGAAGGAGGTGATATTACTGTAGTAAAGATTTGAAAGGCCTAACTAAGCCCAGTGACCAGCCAGGTGTGTGAAAATGGATAGGCTTAGAACTGTTGATGGGAATATAAAATGGTTAAACTTTTCTAGGAAACAGTTTTACAACATAGACCCAATAACAACAACAACGACAACAACAACAACATAGCTATCAGTTATGATAATTTACTATGCATCAGTCATGTGGCACTGTGACATGAACTGCCCTGCATCCACCGTCCGGTTTTGTCCCCACCACAAACCTAGAGTGTGTGTCTTATTTTCATCCCTATTTTAAAAATGACAAAACTGAGATCAAGCATCAAGGAACTTTCTGGAATTAACACAGACTAAAGGGAGGAATTCAAGTGCAGGCAGACTAATTCCAGGGTCTGTGATCTTGGTTAATTATATACTTATATCCTACTTCAACATTTAAATCCATGTAGTTTTTAACCCAGTTTTTTTGTTTTTGCTTTTGTTATACTATTTTTTAATTTAAAATCAATTATTTAACATACAGTATATTATTAGTTTCAGAGGTAGAATTCAGGGATTCATCAGTTGCATGTAACACCCAGTGCTCATCACATCATGTGCCCTCCATAATGCCCGTCACCCAGTTACCCCATCCCCTTAGCCCCCTCCCCTCCAGGAACCCTCAGTTTCCCATGATCAAGAGTCTCTTATGGTTTGTCTCCCTCTCTGGTTTTGTCTTGTTTTATTTTTCCCTCCCTCCCCCTATGCTCCTCTGCTTTTTAACCCAGTTAAAAAAAAAAAAAATTAAGCAGAACTGAAAAAGGGAAGAGATAATGCACCAGAATGTTGATTAAAGTATAGTGAAACCTGAAAACAACTTACATGTTCATCAGTATGGAACGGGTTGTATAGATTTGATTGAAATACACATTCCAACGTTATAAAACTTTTTCAAATGATGGTAAAGATATTTATTGAAAGATATATTCAGGGACGCCTGGGTGGCTCAGTTGGTTAAGCGTCTGCCTTCGGCTCAGGTCATGATCCTAGGGTCCCGGGATCAAGTCCCGCATCGGGCTCCCTGCTCCGCGGGGAGCCTGCTTCTCCCTCTGCCTCTGTCTCTCTCTCTGTCTCTCATGAATAAATAAATAAAATCTTTAAAAAAAAAAAGAAAGATATATTCAAAA
The DNA here is from genome assembly GCF_054177405.1 of Leptonychotes weddellii. Lineage (NCBI taxonomy): Eukaryota > Metazoa > Chordata > Mammalia > Carnivora > Phocidae > Leptonychotes > Leptonychotes weddellii. The sequence goes on from NC_138375.1 coordinate 123,402,753, forward strand.
CATTATTTCTTATAAAAACAAATTACTAAGCAAATTTATTATGAATTAATTTATATGTAATTCCAGACCTATAGTGTAAATGTCTATATGCATATATGTAGATATGGTGAGATGTTTGAAAACCTATCCACCAAAATTTTATTAACATGAATATAAGTGATTAACTTTCCTTGAAATCTTTGGTTTAAAAATGTTTACAACATACTTTTAATTAAAGCCCATCCCAGCATGGATTTTGGAATAAGATTTCATTCCTACCACAAGCAAGTTGGCAAGTTTTTAAATCTCTCTCATCTTCAGATTCTTTACTTATAAAATAAAGTAACACCTCACATAAAGACCTGTTGAGAAAAAAAATATCCATAAAAATGCTCATACAGTGTTCACTCAAGGAGTTCAATAAATGGTCCATCAATTTGCCTAGAAAAGCTTTTCACACATCCTTGTCAAGCTTTGCAACCAAACATCAACGGCTAACTCTGCAGAACCTTCCGGGATCATGGACCCTCCACACAAACGTCAAGTCAAGGAAACACTGGCCCAGCTATGTCTCCCCCAGGCAGTTTAACCAGCACGCCTGCCCTGAAACAGCGCCCCCTGTCGGGGGAGCCGCGGAGGAACCCTCTCTGACAAGCTCACCTGTTGCCACATGTTGTCTACCACAACCGAGAAATCTCTGTTCCTGTCTGCTGTAAGTCAACGAAGACACCCACATGCCAAGTGTGCCAAGTAATGAAATTTCCAGAGTATGCAAATTGAGCAGTTTAACAAGCACCAGCAGATCCCATTCCTTAGTAACCCGACGCCGTGTTAGAAGAAAACCTCACCATGAAAGACAAATTCAGACAGCGCCTAAATGGATTAGGAGCAGTTGTAAAGCTACCCTGGTCTCTCTCCTTAGCCAAAAACTCTCATTAAAATAAATGAGCCTGCTCATTTCGGAAGGAAAAGAAAAAAAAAAAAGGTTTGGGGCATCGAGTTAGAAGAGCAGTTCATTTCTGCTCATCAAAAGGCGCAGACATCCTTATCCTGTAACACCCACAGCTGCACATCATACACAGCCCATCTCTCCTTATTAATGTTCTTATGAAATGTATTCTGTCCATCTGTGTTCAAGCTCATCTTTTTTCCCCCCTTCTGAACCACCATTTCACTTTTCATGTAGGAAATAATTACATTTGTTTATCTCCCACTAACGCCACGTTGAGTTCAAAGCGGAGGAGAAAGATGTGAGTTACCGCTTTGCCGGCAACTAGTTAGGTTTCACATTCGCCGCAGACCCTGACCACGGTCGCTGGGCTGGGCCTGTACTTGACTTCCAGTTCCCCAGCTTCCGGGGCTGTTCACATTCCTTGGTGCACTGCGGAGCGCCAAGTAAGATCTGCTTGCAATGTAAGAACATGTGGAGAAATTATGTGTTTTTGTCACACCCTATTAAACGGTATTCAAAACACAATGCCCCAGAAACTAAATTGATTGTGGGTTTTATAACCCTTTTCAGGGTAATGGAAACAATTCAGGACCATGAAAGAAAGCACAGCTAGCGCAGCTGTGGGAATCTTAGGCTGCTCAGCTCAGCAGTCCTGTCTGGGCTTCGGTGGTTACAGTTCAGCTGGATTCCATTCTTCTAGATCTTTGACAAATCAGTCCAGATTAATGGGCTACAAAGTTTTCCACATTTCTTCTGACCGATTCTGAATGGGGTGGGAGGCTGGGCAATGTCAACACGTAGGAAGATGATGGTTTCCAGCCACTATGATATTTTTATATGTAGTTTTGTGGTTGTTCTTTTTTGCATGTCCAGCCAAAGAATTATCCAAGCTCGAAAACCGGGAAGCACAGAGTTAAGGGACCCGCTGCCGTCACATTCCCCTAGCTGTCATACCACTGTGACTCTTCTAGTGTGGCTATAAAGAACGACTTAGGCTGCAAGCCCATGACTCCATCGCACTTTGGAATCACCAGGCCATTGTCATTCTTTAAAAATAAAAAGGAGCATGTCCCTCTATTCGGCTGGCCGGTAACCCCCAACTTCAGAGCCGCCTGGTCAGGCCGTGCCTTGATCCTGTCACCTATCATAAGCGATCACTCACTCAGTCATTACCTGCACGGCATGCTGCTCCATCAGAAAAACATCTGTGAACATTATTTGACAAATTGATCGCTAAATGAGCCATTAGCTGAGGGGCTTTCAGATTGCCTCTAGGAAGCCAGAGCAGCCTGTGGAAGAAAAATGCTTACAGATGCAAAGCAGTGATTAGAAAGGGAGAAAGAACTCTTGTATCAGCGCTCCTGGAAGGGGGGGGCGAGGGGGCCAGTAGGGGAGAGGGGAGGACGGGGCGGGGGGGGGAAGTGGCAATAAACCATGTCCTGCGAGAAAAATCCACCTTCTCTAAAGGAAACTGTTTATTAGCAGTAGTAGTAAAACTGCTTAATTCCCTCAGCCCCTCAAGGGAGAAACCTAAGCCTTTGTGAACTGAGAGAGAGCAAAGCGTGGCCGGCGGCGTGCTGGTCCAGAAGGGAGAGCTAGGAAAACGACGTTAGTCATTTCACCATCCCCGCGTGCCAAGGGCCGACAGGTGTGCAGTTTCCTATTGTTCTGACAGGCAGCCAGATACCCAGTTGAGAATTCCTCCTCTCCTCCAGTGTGTAGGAGAAAACAGTTGTCTCCCTGGCTCAGGATGCAAGGAGAGGAGTGGGGGAGGAGGAGAGGGAGGGAGACAGGGACATAGATTTCTTCCCCATTAGCCTCCATCGCAAGGCTTGGATTCACCAACCGAAAACACATGGTCTTCCTGAGAGATACATTACAGTATGGGCAGGTTCCTCCCAGTGGCTCCAAAAATAGCCCACAGACCATACAGGGAGACTTCAAGGTAAACAAATGTCCAGGGAGGCAGAGGTTCAATTGGGCCAGACCAGTAAGAAGGAGGCGCATACAACAGTCCTTAAGGAAATGCCTTTATAAATCCTGAGGGTCTCATACTGCTGACAGATGTTTGTGATTTAGAAAGAAAAAAAAAATCTCGAATCAAGAAAGGTTATTTTGATCCAAAATGATGTGTTTTCCTGTCTTGTTTGGAATGGAAACTATGCGAGTACCAAATTCCCCGGAGACAGGAAGGAAAGGCCCATGAGACGTCAAAAGTGCCAGATGCAGTCGCTCTAAGACTTTGAGACGATAGTAACCAAGACGCCTTTTGGGCTGAGGTATGAAAGGCTCACTCAGCCTCACTAGGCATTGTAGTCTCCTCTGACAAGGGACAAGAACCAGACATCTGTCCTGCATCTATGGCTCTCTCGATTGAAAATTTGGTGAATACCAATAAAATCGACGCCGCTTCTATTTACAAGGGAGAAAATGGATCCCTTCCAACCATACATGGAACTTGGGAATCGCGGGCTTTCTCCCAAAAGCCCAGGTATTTTTCTAATAAAATATGCAGTCAACTTCAAACGACTCTCAACTCATGACATAATGGTATAATCACACACAGAACCCCTTAGGCTCACACTGGAACACACTAACCCAATCCTGTAAGGATAACATAAGCTAGAGGGATTGAATTACCCACCAAAACAAGCCAATTTCAAGTTAAGAACAGAGAGTCTTCCATTGAACAGGCTCTTTTTGGGGCAACAAAGTTTAATCCACTTACTTCCTTTACCAAACAGAAACATTCCAATTCACACGCCTGATAAATACATGCTTAAGGTTTCACATACTTTTTCTCCAGGTTCCGTGACAGAACTGAGGATGGTCCTTCACACAGAGCTCCGCTGGCTCTTTATAAACTTGCTTTCCCAGTCATTAAGCACCGGAGGAGAGGAGGAAAAGGAGAAATCATGAAGAATGAGGAACGGCAATGAGCAAATCCTTCCTCTGTCGTTGAAATGACTTTCTAAAGGCCCAAGATGGAGCCTCTCTTGCCCGGGATGCCACGTGGGCCAACTGAAACAGATTTTCCAGTTCCTGTAAATGCTCTGCTTGACCAGAAACGCATCATGTGTAGTCAGTTAATCTCCAAACGCCAAGCCATCCTGGGCCTAATCACCAAAACAAGGCCGAGTACTGGCTCCAGCCAATCGGGTATTTTCTATTTGTCTCTACCTTGTCTTTTATTCTTTATCCTCTAAGAGCTTCCTGCCCTCCCCTCCGTTTTGTAGTCCTCCCAAGGAGACTGTCCTGTTCATAAAATATTACATTAAGCTTGTATGTATCAACAAAATTGTCATTCCTAATCATTTTTGTTTGTTTTTTGTTTTTGTTTTTTTTTCACAGTGAACTGTTCCCTTATTTTATATCTCCCTTGAATCCTGGCGGGAGTCTTTAGAAAAATCTTTCCACATAATGGCTTCTCAGTTGGAACTATGAGGAGGTTGGTTAAGAGAGTATAAATTATGAAAAAGAATAAATTACGATAAATGGTAAATAAGCCATTGAACTGTATGTAATAACCATTCAAATGGAAGCATTTACATGCTTTAAAACATGGTCAGGCATTACTGCTTTTGACCAACATGGAGTAACAGGGAGCAGATTCACCTTCTGTTAAACTTAAATACAAAATGGAGACCAGACTTGAGAATTCCCAGAGCAGAAAAGACCGTTTAAACCATGTTAAGCAAAACTAAATCCATCTTATTTCATGAACATAAGCAAAACTTAAGTTATTTTTTGTAAATGCCTCTGACAATCATAAGAGAAACTTAAATCATCTTCCTAAAAATGGTATGAAACAATCCCTTTTATCCAATCCCCTGCCTTCTGGAAACCCCCATTGTAATGATCAATCATTGTAAGGGGTAAACAGCTTCTTCATTTTCACTTTTTAGGCCAACGTGTGACTTCATGCCCCTGAGCTTCACGTCATTCTTTGAATTTGAAGGCTCTCAGCATGCAAGTTGTTGTTATATGCACAACAAACCCTTCCAAATACTATTTATTGACTTGGTGGTTTTAATTTTGCTATTTCTGAATGTTTGGCAGTTTCCCGAATCAGAAGTGGGACCCAAAGAAGACCCCCCAACAATTCCGAGGCCGAGGCGCCCGGGTGGCTCAGTCGGTTAAGCATCTGCCTTCAGCTCAGGTCATGATCTCATGGTCCGGTATGGAGCCCTAAGTCAGGCTCCCTGCTCAGCAACGAGTCTGCTTCTCCCTCTCCCTCTGCCCCTCCCCCCCGCTTTCTCTCTCTGTCAAATAAACAAAAAAAAATCTTAAATAATAATAATAATAATCCGAGGCCAGTGTGCAAGCAGGTGCCCTCTGCTGGTTCAGAGCCCCTTGAGTCCCCTGCTTTCTTACCACGCTAGCATTTGAGGATTTCTCTTGGATCTGGGCTCGGCTTCCTTTGTTCTGATTTCTCCACTTTTATCGCGCATTCTTGTATTTTGTTTGTTGAGGCTTTTTGGGAAGTCGCCCTACTTTGTTCAAAAGAGGGGGGAAAAACACGTGATTCCCTGTTTTCTGTAACAGCTATTAAGAAACAATGTCCCTCATAGTTAAGACGTCTTAGGGAACGTAAAGGCAAAGATGGGTTGCACCTGCTCTGCAGTTCTTTCTTCACTTTCCTCAAAAACTGCTTCCTGTATGTGTGCTCACCCTCGACCAGGATCTTCTGCCTTTTTGGAAAATGGGTGAACTTTTGGATAATTTAAAATTGTAGTGGCCACCTTGGGGAAACTTAAACTTAAGGCAAGATAATCCACCTGAAGGAGAATCCTTGAGAGAATTTCAAACCTTTGTGAGACTTTCGGAATACATACTTGGATTGGGTTGCAGAAGCTATCTAAAGACAAAATGACTCCAAAAATAGCTTCTTTAAAAGAATCCTTAAATAATTCAGGTGACCTTAACCTAGTCCATATGCCAAAAACAAAATATGGGGGTGACTGGGTGGCTCAGTCATTAAGTGTCTGCCTTCAGCTCAGGTCATGATCCCAGAGTCCTGGGATCAAGCCCCGCATCGGGCTCCCTGCTCAGCGGGAAGCCTGCTTCTCCCTCTCCCACTCCCCCCTGCTTGTGTTCCTGCTCTCGTTATCTCTCTCTGTCAAATAAATAAATAAAATCTTTTTAAAAAATATGGATCAAGCTATTCCTCTGAAATTTGTATTATTGTACCTGAAACATGGCTAAAATTTTTCAATGAAAGCTCTAAAATCTGTTGTGTCTACGTGCTTATGTACATCTATGTATGTAAATATATTATGTATATGTGGTATTTTTAAATAGTTCCACTTAATTGTCCTAAAGAAAAATAAGCACTTATATCAATTGAGTATTCCTAAAACTCTCAGAAATATGGAAAGTAACCTGAGTATTTTGCATGATCTGAGGTAATCTTTAATAAATGAAAGCTAGTTTAAGTTTGTTAGTTTAAGAAAAGCAGGCAAGTCTTCAGAGTTGTCAACATTAAGTGTAATGCAAATATAAAGCTCTTTCTACCTGGGTTTATTAGTCAAATAAGCTCATGCTATCTCTGTGTTATAAAATTGGTCAACAAGAAAAATAACTGGATGGTTAGCTGTTTGATGTCTAATCCAAGTACAACTTCTTAAAAAGGTAATTCAAATAGACATAAATAAGGTAAGTTTATGCCAAGTTAAATTAAATAATGGATATTCATTGAATATCTAGATCATTTCCAAGAAAGATAATACACAGAGACAATTGCTAAACAAAGGTCTATTTACTTTTGAGTTTTTAATTTTTTACAGAGAGACAAAAGATGTTTGGGTCTATCAGCAAATGTGTGTTACATCAAATCAAAAAAAGTACTATGAAAAACATATATCTCTAAGAATTATACATTTTATAATTAGATATTTAGAAATTTGTTAACCTACTACAGGATGTAAATATGTGATAGTTCATAACTGCCTGATCCTAGTTTTCACCATAAATGTCATTAACAGTTAAAATTAATAATATATATAACTACTAGAAACTGTTCTTATTAGAGCAAAGGGAAACTGCTGTATACAAACTATGGAAAGAAAATGGGATGTATTTTTATATGAAGAATATGCAAGGAAGAGGATGTGTTTTTGTGAAGGAAAAAGACAGTAATGTTGTCTAAAATAAAATCACTAATTGTTCCAGATCAAGAAAGGAAAAGACTAAGACAAAATCTAAATGGATATAAAATTGCAGAAAGCTTGTGGAAAAGAAATTTTATGTTATGAGGTCAAAGCTGGCTAAATTTAATTGATTTATTTAAAAGGATTTTTTCTTAATGAGGCCAATAATGTGCCAATAAAAGATCAAGTTTCATTTCTTCTCTGTTAGAGCCACAAAATTTCTTAGATCATTGGTCCACTCTTTAAAAAAAGATGATAAAAGATTTTTCTTTATATTTAATGTAATCTGCCTAGGAAACAAGGATTCTTTGTCTTATGAAAATATTTCCTGTGCTCCGCCATTGCCTTTATCAGGTCTTAGATTACTTAGAAACACTGAGCCTTTTCTATTTTAAAAGAACTAAGGGGTTTTACAACTGTGTAACTTTCTGTATTTGCCTATGAAATCGTTTAATTGCCACTTTAGTTGAGTGGATGACCAAGTATTGTTTCACAATGACCTGTGATCCTATTTGGTCCAGTATTTTAAATCTTTGGACATTTTTAACAAACTTTCCCAAATCAAATTCTGAACGAAGTATTTCTGACTTTGAACTAACTGGAATTTTCCAGAGGGTTCCTGGAAGATCTCAAAAGAGTTTTCTTTCACCTTATAAAAGAGAAATGTTAATTGATTTGGGCTTATTTGATACATTAAATTTTATGGGAAACAATGTCAAATGAAAAGTAATGTTTAACCTTTTTAAATTATACTTACATGTGTGTATATTGTTAATGTAAATGTTCCAGAAATTACATGAAGTCCCTAATAATCTGGCATGTCCTAGTATAATGTTATCAATTGTAATGCCAGTTATTATTTTACAATATTGTATATCACAAAAATATGATTTGTTTCTCAATTGCATCATTTGCCTGGTGAACCCACACCACCTCTTTAACCAGGACACTGTTAAGTCTTTTGTCACTCACAGTTACTAGCTTACTCTTGATTTTTGTCTAAAAGCTTTTATAATCAACTACAGGCAGACATGCTTCATCTTCAAAGAGATTACTGGAAAAGACCCTGAGAAGAACTCTAGAATGCAGGGTTCTGATAACCTTAAGAGAGTAACACTGTACTGGGTGAGAATTTCTAAAACTCTGATGGACAACTGGATTGACTCATAAGACTGCTAAGCCATGATCTAGCAAAACAAAAATTAATCACATGACATTGAGTAAACTGATGAAGATGATTATAATTGTTGTGATTTCATTTAAATCACTTCTGGTTCTTTAAAGTTTTGTTTTCCAGATTGAATTGATGCCTTTTTTTCCTCTCTTTTAAGCTATCTATAACTTATGACAATTTGATAAAGTATGCTTTTGTAAACAAAAGTTGAAACATTTACCTTTTCTACCAGAATCTCTCCAGAATTCAGGGACTCTTATTAAATACTCTTGTCTTTCATGACAATATATGTATTTGCATATGTTCAGTAAGAATCTGTTTTCCTGGTAACTGGACACAATTAGATAAGTCTTTGGATGGCTTTTTAGCCTAAAGAGACTTTAAAGGTTTAACCTGAGATTTCTTATTACCACACAATTTTAAAACACGAAGGTTGACTTTATGGAGCCAGTAAAGCCCCTTGGTTATCACCACAGCTTTGCCTGAAATGTCATACTTGAAGATATGCATAGGATCATGATTCTTATTATATTTATGTAAATAATCAAGCCAAGTTTAATCAAAGTAGACTTATTTTACAAATAAACTAGTTTCATTAGAAATGATTAAAAATGAGATGACTAAAAACAAAATTGTGTATCAGTGGAAAACTGTAATATATCCATTATCAAATTCTAGCTTTGTTAAGTATCTTTTAAAGTTTTGTTATCTTCTTAAAACCTTTGGAGAAATCACCACAACAGCTCATATATGGACAACCTTCATGTCTCTTGCTGGATGGGCTGCTCAAGAAAGTTCAACAGAATACCAGATGATATCAAAGACAGTCAAACTATAAACCAGGAAAATCCCATCACATGAAAACTGCCATCTTCATTCCACCATCTAAAGATGTTTTGAACTCAAATCTAGGAATTTTCTCAACTGGATGCTCTCTGAACTGAAAAACTGAGTTTGGGATTTACTACAACTATAACTTGTTTTTCTTTCACTTTCATAGAAATTTCTCCTTAAATTATTTGATTGCTCACATCATACAGAGATCTTATTTAGGTGAAAGCTTACCTGCAACACGGTTTCATCAAATAAAGCATCCTCATGTTCATCCTGTCCTAAGTCATCATGAGGATAAGTGCATGCTAACACATCAAGTTGTCCCTATGTAAGTAAAAAACAAAACAACAACAAAGCAGATTGACTTAAAAGGGCAAAAGCTCATTTTAATTTTAACCCATTTGAGTTATTTAGTTGGTTAAATCTTAGCCCCTGGAAATCTCAGCTCTGGATAATTTTTTTCAATTTTGACCATCATTCTCATTATAATCATCATATTAGCCTCTCTAGTGTGTTGTATCCTTTCAAGGGTTTTAAATGCCTTTTAGCAGCCACTCACACATCAAATGATACCCATCAGGATTAGACAACCTGGAAAAACTCAATGGTCTGACAACCCATGTCCATGATGATGGTACATCTATTGGTAACAGCAACTACATGACCCTCTGTCCTAAGGACTCCACTAGAAGAAACAAGGAACATGAGACTCTTTGGCATCAACAGTGGGAACAGAGAGTAACACTGTATTAATTGGCCATATTCTTCACCTATTGAGAGAATGACCAAAAGGGGGGAGTTGTTAAAATTAAATACAAAATGGAGGCTGGGCTTCAGAATTCCCTCAGCAGAAAAAAAAAAAAAAACATGCAAGCCACACAAACAAAACTAATCTTACTTTGTGAACATAAAATTTCACTTTTCTTGTAAATGTCTCTAACAATCATAAAAAAAGTGTCATCTTCATAAAAATGGTATGAGATAATCACTTTTAATCAATCCCCTCTTGTCTGGAAACTCCCATTGCAATAACCAATCATTGTAAAGGGTAAACACTTCCTCATGTGTACTTTTAAGCCACTCTGTAAGTTCATGCCCCGGAGCTTCATATCTATCAGTCTATGAATCTGAAGGCTCCCATTCTGGGAACTATTCTTATATGCACAATAGACTCTTACTAAATACTATTTATTGACTTATTTATTAAACCTATTTATTTATTCATCTATTAAACTATTTAGCTATTTAACATTATTGCTTGAATGTTGCTATTTCTGGATTTGTGATACCACCTACCTGCAGCAAGTAAAACACTAGACAAAATATGAAGCCTCAGACTCTAGTACTCAAATAATAAATTCCAGAAGTCGGGCGCCTGGGTGGCTCAGTTGTTAAGTGTCTGCCTTCAGCTCAGGTCATGATCCCAGGGTCCTGGGATTGAGCCCCGCATCAGGCTCCCTGCTTGGCAGGAAGCCTGCTTCTCCCTCTCCCACTCCCCCTGCTTGTGTTCCCTCTCTCACTGTGTCTCTCTCTGTCAAATGAATAAATAAAATCTTTAAAAAAAATAAAAAATAAATAAATAAATTCCAGAAGTCTCATGGAGAAGAAGTAAAGATGAAAATAAATTGATGAAAAGGAACTCAAGATATACTGTTATGAGAGAAATAACTGTGATCGATGGCCTGATACAGTGTCTGGCACATGGAGCTTAACAAGTCGATGTTCATTGAGTCAGTTAAATTTAAAAGCTAACAAAAAGTGACAAAATTAAGCTTTCTTAATAACCATCAAAGTAGTACAATTAGATATAGATCAGAGTTATCACGGTATTGAGAGAAAATGATGGTGTGAGTCACAAGATAAACAGGTGGTTCAGAGGTAAGAGCCTAGGTGAGTAATTTCCAGAGAAGTGGAAGGAAAGTCCTTGGTGAAAGAGATAACTGTAGAGGTCAAGAAGACAGTGAGAGATCTGGAGAATCCATGCGTCAAAGAAGGTTAAGTTTTAAAGCCAACAGATTAAAATCAGCCAAGAAAGATGGGGCAAGTGTAACTCTGAGCACTTAAGTAAATTTCCTACTAAGAAAAAAGGTGAGGGGGCATGGCAGGAATGAGTTTAAATATTTCAGAAATGAAAACACTTTAATAAATAAACAACTCCTTCGAAAAGCTAGTAAGTCTCAGATGAGGTTAAAAAATAGAAAGGAATCCGAGGAATGGAAAATGATACTCCTCCCTGCACACCCTCCTCCTCAAGAAGGAAAGTTCCAAGGCCAAGAAACACGCTCACATCCATGGAGATGAAATCAAAACAACAAACAATGTTTTGTTTTTCACTTATCAGATGGGCAATTGTGTTCATTGGACACTATCAAGCACTGGTGAGGAAGTGGAGGGGAGTCCTTTCCTATATTGCTGGGGGGTGAGGTGTAACTGGTAGAGCCACACTAGAGAACCACAGGCAGAATCCAGGAAGAGTGCAAATACCCATATTCCACGATTCAGGGATTCCATTTACTAATACACCTGAGAGAAGTTCTTCCATCTATTCTCAAGGAAATGAAATGATCCAGTCTGGAGACACCTAGCAATACAGAATCATGTACGTGGCTTGTACAAAGATGTACTTTGCAGTGTAGTTTGTAATAGTGGAAAATGGGAAATAAATGTCCATCGATAACTAAATATAAAAATAAAATGTGGTGTATAAGTGCTCCTGGATGGTTCAGTCAGTTGGGCATCCGACTCTTGAGTTCAGCTGGGGTCAAGGTCTCAGGGTCCTGGGATTGAGCCCTATGTGGGCTCCACACTCAGCGGGGAGTCTGCTTAAGGATTTTCTCTCTCCCTCTCCCTCTGCTCCTACCCCTGCTCACCCGCGTGGATGCACGCTCTCTAAAATAAATAAATCTTTTTAAAAATGTGATGTATAATTTTATGATAGAATTCAGCATAGCAGTTCAAACAACATGCTCTACATACACCAACAAGATTGGATTTTAAAAAAAAACAGTGGGATTTTCAAATAAAATGTGTAGCATGCTACATGAAGTATGACATCATGCATATAAATTTACAATTACAAAAATCCTACCATTTACAGTTTAAGAATGATAGGCATGTATGTAAAAGCATAAGCAAGAGATGAGAAAAGCACCAAACTCATGATAGTGGGTGCTTCAGGGAAGTCTGAGAAAGGTAATGAGTGTTGGTTAAGAGACCCTTAACTCTATCTGTGATATTTCATTTCTTTAAAAAAAGAGAAAGAGGATGAAAATGTCAACAGTTACTAATTCTTGGTTGTGTGAATATGTGTTTATTATATCTGTATTCCTTTCCATTCAAAAAATTTTTCAAAAGTGAAAGCCATATAAGGCAACTTATAATGAAAAGAAAGAGAAAAAAACCCAGAATCATTTTGGGATAAGAATTCATGAAGCTGTTCAATTGGTTTTGAGAACAGTTTAGATCTAGAGCCAGAGTATGATCCTAACCTAGATAGAAAGTATGGAATTTTTTACAAGTATGAATAAAGCAGAAAAAAATATACAATATCTGGCTTAAATGAGGTATATTTAGAAGCATATACCTATTTTCCCTTTAGATATAGTGGGAAACCTGCTATAAATCCCAGTTCATCCCCTAGTGCTCAGGGTTCCCTCCCCTTTCATGTTCTCAAGGAAATTTCTGTTTCTCCTTCTCCTCTTCCCATCCTCCATCATGAACCTTAACACCCTACATGGGATCATTTCTGTCAACCCATAAACCTTCTTGTGTGTCCTCCTTTCAAAAAATTCTCCCATGACTCCAACTGGCCCTCTGTCAACTGGCCCCATTTCTCTCTTCCTCTCATAGCCATTTTAAGCTTTTCTGAGCTTACTGTCTCTACCTTCTCACCTCCTATTCACTCATCCATGACTCCAGTGACTCATCCCTAACCTGCCACTAGAATGTTCTCATTGCTAACCTCAGTGAACACTTCTGTGTCTCCATCATACCACCCTTCCCTGGCTCCATTCTCCCTGAAAAGGTCTCATTCAGTCTGGTATCCTAAACCTCCCCCCGCCCATATGCTGATAATGCCCAAAGTTTATTTTCAGTCCAAGCTTTTCTCTTCCATATTTGCTTATGTGGAACTGTAAACTTTAAGTTTCTACTTAATATCTAGTAGGTGTCTTAATTTTAACAGATCAAGAAAAGAAATTCTTGATTCCGTGGCCCCAGACTATTCACCCTCCCCCCCACATTATCTCCAGGTGCACAATTCCCAAAAGTGCTTAAGCAGGCTTGATTCTTCCCTTTTGATATACCCCATGCTCATCACCTCTGTAACTTTGGTCCTATGTTTCCAGAGTCTGTCTAGATTCCCTTTGCTTCCTTCCATCCCTTCTAGCCCCATCCTGGCCCAAGCCACCCTTATTTCTGCTCAGACCATGACAAAGGCTCTCTGACTTGTGTTCGGACTTTCACTCTTGCCCTCTACAATCTGTCTACTATCCACATCACAGACAGAAAGATACAAATCATGTTACTCCGAACCCTAAATCTTTCAATGCTTCCCATTAAGCTGAGAATAAATTCTGAAATCCTTAGAACGGCCTACAAGACCCTGCGTGATCTAGGGACTAATTTCCTTCCCAACTTCAGCGTGTCCCACCTCTTAACCTCATTGGCCATGCTTGAACCACAATGTCTTTTCTATTCATTGATGGCAACAATCTCTCTCACCTCCTTTACATCAGTCATAGATTCTGCATGGTTGGCCCTCTTGTAGGTCTTCCCATAACTGGCTTTACTGTATCATTCCTATCTTAGAAGAAATATCACCTCCATGGAAACCATGTGTACCTAATGTGTGCACTCTTCCTTCCCTGAGATTCCTAAAGATTGTGACTTGTTTTTTGTAACTGAATCAGATGATACTGCATTCAAGTGAACAGGATAAAGAGAGGCCAGAGGGACACAAATTGTTGGGAGCAATAGTTCTCAACCTTGACTGTGCATTGGATGCAAGATTCCCCCAGACCAACTGAACCAGGATCTCTGAGAGTAGAGCAAGGGAGTCAGTCTTTTTATGACCTGTTCCTCTGCCCTTGACAGGTCGAATGTGCAATCAGGGCTGACAGTCACTGGCTTGTGAAGATCACAGGTTTCCCAATTCTCTCCCCTTTGATCAATTGTATGGTCTTCAGCCTCTGCACATTCTAAGTCACCTTAGGAACAATTTTAAATACCAGTTCCCAAGTCATATCCTACAGGTGAACCAGAAGCCCTGAAGATGCTTCCCAGGCATTGGTATTTCAAACCCACCCCCCAGGTGATTGTAACAGGCAATCATGGTTGAGAACCACTGGCCTAAAAGGTAGCATCATTGGTAAAAATATCTTTGCTTAGTGGTTGTTTGGAGATGTTCCATCATAGTTTATCCTCTTGGAGCATGCGGAACGCAGAGGTGAGAGACACTCCACTCAACATCTATGCTCATTCTGTAATGGAGTCCTTTCTCTCCTCCAACATCCAGATCTAACATCGGAGACCTTCCTTTATTGGTTTTGGAAAAAACAAAACTGTAACCTTACGTATACCTTCTCTACCATCTCCACCTGAAGGTTTCAGCAAAAGTTTCCTTGTACATGGATGGCTGCTTCTGCTGCCTCAGCTAAATTGTACAGGAATGGTTAACTCAGGAAGTGGTTAACTCAGCAGGCCCAGGATGCTCAAGCCCGGCACATACCAGAGAGAAGCATATCCTTACGACTGGCCCTGGACTGGCTCCTAGGAGATGTCTTCTGAGCCTTGGAATATCCTGCTTGAGGAGAGTGTTTTGCATGTCTGAGGCCTCGGGCACCGTATCAGTTTGCCCAGATAGTTTTTGCCAACATATGACTTACAGCAAATGCTGGTTTTTGTGTGTTGGGAGACCCCCAGCCATGCTATATCAGTTTGACCTCTAGGGGGCAGGAGATAGACCGAGTAGCTGAGGTCACACAGGTGCCATACGCTATCTGACTGACCCCTAATAGCACACGTGGACACCAAGGCTCAGGTAAGGTTGCCTGCAGGGCAACCCATGACGCATGTTGTCACACGTCATTGCTGGGAGAGCTAAGCTACTCCCTGTACCCCTCCGTGCGGAGGGCACCCCTGGAAGCTAGTACTGGTTTTCCTAAACTTTGCCCGTGGGCTTTTTTCCTTTGCTGAATTTGAGCTGCATCCTTTCTCTGTAATACACCGCAAATGGAAGTACAAGAGCTTTTCTGAGCTCTCTGAGTCCTTCTCGTGAATCATGAAGCCTGAGACTGGTCCTGAGAACTTCTGACAGAGGGATGTAAAGATATCCCTCCTTTCAGCCAGGCGGCCCTCTGAAAGTTTGTTCTTTAACTGGTTATTCATTACTTAGAAAATACTTGACTCAGAGAAACAGTGATACAGAGTGGTTGGCTTCTCAGTAGCTAACAAAACCACCCTCCTTTAAATCATCATGAAGTAGAAATTAATTTAGAACAGGCTTATTTTCTTCATTGCCTCATTTGACTATTACCACTGCTGACTTTGCCTCGTGTTCTCACAATCCTTACACTGCATTCCTTAAAAAAAAAAAAAAAAGTATTTTGACCACACCAAGGATGAACAAAGCAATGTTGGCAAGCTGCTCTGGGACCCTAGGCTTTTTTAAAATTTTATTTATAACATGATCTCTTGGGGAAAATACATTCTGTGGGAGAAAGGGAGAAAGGAATACAACAGGTCAAGGAACTCATACCTCCAAACAGCTCCTCCCACTACCAGTTAGTTACTACTAGTCACCCTGCACCCATCAAACAGCCACTGGCTTGCTTTGGGTGCAGGTCTGTGATGCCAGCCACCAATGCTGTGGACCGCCAGGTCTTACCCTGTCCACTGGTAAAGACCATCAGTGAGCAAAAAACAGAACTGCTTCACCACATCTCTCTTCTTTATACCTCCAAAACATACTCCTTTCTCCTCAGTGCTGGGTGGGTCTAGATCAGTCATTTTTTTTTTAAAGATTTTATTTATTTATTCATGAGAGACAGAGAGAGAGAGAGAGAGGCAGAGGGAGAAGCAGGCTCCCAAGGAGCAGGGAGCCCGATGTGGGACTCGATCCCAGGACCCTGGGATCATGACCTGAGCCGAAGGCAGACGCTTAACCATCTGAGCCACCCAGGCGCCCTAGATCAGTCATTTTTATATGCAGCCATTTTCTGTGCAGGTCACATACATGAAACTCAGATTTACATTGAACTGCATCTCAAACTCAACCTAATTTCAGAATAGGTAATTCATATCAATGCCTTCTGAGGGCTTTTCTTGAAATTAATCCACAATCCTAAAGAAAACTGAAGTTCAGGTCCAGTGCATGAGGTATGTATGAAGTTCTTGAAGGCCATCAAATGGCAACTCCTCAAGTTTCCCTTCCCAAGAGTCCCTGAGTCCCAATCAGGACTCCTACGAGTTCATAGCCTATTCAAAGATTTTTTCCCACTCATGACTCCAATGGAAGAAGAGAACAAAGTGATGCACTTCGAACATGGAAGGAATAGAGGCAGCTGCTAGAAGCTGAAAGAGACAGGGAGACCTATTGTCCCCTCACAGCCTCCGAAGGAACCAGCGTTGTGACATCTTTGACTTTAGCCAGTGAGACTGATTTCAGGCTTCTGACTTCCACAACCTCATGAAAATAAATCTATAGTGCTGTAAGCTGCTCAGTTTGTGGTCGTTCATTATGGCAACAACAGAAAACTAATACATCATATTTATGGACCCAAAACTTCTTCTCTATGGAAAGAAGCATTCAATTCTGTTCACTCTGGGGTTGGGGGGAGCTCTGAAAAGATGTAGATTAAATTCATTCAAAGGCTCTTTTACACGTAGCCTGGCTTTCAGAGGGCTTCTCTTAATTTAGAGATAAAAGATCACAGGAAGGAAAAAATAGCATTTGGTAAATTTTTAAAATTATAACTTATCCTAAAGATATTTGCCATGGCTAGAGACAGTCTTTGTGGGGCAATTGGCCTTTAAATAGAGAAAATAATGATCCAAGTTTCAGATTCCTGCATTAGGGTTTATTACATGTAATGTCTGGGTTATATTAAACTCCTGGAAATCAGGGTTTATAATGGAATGGCTGACAGACCCTTAACTTTAATAGCCTTTCCAAGTACTGCAATAGTGAGCATTACTTTTTAATGTCCTAAAATGATGGTTAAAACACTATAGAATTTTCTCAAGACAGATAAGCAGGTGTTCAAGAGAGCAGAACTATTTAAACTTCATTGATTTATGGTCTATCTCATATTGAAGGCCAAAAGTTTATTGAATTCCCACAATAGATACCCTGAACTTAATTTTCCAAAATAGTAGGACTATTTCAGCATCCCCCATATGTATTAATTTCTTCATTTGAACTCTCGTGCTTCTGTGTTTTTAAAGTTACTAGGCATAATGAAACAGAAGCCACAGCCAACGTAGAATAAGTTATTCTATGTTTTCTTTTTATTGGTTGACTTTTTCAAGTACATTGTGTATAATAAAACCCAATGCATAGACACTAAATCATATAATCTAAGCACAAGCCCCTAACTAATCATTTAATCTGCAGAGTATTTCTGCCATTCTTTCGAATTGTGACTATGACCTAGCTTCTTATTTAGCATGAATGAATGTCAAGGCATGTGTCATAACCCCTTCCTTCTCCAGCTGCCCATTCAACCCACCCCTGACCAATATCTCCAATCTTTATGCTGCCTGACGGAAAGCAAAGTGGCCATCAGGAAAGCCTCCATAAACTATCAAAACATTTTATATGATGTGTTAGCATTTTCTGCTGGTTTACCTAAAAATCAATACTCTTATAACTGTAGGACCCAGCCCTAGTGATTTAGTGAAAGTGATATTTACTGTGGAATAAAACAGAAATACCATTAGCTCTCACAACCAACTTACATTAGAGAAAGTGAGAAGCAAAATAATTACTATTATTTAGACATGCGGATACCAAAGCATCCGATATCCCAACTTAGCTTTAGGACTGACTGTAATAGCAATAAATTCCTTTTCTGGAAAAATGGTTGGAAGGTGAGGCAGGCTGTGTTTGGAGAGGTACATGGCTCATAGTGCCTTCACTCCTCTGCTTTTGTCTACATTTCCATGAGTCAAACTGAGAAAATAAAGGTGTTAGAACCATACCAAGAATAAAGTGGTCATGCAGTCAAGGATATTGTAATCATGTAATCATATTGTAATCATGATACTGTAATCAGACAGTAGCTACACTTGTGGTGGCCAGAGCAAAATGTAGAAACCTGTCAAATCACTAAATTGTACACCTGAAACCAATGTAATGTTGTGTGTCAATTCTACTCAAAAAAAAAAAAAAACAAAAACAAAAAACAAAAAACCCACAAAAGAATAAAATGACAATACGTGATCAAAAAATGGAAAACTTAGCCAGGAGCATTTCAGGAAACCTTAGAACACAGTTTAATCAACATATCTATGTAATGTCTACCTGTGTGAACAGATTTGTAACAATTCAAGAAAATTGCCAAAGACGTGTCCCTTTAAAAATAAATATCAACATAAAGTTGTTTAAAAATGATGCACTCAGTGCCAGAGTGCACTTTGATACTCTTTTGACAAAATCATTTATAATATTTACTCAAAATCAATCTGTTTCATTGAAATTTCTCAGAATTCATTCAATTCTAAGAACCAAGCAGCTGGATAGAAAGGGAAGCCTCAATTTTTGAATAAATAAGAAAAGTTACATAAAACTGTATAACTTTCTTCTTGGTCAGATCATAAAATATAAAGATGGTTAATTTATACACACTTATTCATTATTGTTTATAAGATTCTGTGTCTGGTTTGTCTAAAAATATCATGGGCCATGAGTAACATCAAACTGAACTGTCCTCCCATAGAAAGAGCCAGTTGTTTGACCAAATTCACCTAAGCTTATGTTCCCATCTGCCTCCAGTGGAAGGTATGTTTCCATCACAGTGAGAAGCCCACAGGTACCGGGAGCCAGAATTCTACTCCTCTGCTTCCTCATCTTCTGTTATCGGAAAACTCTGCAAGAAAGCCAATATCATTTGCCACCTAACAATATTCACCATGCCCCAAATTTTCCACCATAACACCCCTCTCTTCTACAGGCAATTTCAATAGTCAACTGTGCTAAAATAATCCCACACTTTGAAAATTGTGCTTAGATACTTGCAAACAATAGTTTTCCAACTTAGTAAACCTTCAATATGCTTTTCCTCTCGAGTGAAATTTCAGACTTTGACCATATAAGTCTCATTGTTTTAACTTCAGTGTGGAATTACTGGGGATGGGAGAAGGGCTAGCTTGCCTTTTCACTTTAAAAATATATAGGAGAAAACAATGAATAGCCACATTTGCAATTTATCTAATTTGAAGAAGTCAGATAATTATGCAATAATTCTAAAACTAAATGCTGATTTTATATGCATATGCTTTTGAAGTTTCTAAGGATATTGTCTCAGATGATCCACATTAATAAAAGTAAATTTTAATAGCAAGTATGCAACAGGGAAGACTTTCTTCTTTGGTATCCCTATCTAGTGTTTTCAAGATAAATAGAAAGATAGATAGATGATAGATATAATGAAAGAAAGAATAAAAGAATGGAAGGAAGGAAGGAAGAAGGAATAGATATATAAATATTATCAACTGTGTCTGTCATTTCAATCACTTGGCTGAAAAGACTACAGTACTCCTCTAAGAGAAACAAGTGTTGCTTTTTTTTAGAAAACTACCTTAACAACTTGGTAACATCTGAAGTATGGGCCCGCTATATATGGACAAAGTTTAGGGGGGAAAAGGACTTAAATTACTCTGTGTAATGAAGTAAGAGAGAACTTGGAGTTATCCACCTGTGCATTGAGAAAGGAGCTGGGACCCTGAAAGAGGAAACTGGAAGAAGGGTCAAGAAGGTGGAAGCCCACAGCATAGCAGAGAGCCAGGGTACCCAGAGGGGCATCATTGTGCAAGAATTGTAGGTAAATTTCCAAGAATAATATTGCAATTGAAAAACATTTTCTATCTATGTGGTATGGCTTCTTTACTCTCCCCTAAGCCTTTAGCAAAAACCTGTTCTAAGCAGGGACACTGGCAAAGTGAGCTGAGCCCCAAGGAGAAGCTGCACGGATGGATCCAGGAGACCGTGGTGAAGGCAATGAGTCCAGCCAGTACAGTGACTGAAGAATAGATGGGAGACAATCCTGGACCTCCCACATGGATAACAGGAAGTTGCTTCCTGAGCGGGGTGTGGGGGGGGTCGGGGGCAGGGAGAGGCTACATCCTGCCATCCAGAGCTACAGTCTATTTAGTCAGCAGACAAGGAAGTTATGAATGGGTAGAAGAGGGTCCCAACAAGAACCTAAACTATGTCTTCCCCCGGAGTTGAGAAATGTCTGGGAGTGTCAGGAAAACCGGGAATGTAGGCATGAAAGAAACCAATCTTTTTGAGGAACTAGTGTGCCTTTGACTTCTTGTCAGCATATAAACATGCTCACATCTCCACCACCTTACACACAAACACACACATACACAAACCCCACTCTATTAAGACTTCAATAAGCATATTGTTCTGCTCTTCATCAGAGTCCTATATTTTATTTTTTTAAGATTTATTTATTTATTTGAGAAAGAGAGAGAGCAAGAGAGCGGGGGAAGGGATGGTCAGTAGGAGAGAATCTTCAAGCAGACTCCCCACTGAGCACAGAGCCCGATGCGGGCCGATCTCACGACCCTGAGATCATGAGCTGAAATCAAGAGTCAGACACTGAACTGACAGAGCCACCCAGGCAACCCCAGAGTCCTATATTTTAGAAGAGTTGTCTACAAAAGCTATCTCCAGTTCCCCACCTCACATCCATTTTTTAATCCGTAGCAACCAGCTTCCATTATCATCACTTCCCTAAAATTAATTTCAATGAGTTCACAAAATAATCACCTTTGAAATTCCATACAGCAAATACCATTTAGTCATTGTCTGTTTTCACATAAAGACAGAGACTCAAACAATTTTAAAAATAAAAAAGTTACTGATCAATGGTTTCAATTTAATAAGTAAAGACAATTTCTTATTTATATAGTGTGTTTCTTTTTGCAAAAACTAACAAGCACTTTTTCATTCTTCTCTTACTTTCCCTCTTTGCGGCACTAGACACTCACGATCCTGCTATCCTATTTTGAAGCTCTCTCTTCAACTTGCTCTAATCATCTTGGCTTCTTCTTTTCAACTTCATCAGCTCCTCCTGCTCAGCATGTGGAGGTTATAGAAGGTGAGGCAGGGCTTCATGAAAGACCAGCCAAATGGATTAGCAGAGGTCAGACCCTGAAGAGTGTTAAAAACCAGACTAAGACACTCAGGTTTTATCCTCAGATCAGTGGGCAGCCATTGCAAAAGGCAATGATAAGTACGCAGTAAAATAATGAGATTTCTTATTTTAGAAGGTAACTCTAGAGAAAGTACTGAGTGTATAAAGACCAGAGGTAGGAAGACCAGGGAAAGAAATGTTGCCCTAATGCAGCAATGGTCAGGATGTACCCACATCCTAGGGGAAATGAAGATTAAAAAGTGGACAGACTCAAGAGATATTCTGGAAGCAGAATTGACAGAACTGGGTGACTGACTGAATAAAGAAAATAGAGTAGACAACACACTCATGATTCTGACTTCTGGCTGAGGGTAGCCAAGTGGATATTCAGGCTACCCACTGAGATAACCTATATAGGAGGAGGGGGACACTCAGAGAGGTGGGCTTATGATTAATTAAATCTGGGCATGTTACATTTAAGGTCCCTCCACCCAAGTGGAAATGTCTGGTAGGCAATGGGATACATGCATCAGAATCTCAGGAGAGATATATGGACTAGAATGTAATTTTGAAAATCATGACAGTATAGAAAATAAGTGGAGACATGAATATGATGGTCTCCTTTCCTGTATTTACCTACTTCATGTGAAACTATAAGAACATAACCATAGTTGAGTAGGACTCAAGATTTCTAAGTCTTGGTGAGGAGTGAATAAAAGGGACCCAACTGGAGGTTCAGAAGCCAAATCTAGACTACGTTGCAGATATCACCTACATGCATCTATAAACATTAAGAGAGAGGGGCCAGAATGAACTAGCAGAACAAGTGACCTCAGAAGGACCAAAGACAATTCAGAGTGAAAAAGAGAAGTGTTTTAAAAATTCTCAGTGATATCATCAAGTCTTTGAGAACATATTATATCCCTTACAAATAAAACAAATTAAAAGCAGAAGCTGCTATGACAGGAACAATCAGAGAACAAGAAAACATTCCTCAAAATGAGAAGTATTAGTGTCAAAATTTAAAATTCAATAGAAATTCTGGAAGAAAAATTTGAGTAAATTTCCCAGAATGTAGAATAAAAAGGAGGAAATGGGATATATGAGAAAAAGCAGTTAGGAGACATACATAATCAATTCAGGAGGTCCAACATCGAATTAATTTACTCAAAATGCATTCAGATGCTCAAAGTGGCTTCTTTATTTCTTTATAGATAAATAATGTGATCATCCTCATGCACCCCCATCTAATCAGCAGGAACCTCTATTTTAGTCCAAATCAGTAAATTCAATCCAATGCAATAATTTTAATGTTCCTCGGGTAGAACTCCATCCTTTTAACTTCCTCTCCTTTCCTCTGCTCCCCAAAGATGGCAGCTGGGAAAGGAAAAGTGTGACACATTTGTGGCTTCGAGGGAGCATGAGACCAGACAAGATAGATGCCTTACATCCACGAACGTCTACTAGACTCTTGTTCATCTCTACTGCGGAGTACTAGGATTGGGGGATTCTGGGACTGCTCGTTGTAATAGTTGACCTTATTGTGTCTCTGGGTATTCTAGAATCTGCTATCATCTGTTCCTGGTCTCATTTGGCTAAGTGAGGGCCAGGCCTGCTGATGCTCCCTGGCTGGTGTGGCCTCGCTCCAGTTCTTAAAAGCATATGGAACTCTCTTAGCCTCTTCTTTGTGCCCCACGTGGATCATAGTCCTCATAGCTTCTGGACCCCATGGCTTCTGCTGCTGGGGCTCCTCACCCCTTGCCACAACATGCCAGGTCTGCAACTCAACCAACTTCCATATCTCCTATGGGAACTCAGGATTGCTCAGAATATAAACCCTGGCTACTTCCTCCCTACCATGTTGGGCCACTGAGCATACTTTAGGGTTGTGAACCCCATATTGGTTCTGAAGTTTATGGAACACCTTGTTCTACTGCCCCAATCAAGGAACAGCATTCACCTCAACTATTTAACATCATCTGCCCAGTGCGGTGAACTGCCCAGAGAGTATAGATCAAGTCATATCTCCTACTGTCTCCTATATTTAGCAATCAACCTATAGGAACCAGAGGAACAGGTTTGGGGCATTCCCTCTTTCTAGTTGGACCCTCCTTTGCCCTGTTTTAGGCATATAACGCTCTATGGTCTTATCCACCAAGCCTGCCTTTTGATTTGTGAGAGAAATAAGTAAAGGAATTTAGAAAGTTTCTATCTCTCTCAGAGATCAGTAGATTTCAAGCCTGTCACTTCGCTTTGACTTCAACTATCCCTTGTTAAGTTTCAGAAGCTGAATAGAGATTCATTTTTGTCTCTTTGCATTTCTACTGTAAAAATTCTAATCCTACTCCCCTAGGCAATTTGATACCTCAATTTGATAACCAGAGAAAGGGCCATAGACACAGAAGTGTAAAACGGGAAAGAATATTAATATATTTCAAAATATAAGCCCGTCTAATATTCATATACTCTCTTGAGAACCTAAAATATTTTCTTGAGCCTTAATGGCTACCTCTGGAAGTATGGCTGGGGGAGCAAGAAACAATGGGGGAATATAGAGTTGGAATTTTTCATGTGCTTCATAATATGCATTACTTTAATACCTTATTTTTTTAAGATTTATTTATTTATTTTATAGAGAGAACACACATGAGCAGGGGGAGGGGCACAGGGAGAGGGAAAGAAGCAGACTTCCCCACTGAACGGGGAGCCCGATGCAGGACTGGATCTCACAACCCTGAGCTCATGACCTGAGCCAAAATCAAGAGTCGGATGCTTAACCAACTGAGCTATCCCAGGCGCCCCTTTTAATACTTTAATTAAGGCTTTTGTACCAGGAGGAATTGGGAAAATACACGTGATCATATACTGAGTAAAGAAGATCTCCTCCATACCAGAAAGATGGTGGTGGTGGTAAGCACTGGCAAACAACTCCAGGACTCAGCTGGAACCGTGATTTCTCAAGAGCTGCCATTCACAGGGGAGGTCATGCGAGTATGATGAATAGGCCCAAGCAAAGACCCAAGCTGCCTCTTCTTGAGTACATAATGGCGTTATATCCTGGCCTCATAAATAGCTAGTGGACACGTCTCAGATACGTGATCCTGACATTCGGGCTACTGAGGGCTGGTGCTTCTATAGTTTGAGTTACAATCTACCCTTCCTTCTAGATTAATCTCAAAGTCCTCTACTTATTATTCCCTCTACCCTTATTATCGCTCAAGTCTTTATCATTTCTCACCATGCCTTGTCCCCAGCTCTGTATCTGCCACCCTCTCATGGCACTGAATGAACAGATGAGTGAATGGCTACTGACTTGCATTGATTAAAATCTATTTGGGACCCTCCAGCCTCATGAGCCTCCTGGTTATTCAATCAAAAAAAGTAATTTTCATTATAAAGCATTTCTTCAGTTCTTGAGACTTTGTTTTTCTACTATAAAAGGAAATTTCTACCTAATTGGTAATATACATATTTTAAATCATGTTAACCTATTTTCAAGCCTTACACATGTCATTAAATTATTTACTTTAGTACATGGATATTTCTGTACTCTTTTCTTGATCATTAACTCCCCCAAATAATTCATTTGACCAATTAATATATAATTTGAGTAAAGGGAAAAAAATATACCCAACCAATTTTTTAAGTGTTGAGATAAGTCAAACAGCTGCTCCTGAAGATTTAGAGTATACTACCTGACAGGCTGTTACCTTGCTTTGAAATAAAATGATTTCTAAATGCTGGCTAAATAGTACTGTTTCCTAGTAAACGAATGGAATTACTTTATAAGAGGAGTAGAAATAGCAGACTTCTGAATAGAAATAGACTTTGAAGGTGGCTTAGAAATTATTATTCCACTAAATGCTGCTCATTCCTGCAGGAACACACACAACACAACATCACAAGAGCAATCTCTCTCTCTTTCTCTTCCTCACTCTCTCTCTCTCAGTCCCTTTCTCTCCCACTATTTCTAACTTTGAAGTTCATAATTTCACATTTGGAATTTCCCTGTGACCTTAAGAAAGAATTCTCACAAGGGCTGGATTGTGGGAATTGAAATTATTAGTATTATTCACAGAATGAAACACGTAGAGGTGCTTTCAGAGCTTTATCAAGCTACAAAATTAGTCACTAGACTTGCTGGCAAATTCTCAAATCGCAAGTCCTGATTCCCGGACAGAAATATAACCTTACTGAATCATCATTCACAGCAAAAAGGAGTCAAAGGCTTTAAACTTTCCATACTCTATTTAGTTTCGAAACAATATGTGGCCAGATGATTTTTTTTTTTTATCTGTTAGTTTGATGTTTCTTATTTTTACAGGCCACTCCAACCATCCTTTTTGCCAGTAGGGGGACTAACAACTGACTGCATATCATGTGTAATAGTCATCCCCAAAAATCAGCATAGCTGGCAATAACTGGAGAGTAATTTAGATGCCTTGAAATCTCTGACATACAAAGCCATTAGTTCATCCAACTCTGACATCATTACGTAGCACTATTCTTTTTATCAGTGAAATCACTTGGTTCCTTCCAACCTCTGCCCTCCCACATTTGCCATAAAATATTCTTCAAAATGTGTAGAGATTTTTTGAAAGGTAATTACAAGAGTAACAAGCAAACCCTGATGCTCTGCCATGCACGCAAATCTCCCCATTATTGAATTAAGTATGGTGTTCTTTTCACCTTCCCTGAATGGTCTATATAAGGCTGTCCCTTCTTCAGAGAGGAAAACCCAGTTCAGAACAATGACATTTGCTGATCAATATGTGGGTTAAAAACAAAAACAAACAAACAAACAAAAACCCCTGGGACTTAAAATATAAGAACTAAATAACCTGAGGCCTAACACGGAATCATATAAATGTAGGAATAGGAATTCTTATTAAAATCTACTTGTTTTGAAATTTGAGCTGAATCAAGTACATAGCTGTAACTTCCTGAGCATTTGTCTTGAAAACTAATTAGAAAATCTGGAGATAGTACTTGGTATTCCTAACATGTCCCGGAAGCCTTTGTGTGAGTTCTTTCGATTGCAACCTCCCATTGGAAGCGATCCAGAATCTAACAATCAGACAAGCTTGACTCACCAAGATTCACTTTCTCAGTGTATATCACTCAGTGAGGACATGAGAACAATAACTTGGTGAACGGGGTGAGAGACAGAAAGTAAGAAAAGGTGTTCTATTACAATAACTGTAAAACAGCTCCCCGTCAAGAGTACATTAAGCTCTTTATAAAACAAATGTGTTGTTCCTTTGCTTTTGTACACAGATATGTCTTTAAACATGCAAGAGAAACCACACGGAGTAACTGGAAATCAATCATGTCAACATTATGCTCTGCTTATTTCTAAACCACAGGCTGGAATTCAAACCTAAACTTGACGGAATGTTCATATAACAGCGGGCAACGTGAATTTAAAAAAAAAAAAAAAAAGGACTCTGAGAGTAATGAAAACAAAAATATAGCCCATGACATTGATCTAAGTTTTGACAGACATTTTTGGTCAGCATAACATATGAGCTCAGCAATGGAGTTCCAGCCATGTACCTTTCAGAAAAAGACTTCCTGTATAAATAAAGTTGTTATAGAAAATGACTAGCAGCATCATACCCTACATATCTTGGCCAATAAGAAATTGAACATTAATGGAAACTGACTATTCCTTACATGTCCCCATGAGCTAATAGGTGAACCATCCAAGGCATCTGGAATTACTTGCTCTCTTATGAGCTGTCATACAGTTTATCATCCCAGAGCCAACTGGACGTGCGGGTGATCTCAAAAGCCCCAGTAACTCTGAGGCTAAACTCAAATTCCATTTGGAGCAAACGCACCATGGGTTGACCATCAGGACAGGTGGAAAGAGAATGGACTTGAACAAAACTATGTATCATGCTCCAATAATATGCACAGAAGAGAAGAAGGGACCTGGTGCATTATTCTTAAATTGTGTCCAGCCAGCATGTCAGTATTGATTGAAGAATCCAGTGGCAGAGAAAAGAGTCATATGTCTGCATTCCCAGATGAAGGGGTAGTCATCCACTCTGTTTCTTGTCACCTGGCTGGATCAGTCTCTCATTTTTAGGACAAATAATAATAAAAATTGTGAGCCTCTTAGGGTACCTCTAAAGAAAATATCGTTTCCACTACCCCCCAACAAATGCTAAAAAAAAAACAACAACAAAAAAACCAACCAATAGTCCTCCTACCCTTCATGTAAAAAGGCAGTCTGATGTGAAAATGTTTTCTCCTAAGTGATGGAATGTGTGGTCATGCACCAGCAACCCGGCGCTGAATATCAACTCGCCTATTCTGGAAGAAACCGCTCTGGGGTTGGACAGAGCACACGGGTGGAAAGAGAGACACTTCAGTACTTGAGGGGAGGCTGTGCACTCTATTTCAGAAGATGGAGGTTTATCTTCCAGCGTAGTGCTTTGATGTTATTCAAATGCTAACAATATCAGCATTTCCTCACCGCATTCAATACACAGGGAATAAAAGACATCATTTGCTGACATGGGGCTCAACACTCGCCGTCCAGCATACTGATCAACAATCTGCATTCAGCTTCCACAGCTAAGCCCGCCACATAACCTTTAAATGGTTCTTTTAGCACTTTCAAATTCCGGTCAAAATAATTTCCCATTTTATGGAATAAAATGATGAAACAAAGAATTCTAACTGTATTTTCTCTTCACTCCTCAAATGTCGCTTTGGGGCCCTGAGGGCTCCTTTCATCTCATCTGAGGGCTGGCATATGATGTGATTGTTAACATAGCTGGCCACCAGATGAAGTGAATTATCGAAACTGCCAAAGTTCCCACTTTCTTTCCAATTTAAACATCAATTTAACACAGAAACTGAAGGGTATTATGAAAGTTTTCATAGGAACCATTTCAGACATGAGGGAAAAAAAAAAAAAAAACACTGGAAGGGTTTTGCAAACAGCCAAACAAATATGCAATTTTTTTGAACATAAAGATAAGTCAGGAAAATGAATGGAACAGCAGAGGGTACAGGGTCTGAGCTCTACGCAACAGTGATGGAGAAGGACCTCTTTGTCTCAAATAAATGTGCTTTTCAGAACAGGGGAGGATTTGACCAAAGGCAATAATCTGGGGGAACTGTTCGGTCATTAACTAAATACAGTGATCAATGGCAAAGACTTCTGATTTAAAACATTTCAAAATGCGTATCATCAACGTGGACAATCTGGAATGTTTTTAATAGTCTCCTCTGGATTATTAGGATCCTTTTCAATAGATGACTCACTTTTTTCATGGAAATGGTTTTCTCCATTTGGATCCCTAGCTGTTAACAGAATGTGCAAGCATATGTCCTGCATAACTCTTTGGAAATGAGACCACTTCATAGTTAATTCATAACAATAGAAACTGACACTGTCTCACACAAAATAGAGCACTTCCTATATTCCCCATAAACTAAAGCATACACATTTAAGCCAAAAGGATATGAATTATCCATCTTTTTAAGCCTTCACAATACAAATGGCATTAACATGCAAGATGCATAAAGAGATTTATTCACAACTCTACAAATTCGCCCTTATCAAAATATGAGATTGGAAGACTTGAAATAAGATGTGAAAAGTCATAATTAACTAAGATTTGATAATGTGCAAGTTGAATACATATGATTTGCTAGCCAAAAAATTCCTGAAAGTTAACAACATTATCATAGATTTTCCTCTAGAAAATAATATTCTTTAGAGTCAATTTGTTATTTAAATAGATAGATGATAGATAGATAGAAAGATAGATGATAGACAGACAGATAACTTAGCCCTTTTACTATACAGAACTGCTCTAATTACCATTTCCATCTTAAAAGTATAATTTGGAAAAGTGTAGGACTATTAGAAATACATGCAGTGATGGTACGAAACATTAATTACACTCTCCTACTTTGTATGTTACCATATAAGGATTGCATGGCTGTTCCCATATGGATTAAACAGGGAATATTATTGACAAATTCAGAACAACCATATGCAAAGCTCAATGGCACTTCCAAATACAAAATACAAATACAGTATTTAATACACTTACAGCATGTTGCCTACCAAATGATCAAGCAATTTACTGAAGATTAGCATTTAAGAAACAAATAACACTACAAACACCATATGCACCTGTTAATGATTTATTGTTTACATTGGTGATATTCATGAGGTTGATCTTATGTTAAAAATAAGTTTTCAGAGAATTTTCTGGCCTGGCTCTCTTTGTGGTAAATTAAAGGAAAATTATAGAACCATCTTGCCAAAAGGGACCTTTGAGATCATGTGGTCTTATTTTAAAATGGAAAAACTAAAGCCCCAAAATGTCAGGCTGCTCACCCAAGATTGCAAAGTCCATTTGTGGCAAAGTCCCAGGTCTCCTGGTTCCTGGGCCAGCCCCCGAATTAAAGTTATCCTAATTTGCTCGTATTTACTCAAAACACATATATATTTTTAAGTCTTCATAGGCTCATCGGTTGTCCAGCACATCATCTGCAGAAACACCTAACTCTGGGCCTGACGGTGTAACAACCCTGCTCCTTTCCCAGTGTGATTTCACTGACAATGACTCACACTTCCCTTGGATTCACTGGGGAACAGAAGGAGAGGTTGACCTCAACAGAAAAACAGACATGGCTCCATGAAAGTCATAACAGAGCCTGGAAGTGTTTAATCCTGAAATGGGCTCCATGGAAAATGCCTTAAAAAGGGTGTTTTGTTCTTCTCCAGAACACTTTGAGAAACATAGTGCACAGAGGGCAAAGCCCCCTCCATCCTGCTGCCACCACCAGCCATAATCAGAAGGCAAAGAGAAAAAGCCTGAAAATTAAAGCAGAATGTATGGCTCTCAAGTGCACGCTTCAACATCATGTAATTCTCCATCCCTCCTCCCTGCTAGCTCACCTGCCCCCAGCATAAACAAGAAGAGTTTCCCCCCCAGACCCACCACCCCTGAAAAGTGTTAAACCAAATCACTCAAGTGAAATTCCAGACATATACCCAGATATAAAATATCAACTTGAAGGAAACCTGGCCAATCACTCAAAATGCATTTTTTTTTCCCCAACAGAGCCTTAGGAACTTTCTTAACCCTGAAATGTCAAGTATCCAGACAGGTTCTTAGTAAATTAAATCAGAACAATAACTGTTTCCTCTTGAACATCATTTTCAGTTCAAGGCAAATACAGCTCCAGCCTGGAACATTCCCTCAAAACCAGGATTATAATAGGAATTCAGCGTGTTCAAACTGAACACACTTGAACAATCATGCCAGAGAGCCTCCAGTTTGGGATTTGGGGAGGGAGAAAGTTAATTTTTAAAATATTACCAAAACAGACTGTTTTTATGTTTATCACAGAAGTACTGGGTCTTCTATGGATTGTGGAAATTGGGGATCCCTTACAAGGCTTACAAGGACTTGTTATTAAGTTATAAAATCATTTCCCAACCACCTAATAATTCAATATCCAATACCATTCATAAGGTTCTGAGTGCTGTCATTAGCTAGATAGATAAAAGGACTCTGCTCCCAAATTAATCACTAATTCCTTCCCTGGCTCAGTAAACCCCTCTCTTCCACTGAGCCAATTATAGTGGAAATTATCCTGTTATTTTAACTTTCAATTAGACATTTTTAATAGATTAAATGTAGTACATAGGAACCAAGCTATGTACTATCCATGTTGTTGTATGTCGACATTTTTCAAAAAAAATTAATAAACCTAAGAGTGTAGCAATTATATGACTGAAGTACATACCCAACTTATCTGCTAATACAATGCAATAGCTACACAAACCAAATTTAGTATTAATCATCAGTAATGGGACGCTGACCTGCTTACATAATAATGGCACTTGCCATCTAGGCCCTGAGATTTCCCTGACCAGGGCTAGTTGTATATCTCTTTTCAACATGGATTCCTTAAAGTCAAAGTCCACAGGGTGACAGTGAGATCACAGGTGTGGATTTAGCCATTTCGAAGACAGCAGGTCAAGTAGGGATAGATGATGTAAACCCTGTTGGAGTTACTATGTGGATTCAGACACCTGGAAATGGAAAGGAACAATGCTCTCACAAATATCTTCCCAGGGCATTCTCCAGATAAGTTTTGATACACCTTCGGATTAATTATACTGAAGATTTCCTCAAAGAAATATTGATCAATAAGCATTGCCTTGGCATGGAGAAATGGCAGTTTAGAAAATGTCTCTGAAATAGGGTCCAGGAAGAGACATGTTATAGATAAACATTGATTCCCACCGCTGTCTTGTTTTTCATATATCTGTACTTGGGTTTGACTGATACATAATTGCATCGAGTTGATTTGTTCTGAATACTGGAATAATAATTAACTTTTGCTACCATGGGATACAGAGAAGAGACTTTTTTTAAATTCACCAAATTTCTTGGCAAAAGAGAAACAAACTAGTTAACCTGAGCATTCTGTATATAATTATCTACCTCCTCACTACTTGAAGTGTGTGTCCAGGGACCAGCACTGTGGACATCACCTGAGAACTTGATAGAAATGCAGAATCTCAGATACCAGTAGCCCTCTTAAAGCAGAATCCACTTTTTAACAAGATCCCAGGTGATTTATGTGAACATTGAATTGTGAAAAGCACTGATGTAGTTGTGTTTATGATGTTAGAACCAAAGAGAAGAATTGAACCCAACATATTATCTTTACTTCTTTCTTGCAGCCCATGGAAAATGTCAACTTGCATTTGATATATATTATATAAAGTCCCACGGCTGAACAAGTAAAAGCCGAAGGATCTCCCTGACACCACTTGAGAAACCTGTTTCCTCAAACCATCAAATACTTTGAAACAGAAAATGTAAGGCTGAGAATCAACAGATCCAAACACTACCTCTCTCAAAAGTATTTATGTGTCCTTGGGTAAATCAGTTTCCCTTTCTGTGTCCATTCTGTGCTTGATACTGTGCAGAGTTCTTGGGATTCAACACTGGACAGGACAGACATGGTCTCTTTGCATCAGTTTTTCATACATAAGCATGAGAGGATTTGATGCAAAAATGAGCACAGATATAAAATGTCATGATAAGTTCAAAGAATAGTAAGCAATTGTTTAGTGTGGTGAAGGATATATGGTAGATATTCTGGGGGGATAACCTGGCATGAGAAGAGTTGTGTGATTTGTTCAGAAGTTTTGTCTCAGGCAAAGAAGGAGCCATCGCTAGAGTCTGGGAACAGGAATGAGGTGAGAACAACCTGAATTTTAGAGCTATTCCCCTGGCACTGATTGGAAGGATCCATTTAAGAGAGAAGAGGCTGAACCCAGGATATCCGGTTAGGAGGATACAGAAGTAAACCAGTGAAGAGAAGGTAAGAACCTGAAGGGGGAGAAGTGGGCCATATGGAATTAGTAGGACTTCAAACCTAAGGCAAGTGTGTGTGCAGGGGTGTGGGGTGGCAATGCGGGGCTGAGGGTGATGAGTAGAAGGAAGAGGTGTAGATAAGACCAAAGTTTCCAGGATAAATTTCTAGCAGCAACTGAAAAGAATGATGAAGTTGTTAACCGGGAGAGAGACCATGGTAGGAGGAATGGGTTTTGGAGCAAGAAAGGAAAGGACAGAGATCATCAATCATGGAGTCCACGGGCTTTGAGAGGCCTGAGGATATTTCAGGGGTGATGTCAATAGACAGGACAGAATGAGTCTTTGCTCCTCAGGCAAGATGACAGATGAAGGGCAAACTATAAACCAAACCCTAGAATCAAAGGGGAATGTGCTGACATTCTGAAGAACAAAGATATGGAAGGGAAGACTTCTGATGATAGTGTGTGTGTACAGACATCTCAGGAAGAACAGCAAGAAGGACAAGGTAGCACAGATTCTTTCAACTCTAAGGAAAGGATGCACCTTGAAGACAGGAGCGAGAGGAAGCAAAATCAGAGTGACAGAGACAAGAGGAGCAGAAGCGAGTAACCACTCCACCAATGGCAAGAGCACAAAAACGTGTTCCACAGACATAAAGAGGGATGGATAGGAAGCTTTTCTTCTATCTGTACTCTGTTGGTTAATGACTTGTGTTTTTGTAATTTCTAGACCTGAGAGGTAATAATTTCAGTGTGGCTTACCATACACCAAGTATTGGATGTTCTCCTCTCTTTACAAATGATGAAACACGCTCCGAATGCCCAAAACCTGCATTTCTCAATAAGGTGCCCTGTCCATTCACTCTCGCTATATTGATGTATACGTGTCCCTCTGAATACTAAATGCACATGGACCTCACTGAATACCAATGACTAAAGGAAAAGTGGGAGTGAGAACTGCAAAGGGAGAAAATCTGTTCCAGCTCCTGGCCCAGACATGGACTTGTCTCCTTTACTGTGTAGCTAGGACGGGGGCGGGGGGGGGGCACGATATTAGAATCCTTTGCCTAGTCGATGTAGAGATTCAAAGGTAAACCCACTTAAGGTAACCTGATGTTCTTTCCAGCTGGCACCTGCTTCTTGATTGACAATCTTAGGGTGCACAATTAAAAGACTTGCAGAGAATCGGATCTGATGAAGCATTACATGCAGCATTTTATTTAAAATTAGCACCGTAGTCAGTAACCGAGTGTATCTTCCCGTGTAAATCCACTACGTAAATACACTTGCCTCTGGTTGAAGAAGCACCGAGACCCTCTGTCCTCAGAGAGAGAGAGAGAGTTTCAGGCACTCTCCCTGGGACATCAAATTCTGATTCAGAGACTTGGGGGCAATAAATAGCTTAAGTGGACTTAGAGAAATATGCTACGGTTTTATCTCTTGCTTACCAGCTTTAGAAGCCTGCTTGGACTCCTAGGGAAGAAACGGCTATTTTGTCAGCGACCACAAAAACCCATCACAAGTACTGAGTATATTGCTGGTGGGCAATCTAAAGAAAGGATGGTGCAGTTTCTCTCCCTTCCCTCACCGCCCCCTGCTACTATCACTCACACACACACACACACACACAGTAAAGAGGAATGGGAACCATGAGAAATTCTAACAGCGCCATGTGAGCCAGAGTGAGTTGCTTTTGCCTTTTATTCGTGGGAAGGAACGGACAGGGAGGAGGAAGGAGCAGAGAAAAAAAGCAGGGGGAAAGGGGAACAGGACCATGAAGGCAAGTGGGGGACAAAGAAGCAGAACGTGGCAACAGCCACACACTGGACCCCTCACTAGTTCCAAAGCAAGTGGTCACTCTGGGTTAGTGGAGAAAAAGCAAGCAGCTTGAACTCGTTGAGATCCACTAGGGTCCATGCTCTAAAAATTATGCTATATTATCATGACCGTCCTTGGAGCGAATCTGTTCAACTTCTACATTTTGCAGAAGAGGAAACTGAGGCTTTCGTTGGTGCTGTTATTTTTCTATCACACAGATGGTCGGGACAATCAGCCCGTTGCTTGGACCGGAGAGTCTGGTTCAATCGGAAACACTCCCCCACCCCAAACGATTAATCCAGGGCCCGCCCGAAGGGTGACATGCTTGTCACATTTTATCCAGTCACTTTCCTCTGCAGAAAATGCAATAAGTCATGTTATTTATTCATATCAGATTCATAGTGGGGAAGGCATCTTAGTCACAAAACGCAGTGAATTTGCAACTGGTGGTATTTGGTTTTATGCTTCATCTAAAAGAATAGGAAGAGAGGGAAGGAACCAACTTTGATTGAGTCATCACTGAGCTCAGCACTCTTTTCACGGAGCCTCACAGATACGGAAAGATCCTGTGGCCAGAAGGGTCTAGTAAGAGTTAGTAACAATCTAATGGTTAGCTAAGACAACCATTTCTACTGAAGAAGAAAGCTGGTTATCACAGCCTTCGGAATTCACTCAAAATTGGTTGCCATTCATTGATTTGGTAGGTGACAAAGAGGAAGCTTCCTTGGTACAGGGTGAGTTTCTTCAGACTGAGCATGCTGTAGGAGCTTCACCCGCCACTGCCCCCACAGGAGGCTCTCAGCTTCCGGAGGAGAACTGGCCTCAGGTCACAATGTAGGCAAAGGGACAAAAAGAGGAAACAGTTCCATCTAAAGAGCTGTCTGTCCTCAAACTTCCCTGGGAGAAACAATTCCAAATCAAGGATTTTTTTCTTCTTCAAGCCTCTCCTTCCCCGCCTCCACATAAATCAGGTCCGTACCAGGAGCACTGAATTTTCTAGGCTGAGAAGAAGGATTCTCTAAGACCCAGGCACCAAAATTCAGCTTCAGAACCTCAAGTGATACTTCCTAAAATAGAGACTCCAGGCTCTCTGCACAAACCTCGCACGGCGCCTTCACACACAGGACCCCAATCATCCCATTGGCCCAGGCCTGACACAAGTTACGACTATGCATGTGGTCTGTTTCCTGCTGTTGTTCTGTCCTATCCATTCACCTCGAGTGGACTTCCCCTCCCCTGAGCCATCCCCTAAAGCTGCTGGATTCCAGCTCAGGAGTAACAGCGGGGGTGTGGCTGAAGCAAGATGATGGGAATGTGATACACCAGTACCCTACGGCTCCACCAGTCCAGGGGTAACCTGGAGTGGCCTCGGCAGGGATTCCCCACCTGCAGGCACCCCATCTTACGCACCCCGGATCTTCCACAAAGACAGTGGTGTTTCCAAGTGCTGACTCTGCTGAAGCCGAAGACCTCACCGGGACAAGTGTTATGGAGAGTGATTGATTGAAATTCAGAGCACTTTGCAGAATGATTTGTTTGACATTCCCAGTAGGAAACTCTTGTTTGTTGAACTTATTATTCATTCATATATTCATGAAAAAAATACAATAAATGCATAATCTCCGCATAGTGCCTCAATGATCACATTGAAATGAACCTGGAGCTTTGCAGTGCTAAGCAAGGTCTTTAGTTTGCAACAGAACGGTTTTACATCGCAATATCATTAACTGTGTCTAGAGTTTACATTATGCTTATAAATCAGCAAGGGAAATTTAACCTGCATTGTAATTTAAGGTTATACAGAGAATCAGACATTAAAAATGCATATGCATAACAATAACTCCTTGTGTGACTTTTTTTTTTTTGGGGGGCGGTTTCCTCTTCCTGAGTGATTTAACAATTACTGTGTTGAGATGTAACTGAGTCTGTTCAGCTAGTGTTTGTGTTTTGACTTTTTGACAACTAGAATACAAGCCAGGGGAAATGCAGAAATTATTTCCAACATCCATGGGTAACTGGGGAGAATGGCTCTTTAAGGAAGTTATTAGAGGAGGGGAAAACATACTGTGGTATTGGGAAAACACAGTCTGTCAAAAGCTGTGTTCTGAAACAACAGCTATTACAAGGGCCTAAAGCAGTAAGGTCAAAGTGTTGTGGCCCCACGGCTTCACTCTGGTTCTTCATGTTGGCATCTGTAGTGGCCACAATGACAGTCGCTGGTCCTCCTAGGGAGAGTGAGTGCAGGTAATAAAGGAAAGGACCATCACAAACCGGTGACCTCCTTTCAAAAGTCAATGTTCCTGTTGGTCATCAGAAGACAAAAAAAGAACCAAAGTGCTATATCATGCATGCTCTCACCCCTGAGCTTTCTTTCATAAATATCGCCTTTATTCTCAAATACCCTTCATGAAAGCTGCTAGAGAGCGTATTCTTTTTAAGAATTTAATTTACCTGACCTTTCTCCTGTTCACGTGGTAAGAGACTCCTGCAAACGTCAAAACCCACTCTGATTTCAGGGAACGAACAGCCAAGAAGAGAAAACCATCACCCAAAAGTGCTTTCTGAAGCCTGGGGTAGCCAGACCCTTGAGGTCCCTGGTGACCCTGACCATCGTCCAGCATTTGATTCATGTCTCAGGAAAATCTGTAGAATTGTGCACTTATTAAGTATGTCACATCAACTATGCCTCCTGAGCCAACCACAGCTAGCCCTTCACAGTCTCCATCAGGCACTCTATCCAAATTCTTCATCCATATCAATGACGCTACTTCTCGGTCCCCAAACTCTTGCCACTTTGCAGTGGGCTTCTTTTTAAAAGTTCCCTTTTCCCAGGCGCCTGGGTGGCTCAGATGGTTAAGCGTCTGCCTTCGGCTCAGGTCATGATCCCGGGGTCCTGGGATCGAGTCCCGCATCGGGCTCTCTGCTCCTTGGGAGCCTGCTTCTCCCTCTGCCTCTCTCTCTCTGTCTCTCATGAATAAATAAATAAAATCTTTAAAAAAAAAAAAAAGTTCCCTTTTCCCCACCCCTAACCCCGCACACGCATATTCAGAGTCAGTACACACCCCATACTCATCACTAACATATTTTGGGTCTGTCTTTCCATTTCCCAAACAACTCGTTGAAACCAACCCATGTTCTCCCCTGACCTTCTGCAAAAACACTCTAAGAAGACCTCTCCACCTTCAAAAGCTGCACAGGTTGATATACTCAAAGCTTGTAAATATATCCAAAGTCTTGTTCCGCTGTATACCTCTGAAGCTTATAAACATTGCATTGTTTGTCATTACCTAGTATTTCCTTTCAGAAATTTCTTCCCTAACTTTTATTTTTTTATTTTATTTTTTTACTATTTTATTTTTTAATTTATTTTTTATTTTATTTTTTTTAAAGAGGGAGAGAGAGTGCACACACACTCGAGTGCAGGAAGGGGCAGAGGGAGAGGGAGAGAGAATCCTCAAGCAGACTCCCTACTAAGTGTGGAGCCTTGTGCAGGGCTCCAGCTCACGACCTTGAGATCATGACCTGTGCCAAAATCAAGAGTTGGAAGCTCAACCAACTGCAGCAGCCAGCCACCCCTCTTCCCTAACTTTTAAGACACTTCTCAGAATTCTTCACCCCACCCCCTTTTTTTATGTCATTATTCTCCCCAGCTCTCCTTCCTTGCCCACATGCCTGTGTGGGTGTTAACTTTCTGTACATAATGCTGTCTTCTCTCTTCAGCCCTGCCATTTTCCTGAACTTCACTAAAAACACTTATCCATTTTGAAAATATCAAACTGTATGATTTGAGAAGACAAATAAAATAGGCAAAAGTGTGGAAAAGGCAGAGAAGAAAAAAAGTTAAACAGATTTTAAAACATTAGAAATGAGAAAGGATCCTACATAGAGAAGTACTGAAGGTTTTCTAAATAATGAGGGAATTATGTATTTAAATACATAGGAATAAATTTTAAAACAGATGAAATGCAAAAAAAATTAGCAAAAAAAGGTCAAAAAGAAGAGAGAGAAAATCCAAATATATTAGTAATAATAAAAGATATTTCAAAGGCAAGTGAAAATATCAAACCTCTTCACCTACTAAAATATCTGCTGCAGATATTTTCATGGGAAACCTAATACACAATGTATAAATCCTATGTTTTTTAAACTATTCCAGAACATGTTAAAAATTTTAAGTGTCCTAAATAAATTTACAAATTACCAGAACTGATACTACAATCAAAGAAAAATAGTATTTAAAAATACTATAAGCCAGGGCGCCTGGGTGGCTCAGTTGGTTAAGCGACTGCCTTCGGCTCTGGTCATGATCCTGGAGTCCCGGGATCGAGTCCCGCATCAGGCTCCCTGCTCGGCAGGGAGCCTGCTTCTCCCCCTGACCCTCCCCCCTCTCATGTGCTCTCTGTCTCTCTCATTCTCTCTGTCTCAAATAAATAAATAAAATCTTAAAAAAAAAAATACTATAAGCCAATCTCACTTATGAATGCAAACACAAAAATCCTCATTAAAATACTAGTACAATTATCTAAAAAATGTATTAAATAATAGATCATAAAAAGTAGGATTTCAAATATCAGTATAATTATTAGCAATGGAATTCAGTACATTAATAGAATTTAAAAATCAGGAAGTAAATTTCCACTTCTGCAAGGAAGGAATAATTGGTAATAGACCTGCTCTCTCACAATAAAGAGAAAACTGGAAAAACTCCAAGAAGCAATTGTCTTCAGACACTGGGTAACAGGTAGCACATGAATGTGATCCCTGAGGACAGGAAAAAAATTGAGGTCACTGTCTTTCTGCCTGAAGGCACTTTTTGGAGCACAGAACATAGAGTGGGAATCTAAGCAAATTACACTTAATTAGTAAGGTAAACCTCTACCAAGCCAGGCAGCAAAGAAGTGTGGGAAATTCAAACCTAAACAATCTCCAAGCCCACGCAGGGCTGAGAAATGTTCAATTTCTGGTAAGTCATAGTGAAGAGACCTCACTGAGAATCTCCCAACATACTGAGGAAAGATCCCCAAGAGGTTATGCCTGAATAGCAGGACTGAACTAGCTAAGTAAAGGCTACTGTAGGTCACTGTGACAAAGCGTAAAATAAGCCTGGAAAAGATCAAGGTGAAAACAAAATCCCATACCTTTGAAAGGAAAACTAGAAAACCAAGATCTTCAACAAAATGTCTAACATCTAATAAAAAATCACTATATAGGTGAAGAAGCCAAAAGCCATCTACTTGAAAAAGTTCCGTTTCTATCTCACATCATTCATAAAAATAAATTCCAAATAGATCATATCACTGATAAATACATAGATATGAAGATAATATAATGAATTCATATACCTGATATAGAATATCCTCAATTACATATATTATATCAACATATAATATTCATAAGATTCTGATATTATTATAAGTAGTTATAGGGAATATATTATATATTATAAATAATACAGTGAATTCATATAAAATAACACATATAACATATATAATGACATGAATATATATATATGAAAATATAAAATGTTTTTAATAGTCTTGTGGTAGAAAAAGCTTCTCTAAGCAAGACATAAAATCTAGAAATGTAAAGGAATGATTGACAGGTTTGACTACTTAATTTTTTTTAAAAAAGCTTATATTAGGAAAGATGGATAAATGAATTTAAAAGACAAGAAAGACATCGAGAAAAATGTTTGAAACACCTATAACAGGCATAGGTCTTCTGCAAACTATTGAGAAATAAGGTAACCCAATAAAAGTGTGCACAAGTATAAACAGGCAATTGACAAGAAATAAAAAATCTCAAATGGCCAATAAACATGAGAAAAACTTAACCACATAGCTTATTAGGGGAAATCAAATTAAAATAAGTTATGTTTTATTTTCACCCATTAGTTTTGACAGCTATTAAAAGAATTACTAATATCCACAGTTGGCAAGACTGAGAAAATGGGCAATTTCATAGAACCTGAGTGATTATATAAATTGGTACTGTTTGAAGATCAATTTGGTAATATCTACCAACATTCAGAAATGCATATGCACTTTGACCCAACAATTATAATTCTAAGAATCCATAATACAGAAATGCTCTAACATGCATACAATAATAAGGCAATATTAAATTGAGGAATCTATAGTAGGAAAACTTTATTGTTCAAATCCTACCTCCAACTCTAGTCA
>NC_138375.1:123444076-123464901 GCF_054177405.1 Leptonychotes weddellii
TTTACTGTGAGTCTCCTAGCATGGAGTAAGAGGCCTCCACTCATTTGCATGATGCATTGTAAGGCTCCAGTGAGTCACATCTATGTATATTCTGTCTCTCCATCAGATTGAAAATTCCACTGAGTCTGAGCCTGATGGTTCTTTTCAATAATGTCTTTCCAATAATGCAGTTCAATACTATGCTACCCAGCACTGTACTGATTACCTTATAAATGCGAAGCCATGTGGGTCTGACTCATTGTATTTGTATATGGTATACTAATCTGTTCCTGTGGGATTTCTCTTTCTGGGCACACAAGAAATCACAGTGAGTACTGAGCTGAACCAAAATTATAAAAACAAATAAAAGCCATACTTAGATAATTCTGCATGTTACCTTCCCACAGAAGCTTCTATGCACCAATACCACTTACGCTAAAACTAATACAATATCACAGGATACCAGCCTAATGCCAAGCTTTAAGGCACATGCCTATGACACAATATTGAATTAAATATGGCATCAAACAATCTCTTTTATCTGTAAAATTTTCCAAAAAATATTGAGTCAACTTAAAGTTGCAACAATAACTGAAGACAGATTTTTCGTGAGCTCTCTTGACCTTTCTTCTAATTTCTGACTCTGGAGGTAGTTCAACAAGTTCCTTGAGATCCTGGAATTCTCAGGGGGCATGAATGGGTTGACGCCCTATAGGCAGGTCTGTGAAGATTTTGAGAGGAGAAAATTACCACATGGCCCCCAAAGAACCAAGGCCATGAAGATTTACTTTTATGCTTCCCTCTGTAAATTTTCCCCAGCCTCTACCTATATTGAATTACACTGTGACCTATTTCTCCCAAGTTGACATATGTTTGTATACAGCCTGAAGGGAATGCAGCAGGTCCTGACATGAGTTTAAGTCTCTGAATGCAGAGATTCAAGGTAAGTCAGTCTGTCTATAACGTTACCTGTTGGCACTGCAATAAATTTGGAAATCAATTACCTTTAAAATGTCACTGTTCCCATGCTTGCATTCAGACTTAGACAATCCTCTCATTTATAGATTGATTGCAAAAACAATTCAGATTCTAAAATTTGTAAGGGAGGACGGGGAAGAGGAAGAGTGTACTAGAAAAAGGAAGTGGGGGGATTTTTAAAATCTGGCTTCTGAAAGTTATAAATCTTAAAAGCTCATTTTAAAGCCTAGCTACAACTAACCATCTTTATTTAATGCTCCTATTAAAAATGAATGTGATACAACTGCAAACATGTTAAGATTAACACAGATCCTTAGGACAGCAAAAAACAGTCACAATTTTCTGGTTTACAATGAAATAAAGATGC
The DNA here is from genome assembly GCF_054177405.1 of Leptonychotes weddellii. Classification (NCBI taxonomy): domain Eukaryota; kingdom Metazoa; phylum Chordata; class Mammalia; order Carnivora; family Phocidae; genus Leptonychotes; species Leptonychotes weddellii. The sequence continues at coordinate 123,445,401 of NC_138375.1, forward strand.
TTCAAAAAAATTTTTAAGGAAAAAGTGTCACTTGGCACCAACCATTTATTCATTATCCATCTGTCATCATGGTACTTACTATTTTTCAAGCAACCCAAATTCCTTTGTACATTTTACATTTCTTTTCCTGAAAGGTCATTGACAGTGTAGATGGTAAGTCGATACAATCATAAAACCATAAAGAGAACAGATAGCATCTAACATACCACTTACCAGCCAAGGCCCAGTGCTATTTGGAATCCCTCAGATCCAATGTCGCTCAGAGAAATTCTGGTTCATTTGAATAAGATTCAGTGCATAATCAGGCTGGAAAGACAGAGGAATCAGACTAAACAGAAGTGTGAGATCAGGTCACAAACTGGAGAAACCTGTACTTATCAAACAAAAAGTTGAAAGGCCATGTTTTGGATGCACTGTATTTTATAGGAGAATATTCAAAAAAGGCTAGGGTTCTACTTTACAGCTGAGGGCTGTTTCAAGGGTCTCTTTCCCTAGATGATTCAAAATAACAACTGAGGTATTGAAGCTCTCCACCTCTCAGTAAGACAGTAAAGTTAACAAATAGGTTTATAAATAATACAGCCCAGAGAACATTTCTAAAACCTCCTTCCCATCCTCCCTGCAAAACCCTCAACTTATACCCTGAGGGATAAGGAGCAACATTTCTCATGTTGTTACCAGAAACAAATACTAGATGCAAAATAATATGCTTCTTGAATAGCAAGTCTACCTCTCCATATATGGAATTCGCTCTGGAAACATGATGTAGCAAAGAATGAGTAAGGACTTTGGCATCAGAAAAATATGGGGTTTTTTTGCTTTTCAGCTTCCTATTCTTCAACCAATTATTTACTTTCATGAAGCCTCAGTTTCGTCATCTGTAAAATGGAGCAGTAACACCTCCCTTACAACAGTTGAGGCTCCGATGAGAGGTCCACACAGTAAAGCACATTGACAGTACACGAGGTTGCTCAGCAGGGCTACTTCTTCCTCTCGTTTTCCTTTTCTGTGATTCTGTCTTTCCACAACATGGTGCCTTTCTTCATACCAAGGGCACTGGCACTGTGTGCCAGGCTGGGAAAGTTTCACAAATATTAGGCAGCATCACAGAGTACTAAACTGATGAACTATAAATTACCAAAGAGATGAACAAAATAATCCACTTGATGAGGACTCAAGACTTTGAGATCAAATTAACATTTATCTGTTCTAACTAGGGGCGCCTGGGTGGCTCAGTCAGTTAAGCATCTGCCTTCGGCTCAGGTCATGATCTTGGGGTCCTGGGATTGAGCCCCGCATCGGGCTCCCTGCTCCATGGGGAGCCTGCTTCTCCCTCTCCCACTCCCCCCACTGTCCCCTCTCTCACTCTGTCTCTCTCTGTCAAATAAATAAAATCTTAAAAAAAATCTTTATCTCTTCTAATGAGGTAACTAAGTGGATAAATTGTTGGGGGATGTTGAAAGAAAAGAAATTGCTATTAAACAACTATGATTTTGATCAAATGAGCTAAGCCTCTGTGATTTTTGCTTTATGATTTATGCGAAAATGTACATGTCAGTGAATTGCTGCTAGGCTCCTTAATGTTCCATTTTGGGGATCCTTTCTCAAGTGGTCCTTCTTTATAAAACCCCGATTTTAGCTTGCTGCTTAGAACAAAGTATCAAAATGACAGTTAAAATATTGAAACTCTCCCTTTATTGGGAAGGTAACAAATACCACCGATGAATTCATAAATCATACAAACCAGAAAACATTTCTGTAAATCTCTTCCTCTCCCTGTTCCCACTGAACCATCAACTGCCTTCCCCGAGGCATTTGAAAGAGTGACCAGGGTATTAAAAATAAAAGTGTAGCAAGGTAAGCAAAAAAGAGACAGCTGATTGCCCTAAAAAAAAAAAACTAGGTGTCAGCACTTACCAAAATATGTATCCCAATGAGCACACAAAAAAGGAAACTTTTGCAGGGTTCTTGGCTATATAAATACTGAAAGAAAGGAGAGAGAGAGCAAGAATTAACCAATCACATCCCCCTCGTTAAAAGCCATTTGGCGCGGGAAAGACGAGTCACTGCCAAAAGAGCAAATAAGACCTTTTCAGGCCCGGCACCCAGAGTCTCTCTGACACAAGGGGCCACAGCATGATCCTTCAAATGATGTGCTTCCTGCCTAGGAAATGAGATGGATGGCCATACCCGACTGAGTGTTACAGTGGTACAATGGCAGCCTCTGAAGGCTGCTTTATTTGGTAATTGTTTGGGAATAGGTCTCTATACTAGCTACATAATTTCTCACAGGGATGCTATATCATCTGAGGGCTTCAAGTTCTATTCACCTGGAAAATGTAATCTACAATGAGAGGGGGAAAAAAGTGTACAACAGCATGACCATGAGTCTCTGCAAGGCGAAAATTCCAGCAGTAAAAAACCGCACACTGATTTAAGCGCTCCTGTCAACATTTGCTTCCTGGGGGCCCCGAGGACCAATACACTCTTGCAGGGAAGCAAATTTGGGTCTTATAGACAGACAAACCTCCTAGAACTGATTATTCAGTCAAGTCCCCAGGAACTCTTAACACATTTCATATTTTTCAATTTGAAAGAATGGTACTACTTATCTAGAAACCTCCTTTCTCCCAGAAATATAATCCATCAACAAAAATAGCACATCAGCAAAAAAGAAAAAAAAAAAAGGGAGAATTAAATGTCTGCCTATTTACCATTTTCTTTTCAGTGTCCTACACATTGATATATGGCTAATATCCAGCCGTCCATCTAAAACAAGATCATTACTTGGTGGGACCATTCTTACTGGGTGCAGTGAATGGACTCAGTAAAATATTGCTGAGTTGGGATCTCAGATTTTACCAATTCTGAGAACGAGCTTCACAACAGAGTTCATCCCTGGACAGTTTGCATTTAGGAAATGGATCTAAGACAAATGCACTAAAAGAGCTGGATATAAAAATTCAAGTTGTTCAGATGGGCTTTCACTCTGATATCCAAGTTCTGATACACAGGTTAATTTAAAATGTTCACCATGCCTTTTGATATTATCACCTAGAATTCACCAGTTGTTTTAATGTTATAAATTGTCCTGATACTCTTAGCCAATGACTCAGACCACGCTTCAAGAAGAAGGAGCCTTAAATGCATTGTCACTCTTTAAATCTGACATATATACCTACCCTACCAATTTCTACAAACATTTAAAAATTTGAAGCAGAAAAAAGAAAAAAAACAAAAATGAAAAACTACACATACAAATTGAAGTGAAAGGAAGCTGATTAATCATAGAACTCTGGTCTGGGTCACAAAAAAGTTGATAGAGCCCAAATGAAAGATTCAGTAGACTGAAATAAGTTTCTACTTCATTTCACTTCACATACTCTGTTCCCTTTAGGATCCAGACACCGTCCTAGCCCCACGGATATATATTTGAATAACTCCTTACTTTCAAAAACCTCTCAGTTTACTAAGAGAGAGGAGATAAAATACAAACTTTTGCAAACTCATAAGAAGAGTATTAAGAGAGGACCATCTGAGTAGTTAAGGATGGAGACGGGCGGGCGGGGGGTGGAGCGGGAACCTGACTCTTATTCCCAAGGACGCTGGAAGGGTACAAAGACTTAACCAAGGTTCAAGCACAGAGGAACGCACACTTCTCATGTCATAAGGTAAGTAAAGATTCTGCCTCAGAAAAGGGATAAGGGGATCAAATGACATCATTTGTAGCAATGGATGAACAAATATCTCATTGTTGATTTAAAACCTGTGACCACAGTAACGTGATCAGATTGCCTGGGAATAGGATAGGAGCTCAGGATTCTGCACCACCCCCATCCACCCGTTTCTACCAGGCCCCTTGAAACAGGGGCATTATCAGGCTTGGCCAAAGCACAGTGAGGTGACTTCTTTTATGCCACAAGGCACATGATGGGATGTGCACCTATGTGCACCCAGGGGAATCAGAGAGATTCCATTGGCCAACCCAAAATGTCATTTAGACTATCATGCTACAGAGATCAGACTCTAGCTTCTTGTGGTGCTAATTTCTCGGACATCATGGCAGTGATCTCACTGGGTAGAAATGTTTGATTAAAGCAACTCTTTCCAACTGAAGTCTTCATTTAAGTTACAACAAAACTCCTTGATTTTCCTCAATGAACTGCATTGTGTGAGCCCATCACTGTTTTTTCTTTCTCTCTACAATTTTATACCAACCGAGGAAGCCCTCATCAAGTCATGAGCAATACAGAGTAAACTCAAGAAAACTTCAATTTTAGATCTGAATGAAGACCCACAGGAAAATATCTATGGTGATTTCCTATAAGATTATGACTGCTGTATGGAGCATACTCACCATCCTATACTTCCCTCCCTGTCTGCCAACCATCCCCTTTCCAGGACACCATTGTAATAATATACTCAATTATGATCCCTAAAAAAAGAAACAGGAAGTGGGGATAAAAGTCACTTGATATACCCAACCAAATTTCACCATTTACCCTCTCCCATTCACATCTGGATATTATCACTAAGATCTATTTCTAAAGGCCCATGGTAATGGACCCTGTGATATCCATTACTGAAATGAAACAATTTTTTCCTTTTCACAAGAAAAGATGGGGTTGGTGTGGGTTTTGTTCTCATATAACGTATCATAAGGTATCTGTGAACTTTCAGAGACATGAGCTACCTCTCAGAAAGAAAAGAACAATTAACACCCTTAAACCTCCTGATTAAAATCCCCTTGCTTAGAAATCATGCTTATTCATGTTCTATACCAGAAACAGTGTTCACACTTTGATTCATTCATTAATAAAATTAAATAGCTACTATGTACCAGGCACTGTCCCGGATGCTTAGGGTAGACCAGTGAACAAAACAGACCAAGATCTCTGCCAGTAAAGATCTCACATTCTAGCAAAAACACTCTGGGTTTAGGACAGAAGTGACATTACAAAGAAAAGAAATGATAAACCCATCAATAACAAGTGTTGGAACCATTATTCACCCACCTGAAATAAAACAAAATTAGATCCCTACCTCACACTGGACATAAAAACAATAACAAACTTTCAGACTACAATGTAAAATATATTCTTTGTAGGAACTTAAAGTAGGAAAAATGTCTTAAACAGGAGACAAAGCAAAATCCATATTGTTCTATTTAATTATATAGTAATTCAAAGCTTCTGCAAAAAAAAAAAAAACAGCAACAAAAATCAAGCCACAGGTTGGAAGAATGCACATACATAATCAGGAAAGAATCTATATCCTGAATAATAGAGCATTCCTACAAATCAATGGGAAACAAAGATTAAAAGCCTACTTTTTAAAATGGGAAAACAACATGTGCAGTATAGTCATAAAAGAGAAAATCAGAGGGGCCAATAAACTTACGAAAAAGTGATCAATCCCTAAAGTTACAGGGAAAATGCAAATAAAGCAGCAAGGAGATGTAATTTTACACCCATTAAATTGGCAGACATTTTTTTTAAGATTTTACTTATTTGAGAGAGAGAGCAAGAGAGAGAATGAGGGAGAGAGAGCATGAACAGGGGAGGGAGAGAGGGAGAAGCAGACTCCCCACTAAGCAGGGAGCCCGATGCGGGGCTTGATATGGGGCTCGATCCCAGGACCTCAACATCATGACCCGAGCCGAAGGCAGATGCTTAACTGACTGAGCCACCCAGGTGTCCCAAATAGGCAAACATTTTAATGTCAGACAATACCAAGCATGGATGAAGATATAGAGCAATAGGATTTCTCAGTCACTACTAAGGAGAGAGGAGATTGGTAAAGATATATTTTGGAGAAATGTGGTAACATCTAGGAAACAGCTTTCTTGGGTGCTCAGGGAGACCTGCATAAGAATGTTCTTCCATTCGCACCACTGTGTATTCTGAGCAAAACTTGAGAAACAAATTAAATGCCCCATGAGCAGGAAACTACAGAGATTATACCATATTCAGCAATGCAAACCTGCAGCTGTTAAAATGAATAAACTGGGGCCACATTTAATTAACATGGAGAGTCCTCAGAAACACAACAGTCAAAGAAAATGAACTGCAGAGGGAAACACAGAGTATGATAACATATCCTTTCAAAATCTACAAAAAAGAGCTAAACATTTATAGAGGTTTAGATTTGTATAAAAGTATTTGTAAAAGGGGCATCTGGGTGGTTCTGTTGGTTAAGCCTCTGACTCTTGATTTTGGCTCAGGTCATGATCTCAGGGTCCTGAGATCAAGCCCTGCATGGGCTCTGCACTTGACATGGAGTCTGCTTAAGATTCTCTCTCTCCCTCTCCATCTGCCCCTCCCCCAAAAAAAGTATTTCTGAAAACCATTAACATGAAAGACATTAAATTCATAGTGGTGGTTATTTCTGGAATGGAAGCCAAGGAATAAAGTTAGGGAGCAACATACTGCTGTCCTCAATTCTAATTGCAATGTCTTGTTTCTTTAAAAATATCTCAAGTGAAGATCACAAAAACCTTAAGATTTAATAAATCTGATTGGTAGATACGTACATGCTCCCAGCTCTAGCCTGTACTTGTCTATACTTGTCTACAAATGTGAAATATTTCCTAATAACATTACTGGTTTTTAAAGAGGAGGGAAAATGAAATAAAATTAGATGAAATTTGTTCCTTTTGTCCCTGAAATAAGGCGAAAAACAAAAAAACAAACAAAAATGAGACCATGGGCTCACTCTGTCCGTTCGGAAATAAAACAAATTAAAAGAATTGGGCCATGGTCTTTCTACTGTCCTCTTCCCCCTGCCCTCACTCTCAAAGTATCACTGCTTGTCCCTGCAGTGACTGGCCTTTTCTAGTGACCTGTCAGCCCAAGGACTGTTTGGACTATGGAGAAGCCCTCCTTCAGGAAGAGTGTGGAAGAAGACAGGAAATGGTCTGCTAATACTCAACCTTGCAATTAGTAGGAAATATGAATTTCATTGAGCATTCTGTCTTTCAGTATTTTTTAAATTCCTACCTTGTTGAATTAGAAAAGTAAAGAAAGAGGAGCCCTTGGGTGGCTCAGTTGGTTAAGTGTCTGACTTTGGCTCAGTTCATGATCTCAGGGTCCTGAGATTGAGCCCCACCTCCCACTCCTCAGGGAATTGGCTTCTCCTTCTCCCTCTTGTTCTGCCCCTCCCCCCACTCGTACTCTGTTTCTCTTTCAAATAAATAAAGTCTTTAAAAAAAAAAAGAAACATATCATGATCTTGGCTTGAGAGAATAAACATGGTGATCATTTTTGGCAGGCCGTGGAATAGAAACACAAAATAATAAGAGTAAATCATTGCTCTCCCATCTTCTTCCTTCCAGACATGTTTTTCACCCCTACTTAAAGTGTTTTTTCTACAATGGTTTTATCCATTCACTTTAATTTCTATAGCTAATAAGTTCATGTGTCATCTTGTCTTAAGCACTTCACACCACTTCCTTTGAAAAATGATCCCACTCTTACAAAGGTGAGGAATTTAGCACAATCTTATTTTCCACACTAGGCTGATCTTGGCCAAAATAACTTAGGATTTAAACACAAATTACTGTTTTATTACATTTTTATATTATATATAGTATCATTCAAGGATAATTTTTAATGCTCAAGAATATCTAGACAGTTCTATATGTTTAACTTGTATCAATGAATAATATAGTCTTTTTTTACAGACTTCCTCAATTTTTACTTCTTTATTTTTGACTTTTGATCATTAGGAGCTGTGCTTTCCAAACTTCAATGTATGAATCACCTAGGGATCTTGTTAAAATGCAGATTCTAATTTTGGCAGGTCTTGGAAGGGGTGTGATATTCTGCATTACTTACAAGCTCCCAGGTGATGCTGATGCATCACTTTTGATCAGCAAGGAGCTCAAGTAAATTTTTCAATGATACATAAGTAGTGTGTTTTTTGCATCTTTGCATATTTGAGAATGTCTTTCTATTGTTTATACATGTGAATAACATATTCACTAACAACAGTATACTTGAAGCACAGATTTTTTTCACACATCTGTTTGGTAGATGCTCTATTATCTTTCAGTGTTCTGCATTGCAGGGAATATTGAGGCTCACCTTACTTGAGCCCTTTGAAAGACAGCACTTTTTTCCTGCCTGGAAGCTTGCAAGAGGTTTTCTTATTCACAAGAATTCAAAATTTTGCCATAATGAATCTAGATGTGTTGCTACTTTCATTTCATTTGGTGAAGACCACAGTGAGCATTTTTAATTTGAAAATTTTTCAAGCTTATGAAAAAATTTTTCTTAATCCCTGATTAAGACATGTGCCCTATATTTTTTATATTTATCAATTTATCAATTCTTATTTTCCTTAAATTGAATCATCTCCTTTATTCTTCATACCTATTGATTTCATTGTTGGAGATTTTAATACCTTACTTTCAATAATTAATAGAACTAGACAGAAAGCCAGTAAGATACAACAACCTGAACACTATCAACCAATTGATGTAACCAATTTGTATACAATGCAATGCCATACATTCTTACAATAAAATATGTTACAACATTGAAAATGAAAATGAAAGATGTATGGCTATACTTGCCAACATCAATGAAGGAGCTTCACTATAAAACTATTTTCATAAAAATAAGCAAAACTAAATAATATGTTAAGGACTATATATATATATATACATATATATATACTGTAGACATATACACTATATAGAGAGTATATTTTACTATAAATTTACAGTAAATTTACTATATGTATATTATAGTATGTAGTAAATTTACTACATATAGAATAGTATGTTTATATATGTATACATATATATGTATATACATTTATATATATCATAAATAGTAAGGAAAAACAAACAAAAGAGGAATACAACACAATTCAGTATACTATCTACTTCTGGGAGAAATGAATACACAGTATATTTAAGTTCTTAAATGTTCTACTCCTTAAAATAGATAATAGGTTTTTTATTTTTTTTTAAGATTTTTTAATTTATTTATTTGACAGAGAGAGAGATAGCGAGAGCAGGAGCACAAGCAGGGGGAGTGGGAGAGGGAGAAGCAGGCTTCCCGCAGAGCAGGATGCGGGGCTCGATCCCAGGACGCTGGGATCATGACCCGAGCCGAAGACAGACGCTTAATGACTGAGCCACCCAGGTGCCCCTAGATTTGTTATGTTTATTTCATTACTATCATAACCACATTCAAATGTTAAAAATGTCAATCATGGGGTGCCTGGGTGGCTCAGTCGTTAAGCGTCTGCCTTCGGCTCAAGTCATGATCCCAAGGTCCTGGGATCGAGCCCCCCATCCGGCTCCCTGCTCAGCGGGAAGCCTGCTTCTCCCTCTCCCACTCCCCCTGCTTGTGTTCCTGCTCTCACTCTCTCTCTCTCTGTCACATAAATAAATTAAAAAATCTTTTAAAAAATGCCAATCACAGAATCAACTCCTACTAAGATAAGTGAAAATAAAACTCAGAAAACAGTGGATGGGATGATGGCATGGGAATCTCTATAAATCTGCTTCTGCATAAAAGCAGTGAAAACCCTAGCACAAGCTGTCAAAATTAACTTTTCAGAATACAAAAATTGAATCAAAGGCTTGCAACTATCTCAGGAATATTCACAAAATATTCAAGAAATATTGCAAAATCACAGTAAGATTTTCAGGAATTTTAACTTGACTTACTCCCATCCTCTTTCCTATGCAAAGAAACTGAGAAGTATGGCCAATACACAGGGAACATAACAGTGGTCAGAAACTGATCTGAAGGGACCCTAAAATTAGACTTACTCAATAAAACTTTTAAATTAGCTAGTATAAGTATATTCAAAAAAAATAAAGAAAACCATATATAAAGAATTAAGGGGCCAAGAGAATGAGAAGACAAACCATAGACAGGGAGGAAATATTTACAAAAAGCATAGCTGATAAAAGGCTGTTATCCAAAAAAAAAAAAAAAAAAAAGACTGTTATCCAAAATATATATGAGGAACATTTAAAAGTCAACAATAAAAACAGGGACAATCCAAATGAAAAATCAGCTAAAGATCTAAACAGCTATCTTACCAAAGAAGGTATACAGATGGCAAATAAACAAATGAAAAGATGATCAACATCATAGGTCATTAGGGAACTGTAAATGAAAACCACAGTGAGATAGCACTACGCACTTAATAGTGTGGTAGAAATCCAGAACACTAATAACACCAGATGCTGGCAAGAATGTAGAGCAACGGGAACTCTTATTCATCTGCTGGTGGGAAAGTGAAATGGTACAACCACTCTGGGAAAAACAGCTTGGGAGTTTCTTACAGAATTAAGCACACTCTTACAATATTATCTGGCAGTCACACTCCTTGTTTTAACCCACATGAGTTGAAAACTTACTGCACACAAAAACCTGCTTTTTTAAAATATATGTTTATAGCAGCCTTAGTCATAATTCCTAAAACTTGGGAGCAACTAAGATGTCCTTCAGTAGGTGAAGCAATAAATAAACTGTGGTAAATCCAGAAAATGGAGTATTATTCAACACTAAAAACAAATGAGCTACCAAGGCACTAAAAAAACAGGGATGACCCTTAAATGCCCATTACTAAGTGAAAGAAGACAATCTGAGAAAACTGCATGCTATATGATTCCAACAATGTGACATTCTGGAAAAGATAAAACTGTGGAAACAATAGAAGGATCACTGGTTACCAGGGGTATAGAGGGGAAAGGGATGAAGAGGTGCAACAGAGGGGATTTTAGGCCAGGGAAACTGTATGTGATACTACAATGGTGAATACATGTCAAAATATAAATTTGTCAAAATCCTTAGAATGTATAACACCAAGAGTGAAACCTAATGTAAAGTGTGCTTTTGGGTGATAATGATGTGTCAGTGTTGGTTCATTGAGTCTACACTCTGGTGTAGGATGTTGATGGTGGAGAAGATCATTTGCTGGGAGAGGGAGGGAGCATATGACTCTGTACATTCTGCTCAATTTTGCTGTGAAACTAAAACTGCTCCAAAAATTAAGTCCCTGTTTAAGACAAACAAAAAAGAACTAAAGGAAAGAAAGACAACAAAGTCTCACAGAAAAGCATATAGCGATAGAGGATTAGGCATTATAAAAAAAAGAATCACATAGAAAATCTGGAGTTGAAAAGTACAATAACTGAAACGAAAAATTCACTAGGGGGAGTCAAGAGCAGATTTTAGGTGGCAGAAGACAGAATCAGCAAGCTTTATCCATTCTGAGGAACAGGAAATAAAAAGAATGAAGAAAAATGAACGGAGCCACAAAGAGGGGAAACAACCAAGCATACCAACATATGCCTAATGGGAGTCTCAGATGGAGAGGAAAGAGAAAAAGGGGCAGAAAGAATATATGAAGAAATGATGGTTAAAATATCCCAAATTTTATGAAAATTTTCATCTACAACCCAAGAAGTTCAATGAATTCCAAGGAGAAAAACCTCAAGAATATCCACAGCTAGAAACATCATAATTAAATCATTGAAAGACAAAAACAAAGAGAACATCTTGAAAGCAGCAAAAGATAGACAATTCAGGATATACAAGTGATCCTCAATAAGATTAACAGCAAATTTCTCATCCAAAACCAGAGAGGCCTCAAAACAGTCCACTGACATAATCAACCTGCTGAAAGAAACAGATGGTCCACCAAGAATTCTATATCCAGAAACATGACCCTTCAGAAGTGAAAGAGAAATTAACACATTCCCAAGTAAATAAAAACTGAGAGAATTCATCACTAACAGACCTGACTTACAAGAAACACTGAAGGGATTCCTTGGTTAAAGGAAAGAACACAGGAGAGTAACTTGTATCCACATAAAGAAATAAAGAGCACTAGTAAAGATAATTACATCAGTGAACATCAGAAGTATAAATACATTTTTGTAACATCTTTCTTCTCCTATGTGATTTATAAGACAACTTCATAAAGCAATACCTATAAAAATGGCAACTGGCTTGCAATTTGTGAAAGTGTAATTTGTTTGACGAGAATGGCACAAAGGATGGGGGGCCAGAATGAAATTATGTGAAAGTAAAGTTTTGTGTTCTATTGAAGTTAAGCTGGTACTCATGGAAACTAAATTGTTTTGAGTTAAATGTTAATTTTAATCCCAGAGCAATCACTAAGAAATAACTTAAAAATATACATATATTTTAATATATGTATATTTTTGGTAGAACAGATTTTTTTAAAAATATGATCCAACCATATAAAACATACTTTAAACTCAGAGACAAAAAAAATTGAAAGTAAAAGAGTAGAAAACAATACCATGCAAGCAGGAATCAAAAGAGAATGAGAATGGCTATAACAACATCATATACAATATACTTTAAGACAAAAATTGTTCATAAATTATCTTAGTTTCACCAGTAAGGGAATCAAAGCAGAGAGAAGTTATCTAATTGGTCCAAGATCACAGAACATGTAAGTGAGATATAGGGAATGAAATTGAGGAAGTCAAGCATCCAGAGACAGGATGAACTTAGAGGAAAAGATGCAATTCTTGGCTTCTGAATTTCAAAATGAACGTTTAAAATTCATACTGTATATACCAGGACTTGGCAAACCTTGGCCCCTGGCCTTTTTTTGTAAGACCCATGAGCTAAGAACAATTCTTAAATATTTAAATGATAAAAAAAAATGTGAAGAATGTTTCATGACACATGAACGTCGTATTAAACCATTGTCAGTTCTCTGCATTTTGTCAGAATCAAAACTGAATATTCTCATGTCATATCATACAGCAGTTCCATGGTTTAGTAGAGATGAAATTTCATTTCCATTTTTTTAATTTAAATTCAAGTTAGTTAACCTATAGTGTATTATTAATTTCAAGGTAGAATTTAGTGTTTCATCAGTGCTCAGTGCTCATTACATCACGTGCCCTCCTTAACGCCCATCATCCAGTTACCCCATACCCCACCCCTCTCCCCTCCAGCAACACTCAGTTTGTTTCCTAGAGTTAGGAGTCTCTTATGGTTTGTCCCCCTCTGTTTCTACCCTATTTTATTTTTCTTTCCCTTCCCCTACATTCATCTGTTTTGTTTCTTAAATTCCACATATGAGTGAAACCATATGGTATTTGTCTTTCTCTGACTTATTTTGCTTAGCATAATACCCTCCAGTTACATCCACATCATTGCTAAAGGCAAGATTTCATTCTTTCTGATGGCTGAGTAGGATTCTATTGTATATATATACCACCTCTTCTTTGTCCATTTATCGGTCAGTAGACATCTGGGTTCTTCCCATAGTTTGGCTATTGTGGACATTTCTGCTATAAACACTGGGATGCATGTGCCCCTTCAGATCACTATTTTTGTATCCTTTGGATAAATACCGAGTAGTGCAATTGCCGGGTCATAGGGTAGGTTCCATTTTCAACTTTTTGAAGAACCTCCCTACTCTCTTCCAGAATGGCTGTACCAGTTTGCATTCCCCCCAGCAGTGTAAGAGGGCTCCCCTTCCTCCGCATCCTCACCAACATCTGTTGTTTCCTGAGTTGTTAATGTTAGCCATTCTGCCCCCTGTGAGGTGGTATCTCATTCAGGTTTTGATTTGTATTTCTCTGATGATGAGTGATGTTGAGCATTTTTTCATGTGTCTGTTAGCCATTTGGATGACTTCTTTGGAGAAATGTCATTTCTATTTTTGGAGTTCAAGGCCAAGACTGAAATTTTTCTGAATGACAAGAACTACCTCCAACCAGGATTATCCAACACTGAATGGCTTTTGAAATTAGTTTTGCTGAAGACACTATAATGTTTTTACAGGTAAAAGCTTTCCCTCAGGTCTTTAGCTCTGGCCGTGACAACGTAGATGATACTGGACTAACCCTCCCATGGAACATAGTCATAGAAGCAGGACGACATAATTTAAAATTGTTTGAAGGCATTATAGGCAGAATGAAGGCTCCATTTAAGGGGCTTTGCTTTCCTTAAGAAAAGGAAAACACAGGAAATGAACTCTATGCTCACTTTGGCTTTTTTTTCTAAGACCATTCAATTTACAGAGGTGAGGAAGGAAGAGTGCTCAGGCTAAAACAGGTGTCTTGCTGGGCTGACAAGGCAGAGGTCCAAGTCAGGGCAGCCGCAGAGGCTAAAATACAAGGGCAAAGTCTCAGAGACCAGGGGACTACAGAGAAGAGAACCTCAAAACGTGTCAACCAATCTCCCTTTTGTAGTCAGCCTTTAGGCTTTATGTGTATAGAATTATAGCACATACACATGCGTGCACACACACACATGCATACACAGCAGAAAACAGTAGCTGCAAGTCTAGAAAGCTAAGCACAGAGGTGAGCAGCCTCCTGGTGCTGGGAGACAGATGTTAGAGTTCCAGGCCCAAGCCAAACGAGAAGGGCTAGAATTTCTTTGTACTCAGAGAGCTGCACCCTTACTAGGAGTAAGGGGAAAAAACCTGAGCCCTAACAAAAACAATTTATAGGAACAGAATGATTTGCTATACCCATCTCCCTGCCAAAAAAATTTAAGCCACTTTGATTCACTTTTTAGCCCATGGTCTATTTTGGTTTGGTCTACTATCAGTCATGTGCTAATAAAAGTTTCACAACCAGTTCTCCAAGGGCAAAAAATCCTGATTTGTAGCATTTGCCCATTTCTATTGTGCACATATTCCGACCATGACCAATTTCAAGCTACCAGTATGACATCACTGAACACAGATTTGGGGAGAGATGTGCATAAGTGACTCTCACCTGCTGATGTGACCCCCAGCACACTCCTGAAACCATGCAGCCTAAACCCTGGGATTCATCTCTTCAAACACAACAAAAAAGAAGGAATGACTTCATAAACCCAAATACATATCATAATTCAGCATTTGTTTTAACATTTGGAAATGTTGAATTAATGTGACTATCTCTTCAGAGATTTTCTTTTCTGTAAGGTAAGACCTGCAATATAACATTATTCTTGAACATAATCTCTTCTTTGGACTACAGGATGAGTCTCTCTCATTCAAAGACAAACAAAAGAAGTGTGTTGGACACCAATGAAAATTGTTTTCCATGGATTTACCTTAAACTCGTGTTGATGAAATATAATTGGATTCAACAAATACTCCACACATGGAGTATGTACTCTATTTAAGACCTTCTGCAGTGGAATGAAGGGTTTCCTACATCTTCAATTGTTCTTATCAAAACAAATATTCAACAGTCCAAAAGAAAACTTGTTATAAGGAAATTTGTATTTTTCAAGATTGCAGGGAGTGGGGACTGGGGCTGCAGGGAACCCAAAGCAAAGAGCAGGGATATAATAGCATACATAAGGTTGAAAGATTAGAAGATGAAAATACTGGATTCCAAGTCTCCATCTCTTGTCCTTTTAGTAGCATATGAACTCAGTCTGAAGCAACCTCCACAATGACCCATGACCAACAGGGGACATGTTTCCATCCTGGTTTCATGAATTGGGGATCAAATTACCTTATTTGTGGCTCTCCTCCACCGCCAGGGAAGAGTCAGCCAAGTTCTTTTGGGCTGTTTGCATATGTGTAAATCCCCCTTTTTCTAGCACTTAGGAAAAGTATTCTTTTTCCTCCTGAAACCTTGGCCTTATAATGTCCATAACACAGGTCTCTTTGAGGAGGAAAAAAATCTTATTTGATTCTCTAGAGGTGATGGCTTCACTTCCCTTTGTATCTTGATGTATAAAAACATATATTCTAATATTACATTCTCTATCCTGCTGAAATTCATGTTTGCCTGGGCTTACATGATTCCACTTGGGCTAACTTCTGCTTAGCTCTCTTGAACTTAGTTTATCAGACATAGTAATATGGGAAAGTGTACTGGTTTCCTACTGCAGCTGTAACAAATTACCATAAATTTAGTAGCTTATAACAACATAAATTTATTATCTCACAGTTCTGGGCATCAGAAGTCTGAATTGGTCTCTCTGGACTAAGACTGCTGCATCAGCATGGCTGAATTCCTTCTGGAGGCCCTAGGGGAGAATTTTTCTTTACCTTTTTCAACTTCTACAGGCCATGTGCCCCACTCAGCTCATCCATCTTCAAAGCCATCAATGACCACCAGGTCTCTCACACTTCATATCACTCTGATAGTGACTCTCCTGCTTCCCTCTTTCACTTGCAAGGACAGTGGTAATCACACTAGGTCAACCAGGATAAACCAAGATAGTCTGCCCAACTCACAGTCAGCTGATTAGAACCTCCATCCCCCTTTGCCATATAACAGAACACATTCATAAATTCTAGGGACGAGAATGTGGACATTATAGGAGGGCCATTATTCTGCCTACTGCACAAGGGAGGGAATAACAGCTAGAGAAAGACCAAAGAAGATGTAGAACATTTTTACAAGTCCATTTGTTCTCAAAAAAGTCATGATGTATTATCATTACAAAACAAAATATGTAATTTGTAATGGTCAGTCCTTCTCTCCTATGTTTGTGTGGCTGAGACCCGCTCTCTTCACAAATGGAATACCCTTAGGAGTGTCCCTACAATAGGGAGGTGCTTCGTCTGTTGACTAGACTTCAAAAGTTGCTCCACGCTACTCCAAAGTGAAAGCATAAAAGCCACTCATTTCACAGATAAAGAAACAGAGGTCCAAAGAGGTGAGACAATTCACCCACATTTTCACACTAAGCAAGCTAGAGAGAGCCTTAGAAACCCAGTCTCTTGATTCTCCACTCAGGGCTCTTGTCCTATCCAAGGCCACACGCCAGTGACTGAGGGTCTACAAAAACTTTCCTACCGTTAGCATTAGGGAGAAGTTGAGTGTAGAACCCATCACTCTTGAAAAGGAAAATGATGCCATTCCCTTTAGTGTGATAAAAACCCATCCCACTCTCATCTCATTGCTAGTGTAAGTGCTGAGACAATCTACAAGGGCAAGGAAATCGAGTAGATGATAAATTAGTTCCCAACATTCCTGTGGCAAACAGTGTTGATTAGCTGACACCAAAGTTATTCCAAATCCCCTCACAGAAAAGAGATTATAAAATACAAATGCTCTTTTTTTTTTTAACACCATTCAGTGAGAAATAAGAATTGTGCCAAAAGGATCAATGGTGTTCTGTGAAAGCTTTTGCCTTCATGATAAATGGACAGTCACACCTAGGTTGTGTCTTCCCTTGTATTCCTATGTGGACAACAAGAGCTTTTTTTCTTTGTTTTCCGCTCTGTTCCAAGCATTAGAAAGTACCTAAAACATGCCTAGATATTTCCGAATAAATGAATTTTGTTGAACAATGCCAGCAGTTACACCAGCTATTTGAAATACAGAGAGAAAATCAGGTGAATCCCAGGGATATCCTCCTTGACATCATTGTGCCACTGAATTAATACCAACAGCTGCCTCCCTCCCTGTTGTTATATGAAAAAATTTAATTCTACTTGATATTCACTTATGTCTGATTTTCTGTTACTTGCAGCCAAAAGCATTACTTACCTATAGAGTCACTTTATGCACCACAAGTCTGCAAATCAGACATACAAAAACAGCTGCCTAGGGCACCTGGGTGGCTCAGCTGGTTAAGCATCTGCCTGCGGCTCAGGTCATGATCCCAGGTCCTGGGATGGAGTCCCAAGTCGGGCTCCCTGCTCAGAAGGGAGGCTGTTTCTCCCTCTCCCCTTCTCCCCTTCTCGTGCCCTCTTTCTCTCTTGTTCTCACTTTTTCTCAAATAAATAAAAATTAAAAAAAAAAAAACAGCTGCCTCTAGCATAGGGAAAATTTATAAAGTGACAGTAATGTTCAATATCTTGATGGGGTGAAAATGTTCAATATCTTGATAGAGATTCAAGTGTGCAATTTTCAAAACTCAGTAAAATTACATTTAGGATTCATACATAATTGTATCTAAATTTTAACAAAGAGAATAAAAGCTGTAAACAAATGTTGAACTCAACTGAGAGGACCATATGGTCTTCTCTCTCCTCTTATTAATGTGTTCTATCACATTGATTGATGTGTGAATGTTGAACCACTTTTGCATCCCAGTGATAAATCCCACTTGGTCGTGGTGGATGATCCTTTTAATGTGTTGTTGGATCCTATTAGCTAGGATTTTGTTGAGAATTTTGGAATCCATATTCATCAGGGATATCAGTCTGAAATTCTCCTTTTTGATGGGGTCTTTGCCTGGTTTGGGGATTAAGGTAATGCTGGCATCATAGAATGAGTCTGGAAGCTTTCCTTCTGTTTCTATATTTTGAAACAGCTTCAGGAGGATAGGTATTATTTATTCTTTGAATGTTTCCATCAGGGAATCCATCAGGCCCTGGACTCTTGTTTTTTTGGGAGATTTTTGATCACTGCTTCAATCTCGTTACTGGTTATTGGCCTATTCAGGTTGTCCATTTCTTCCTGTTTCAGTCTTGGCAGCTTATAGGTTTCCAGGAAGGCCTCCATTTCATCCAGATTGCTCAGTTTATTGGCATACAGTTGTTGATAATAATTTCTAATAACTGTTTCTATTTCCTTGGTGTTAGTCGTGATCTCTCCCCTTTCATTCATAATTTTATTAATTTGGGTCCTTTCTCTTTTCTTTTGGATAAGTCCGGCCAGTGGGTTATTGATCTTATTCTTTCAAAGAACCAGCTTCTAGTTTTGTTGACCTGATTTACTGTGTTTCTGGTTTCTAATTCATTGATTTCTGCTCTAATCTAATTTCTCTTCCAATGTATGGCTTAGGCATCGTTTGTTGCTTTTTCTCTAGTTTTTTAAGGTTTGAAGTTGGTTGGTGAATTCAGGATTTTTCTATTTTTTTGAGTGAGGCTTGGATGGCTATGTATTTCCCCCTTAGGACCGCCTTTGCAGTATACCATAGGTTTTGGACCAATGTGTTTTCACTCTCATTGGTTTCCATGAATTGTTTAAGTTCTTCTTTGATTTCCTGGTTGACCCAAACATTCTTGAGCAGAGTGTTCTTTACCTTCCAAGTGTTTGAATTTCTTCCAAATTTTTTCTTGTGATTGAGTTCCAGTTTTAAAGCATTGTGGTCTGAAAATATGCAGGGAATAATCTCAATCTTTTGGTATCAGTTGAGACTTGATCTGTGACCCAGTATGTGGTCTATTCTGGAGAAAGTTCCATGTGCGTGCAAGAAGAATGAGTATTCTGTTGGTTTAGGGTGGAATGTTCTATATATATCTATGAGGTCCATCTGGTCCAGTGTGTCATTCAAAGCTCTTGTTTCTTTGTTGATTTTCTGCTTAGATGATCTGTCTGTTGCTGAGAGTGGAGTATTGAGGTCTCCTACAATTAATGTATTGTTATCAATATGACTCTTTTGGTTAACAGGTGGCTTATGTAGATGGCTGCTCCCATGTTGGGGGCATAGATATTTACAATTGTTAGATCTTCTTGTTGGATAGACCCTTTAAGAATGATATAGTGTCCTTCTGTGTCTCTAACTACAGTCTTTAGCTTAAAATCTAATTTGTCTGATATAAGAATTGCTACCCCAGCTTTCTTTTGAGG
>NC_138375.1:123465401-123497618 GCF_054177405.1 Leptonychotes weddellii
TTGACCACAACCCAAGCAAGATGCACCTGTTTTATAGGGACCTAGGGTTGCCAGCCTCTTGTTTTCCCAGCCTGTCTTCTGGGGGAGGGGCCTGCTGCACTGTTACACAGGCAACTACGTTTGGGCAGAGTTGCCCTGCCCCCTGTGGCAGGGGGTAGGCTCAGTGAAAACCAGTTTTGTGGGGGCTTTTGTTCTCTGGTGGCTTTCCCTGGTGGTTTTCCGCGTCTCTTCTGAGAGTCAGAGCAAAAGAGATCATTTCCAACCCTCTGCCTCAGAGTGGAGAGATCACAGTCTGTTCTTCAGTGAGCTCTCCAGTCCACACTATCTCCATTTCTGTCTGTGCTGCTATAAACTGCAGCGTCCTGGGTTGGCGCCCCTCAGCAGCGCTCCCAGTCCTCACCTCCATGTTGGGGCACGTCTCTGCCCTTTGTGCTTCTAAACCACCAGCCACCCCCAGTTTGCACGTGAGGCCGCGCTGCTCCAGGTTTCAGTCTGGGGGGCTGCCCTAAAGTCCTTTCCCCATCACTACTGGTCTGTGAGTCAGTGCCCCATCCACAGCACAGGAGGCTGTCGCTCACCAGCGGTGTAGGATCCCAAAGGCTGGCTCCCTCCCCTTCCATTTATCCTCCAATATCTGCCCACAGAATCATGGCTCCCTGCTTCATACCTCGAAACCAACTGCCTGCGATATTCTGTTTGTAGAGATCCAGATCTATCTTCTTACATCTCAGTCTGATTTCGTGGGTGTTCAGAGTGGTCTGGTAGATATCCAGCTCAATTCTGGGGACTGGTTGGAATAGGGTCCCCTACTCCTCTGCCATCTTTTCACAAATCCTATATGATATATCTTTTAAAAGCACATGGAAATACTGGATTAAATATAGCTAGCATCACCTTACAGGCATAGGTGAGATATGAAAAAAATAAGCATAGTCTCCAGAAGTCAGACCCCCAGAGCTCAACTAAGAACCACCTGCAGAGCCCTCACCATCTGACAGAGTAGAATACATTTGACCAGTGATCAAGTGTGAGAACAGAGACACCAAAAGGAGTAACTATAGAGACAAAAAATTTCATTAAGTAAGTATTATAACAAATATTTGAAAAACAGTAACAGCTTTATGGGCAAGTGTACAGAGGATTGTCTAAATAAGTAATCTTCAAAATATTTGAAATTACAGTTTGATCAGGAAAAAACAATTATTGATCATGACCTCTGTAACTGTTAGTGTTCTTCAAGGCAAGAGAACCAATAGGATAGATATAGATATAAAGATATAGGTAGATATATGCATACATATATATACTCATATACATATTGAAAAAGATTTATTATGAGAGATTGGGTCAAACAGCTGTGGAGGCTGAAGATTCCTTTGACCCACCTTCTGCAAGCTGGAAGCCCAGGAAATCTGATGGTATAGTTCCAGGCCAAACCACAAGGCTTGAGAATGGGGAGGCCACTAGACTAAGTCCCTGTGTGTGTTTGAAGGCTCAACAACCAGGAGTGGAGATGTCTTAGAGCAGGAGAACCTGAATGTGCCAGCTCAAGCAGAAACCAATTCACCTTTCCTCTACCACTTCATTCTACCAAGTCCCCAGAAAAATGATGGTGCCCACCCACCCTGGTGAGAGCTATCTTCTTGACTCACTCTACCAATGCAAATGTTAATCTCTTCTGGAAACACCCTCACAGACACACCCAGAAGTAATATTTTATCAGCTTTGTGGGAATCCCGCAGCCCAGTCAAGTTGACAAATACAAGTAACCATCACAGCTCCTATATGTTTATTTAAATATATTATATACCTGTACTAAGTGCTAACAAATTACCCATATAAAAAAATACCCAGAAATGTAAATTTAAAATATGAGTTTGGATGTGTGTTTACACATACATGTGTATGTACTCTTTTTTTTTTTATTGTATTTATTTATTTGTGAGAGACAGAGAGAACATGAGCAGAGGGGAAGGGCAGAGGGAAAAGGAGAAGCAGACTCCCCCCTGAGCAGGGAGCCCAAATTGGGGCTCAATCCCAGGACCCCGGGGTCATGACCTGAGCCAAAGGCAGTTGCTTAACTGACTGAGCCCCCCAGGAGCCCTCCATGTGTATGTATTCTAACATGGATTATCTTGAACACCTTCTGGGATACTCATGCTCCCCTCCTTCACTTTGAAAACAATTGGTCTATATGAGTCTGTATCATATAAAGTAAGGATGAGATGGTTAGAAAGCCCCATGTCCTTCCTCCACTTTCTAGGTGATGCCCAAATTTCTATTCATTTCCTTAGTTTTAGCCCTTAGCATAAATGGTTTCCAGTTCCCTTTCAGAAAGCACTTTTAATTATAGAAAGTAGAAAGAGCACAAGAAGACAGCAGCTTACTTGGTGGGGAGCAGATCAATATGAAATGCAAAGGGGAGGGCTAGAAGTTACAGAGCATCAGAGAGTAAATATCCCTCTCTTAGGGACATGAAGCCATTTACTCAGAAAGAATTTATAGCACACACTTTATAAGACTGGAATATTGTTGAGGTCTTACAAATTCTGTTTTTAAATAAAATGTTTAACAATCTGCCCACTCTCTTATTCCAAACAGAAAGAGAATAAGCCATAATGTCTTCACCCCAATGATCTACAAGATGAGTTCTGTGCAGCTGGCTGAACCAGCCCCCTCTCCCAAAGTTGTGATGCACATTCTCCCCACACTGCTCACCTGGTCAAAGATCTATAGGTCCCAGAGGAAGAAGGAAGTTCTTTGGTCAAGAACTTCTGAGTATCATCATGTTTCTTTCACACCAGCTAAATTGAGGACATGGATTTTTTTTTTTTTAACTCTGGAATTTTCCATGCTTCTAATCCTCCATAATCATTAAAAGCAATCCTTTAAAAAACAATCTTTGGGTTATTTCAAATCTACATGCTTTCAGTTCTTTTTGCTATTTTATACCCATTTTATATATTAGAAGATGTAGTTTTAGTTTTGAATAAATGTTTTGAACAAAACCAAAAGTACAAGATAATAATTTCTGTAGGCTTTTACAGAAAATGAAATCCTAGTAATCAAATGAGGAGAGGAAATGGGGGGGGCAGGGTTTGATTTTCTTTTTTTTTTTTTTTCTTATTATTTGTGAATATATAGAAATCTCCATTCTTATTTTCAGGTGTCACCCTATGGCAAATGGCACAGGTCTGGGCTGGAGTTGGGTTGAGTGACAAACTGGAAGCTTCCATTCCACTGAATGCACACATCTATAGATCAATATAGCCAGTTTGAGCTAGTTTCCAGTCTCCTCCTTTAGCTGCTCAGGAAGCCAAGTTTTGCAGATAATGGAAAGTATAACCCTTTGTGTATCAAAACGTTTTAATTTTTATTTATTTAAGTTATTGGGTTGGCAAACTTTCCAAAATGGAGTTCATGTTCTTAATCAAATGATATCAAAGGTAACTGGACATCTTCTTGATAAAATCACCACAATCATGATGACTCTCAATGTCTGTATTCACCCGATACCTGTTATTCTTGAGTTCACATTTACCTTCTACCTGTTCTTGCCCCTTGTCTCCCCAGAGCTGCAACATTGTAGGCTTCTCTTGTTATGAAAGTCGTTGTGGACAATGTGTCTGATTGGAGTTCTTCTACCAGGCAGAAATCTACACCTTCCTAAGTGACCATCGCTTAGAAAACAGAATCCATCTTATTATAAGTTGTAGTGTATTGGCCTCACAGGAGAATGTAAAAGATGATCCTATATGAAAAGTACAAGGGGCTGTTACTTAATTTAGTTATTCATCAAATTCTTTGTTTTATCTGGTTTTTAGGCATAATACCAATATGTGAATGCTGGGTAAGTCAACTATCACTTAAGGACTAATCCTCAGAATATTCATGTAAAAGCCCAGAGTATATCAGTATTTAAGTGGAAAAATCAAGGCTCTGAGCAAAAACTTCCTTATCCAGGTGACATTAAGTCCATTAAGATATTGAAGACTGAACTCATGTGTATGCTAAGTGAATCTGTTTCTACTTGGAGATTAATAGATACTCTGGATTCTGATTACAAATTACTCAGTCTGCAATTCTAACCCACAATCTTTAACACCTCATTTCACTCCGTGCCTTGGAATTTCATTAAGAGTTCCTTAGACATGACTGTAATGCCAGAAAGCCAGAATGAGTCTAGGTCAAACCCTAAAATGGAGATGTAAGCAAAAGAAACAAAAAGCAGTGCACACAACTGGCCAGAAATAATCATGTATCCTTGAAACCAGCTCTTCACTTTAAAAGGTTAAAGCAATTTTTTCTGTTGACTGAATTACCAAGATCATAATTCCAACTCTTCACTTATTTTTACTTTGCCAGGTTTGGTTTCAAATAGAATGGTATTGATGCAAACATACTAAAGAAGGGACGTAACTTGAAATTCAAGCATTGGGAAAAGCATCATAAGTAATAGGCAAAAGGGAGCAAAAAAAACAAAAAAATCCCTCACAAAAATAACAAACAAAACCTTTGCTATCCATTCCCTGGATTTCCAGAACACATAATCAGTAAACAATGATAAAGCCAGAGAATCCTTCTATATAGTAAAACTTTGTCCTCCAGGGAATTTCCATACACCAATATAACCCACCTGACAAATTAAAAGGATAGAAGTGGGTTGCAAAATTCTATATAGGGCAAGAAAGCACCAGGTGTCATCTGTGTCATTAAGATGTATAGGTTCTCAGGATTGATCAATCAGAACTTTGACAGATGAATTTTTGTTATTTTTCTCTCTTTAGTAGAGCTCTATGTTCATAATAAAATGCCAAACAAAAGTATTTTCTATTTATCAATTTTGAAACTTTTGTAGTATATAAGGCACCTCTTTGTTGTAGGAAAGCAGACTCTCTGAAGGGTGGGCTCCAGCCATGACATGGAAAGACTGCCCACTGAAAAATATGTATTATATCTGTTAAATGCTATGCCCATAATGTTTAAGAACAAATGGACTTGTGAATTGTTCTGCATCAGTGCTTCTATCCCTGAACAGCATTGTTAACCAGCCGCTCCTTCCCACGCTGTAATGGCAAATAAACTAAGTGTAACATAACCATACAGGAGCTGACACAAGTGGGACCAAGCACAATGGCTGCATTTCAGGAGGAGGGATAATTCAACACCAGAATATGTGCTTCCGCACGCCAAGACGCAAAGGGCAGCCAAGCCATTTCGTTCAGTGAAATAGGGTCTTTCCTCCTCAAAGGAAGACTATGCTGTGGGGTAAACGTGTTACAGGGTCAGAGTTTCAAGGAAGAAAAACGATGCTTTTCCTAAGGGCTGGAAAACAAGGTGATTTAGATATATGTGAAAAGTCCGAAAGTACTTGGCTGACTCTTTCCTGACAGAGAAGGAGAGCCACAAATAAGGTAATAAAATTCCAATTTCGTGAAGTCAATGCTGGAGAATGGGAAGATTTCCTATTTTCACTGTGGGTCACTGGAGGGGCAGTTTCAAGGGCCATCGCTGGGAGTTCACACAACCCAACAGGAACAACAATGAAGACTTGGAATGGTAGTATTGCAAACCCTCCATGGTAGCTCTTTATGTGTGTTACTTGCTTCAGATATCTTTTTTCCTCTTCTGGGCAATTTTCATAAGTAAATAAGCCTCTTTCTCTTAAGTTTCTTATATGGTAGCGAAACCTAATAGCTTGATAAGAATAAACAAATAAATGTAAATCTCCTCCTTACTAACTGAAGTACCTCAAATATATAGTACATGTTCCATAAATACTCATGGAATCTAACTTTACTTAACCAACATCTGTTTGAGGCAAATAAATGCAAAAGTTATTCATCGGGATCCAGGCCAGATCCGCTGTTTGACGTTGAAGGAGATTTGCTCCTGCTGTAGTCCAAAGAAGGTTGTATTCATGAATATTTATATACACACCACTTGTTAGGGGGGAAAAATCTGAAAGGAGAACAGATGGCAGGTGCTCTCCAAAACCTTACCCTTCCCTCCATCCACAATCTCCAGCACAGATTCTATCTCACAATTCTAACCCGCTGACTTCTTAGGCTTCCCTCCCTATGGCATTGAGTGTGGATTTTCTCCCATAACCCCAACCCAGCCCTCTTGAAGTGTACTCTACTGTCCCACTAGAGAAGGGAGACCTAAGGACACCCCAGGCCCTGTGTAGCTTGGGTTTCATCCACTGATAATCTCTACCAAGTAGATGCACTGCCTGTGATGCAGGAGGGAGACAGGAGGCAGAGTCTGAGCTTGAACATGCACAGCCATGGAAGGTTTTGATTGTTCTGTAGCAGAAGTAAGAAAGAACTCAGTGTCTGGTCCTTAGCATCATGACTGTGAAGAAGCAGGACCAGAGCATCCGTTTTCATGGTTTGGATCATGTGTGAGGTGGTACAGTCCAGAAACAAACATCTGCGTGGCAGACTCCCCATACTGGTGCAGATCAGCTACAATGATGGGCAGTTCCTGGTACTCCTCTGATTTATTCCTTGAAGCTCAGCCAAGAGTTTGTTCCTGGCCCTCTAACTATTTTGTAAGCACCTAATTAAGCATTTTCTGCCTAACTACCTATTAAAACAGTTCTCTTCATATCTTTTTCCTTCTACTTTTTCTTTGATTTGTAACAGTCAGGCAAGCTAAGGGGGGAGTGGAAAGAATTTTCTAAGAAACTCTAAGCATTATATGTCAAGATCTAAGCATGGACAATTGTAGCACAGAATTTTTACAATGACTCATACAGTAAGAAAGATGGGGGTGTGAAGTAAAGAAGTTCCTGCTACAAAGGACCCAGTAAGCCTCTCCAGGGACCAGGAGAAGAACAGTGAGCAGAAGGCAAGACAGAAAGCATCCAGACTCAAGGTTCCTCAATCACTATTCAGAAGGTAAAACAACAACAAAAACCCGTGGAAAGAACTACCCAGATAGTTCAGGCCTGAACTGATAAATATCAGGGCTTATGCCTCTCCTCTCCTAACCTAGGAAGACAGCAAGTTTCTTAGAAAAGTCTCACATTCAACATGGAAGAGTTAGAGCAGTAATAGCCAAGGGCAGGTGGGCATAAGGACAACTATGTAGGTCCTACTCTAGGGTGAGGCAGAAAAAGTCATCAAGAGTTCCCGACCCTGCCCCCCATGAAGGAAAAAGAGTGATATGGGTGTTGGGGGTGGCAGGTAGGCAGGAAGATGTCTGAGGTTAAGAGAGTGATAGCTACCAACGTGAGAGCTTTTGCAGTTGGAGACAAAGGCCAACTGCAACCAAGCCACCCCAAGACCAGCTGGGCCAACGACACCTCAGTGGATGCCAGGTCAGGAAGTTCAGGGAACAGGCTCACTAAGGAACATCACTGCAGGTACCACAGTGACAGAAACTGATGCCCCAAGTCCAAGTGGGACAAACCTCAAGCAGGGGACAACATGACCTCATATATCACTTTCCTAATGCCAGAATAATAATACACAAGCTCTTCTGTGAAAATCGATCACCCATGAGTGGCAAAGAAGGACAAAAAGGAGGCATAAAGACCACATGGCAAACTGAGAATATACATAAGGGCAGGTAAGGTAGAAACCGGACGCTAATTGAGATAACATTTGAATTTAGCTAGGAAGTCATGGATTGGACTGAAAATACCTGAAAAGGAAAGAATAAGTTGTCCGGTCAAGGCAGGCTGGGAGACTCAAGGACAAAGTGTGCTGAATTACAGAAAATGAATGTTCTTGTGCAAAAACCCACCAGTCATTATGTGTACATTTTGACCCTACTCTAAAAGCTAGAATTTACTGAGCAGTTGCCATGTGTCAGTCACTGCCCTAATTAAATGCAATAAACGTTATTTCATTTAATCTTGGTGGGGCCTAACTACCTTCACTTTACAGGTAAGGAAACTGACCCTCACAAATATTAAATAGCTTATCCAAGGATGAACAAAATTATATATATGACAAAGACTTCATAAGGCCGTATCTACAGCCAATTCTACAACCAAATCTACAGTATTTCACAAATTACCCCAATGAGCAGTCAGATACTTCAAATGTTTTCTTCCTTCCTCTTCCATCTGGCCATCAGACACCATGTAGATAGATCCTAAGGATTGCTCTCTGCATCATGGGTTGAAAAGGGAGAAGGAAATTCATCTCACCAAAGCTATTTTCTTTCCATAACTGGAGTTTGTTTCCTGGTCCTTTTCTTAACCATATTTCCAACTTAACAGAAACAGACACTAAATAGAGAAAGAAAAAAGACCAAAAATGCAGGTATTTGGATCTGGACAGATGGCAGGTGCTATTAGACAATTCTCATGTCTGCTTCTAGACCAATTCACTATGTGGCTAATTCACATAAAAGGGCTGGCTATCAGATATTCTTCAACTCTTAGTTCTGAAGCAAGATTTATGAAATCAATGTACACATTATTTTTAAAATTCTAATGCAACATGATTTTGGTGTGCCGTAAAACTTAATATAAAAGAACTTGCCTGTGGCATTTCCTTTTCCTGCTGCCCCTTGGGACTAAGACCGGATGCAATGTTTTCCAGTGTTTTCCATTGGAACCCACTCAATCTTTCCTGTTCCATCAAAATCCTGAAAACCATTGCTCACAGCACCCGAATCAGACCACACAGGCTTATAGAAAATACCCCTTACTGGACACGTCTTACCCTGCCCTGTCATCCAGATTCTATTCTCTCATTCTTTGCTCACCAAGCCATCCCTGAAGCTCCGGAGGCAGGCCTGGATGCCAGAAGCCAGCTCTGAGTTGGAGAGCTGGACCTGGCTCAGGCCTGACTGAGATCCCAGACACCAAGCTTCTCCAGCCAAGCACTACCTGATTCCAGCCTGAACACCTTGCTGAGAGCTTCCATGGCACAGCCAATGTCACTGAACAGTGTCTGGAGGGTTGTCTCCATAACCTGTGTTGCTTCTGTCAGACCACTGGGCTGGGAACCTTTCCCAGAGGACCAAAAAGCACATTTCACCCCAGCTTCTGGGCTTTTTTCTGCATTTATTTTAGCATTCAAAAAACCAGGAATTCCTAAGCATGTCTTGTTGGCTTTTGCATATGCCTAATATAGAGCCTGAAATATAATAAGCACTCACACAGTGTTTATTTGAATGAATGAATGACTTAATGAAATAATGACTGAATGGTGGAATTAATCGGAAGAGCAAGTACAACCATGTAAAATTAGATTTAGTTTAAAAATAGCTTTTCTTCAACCTGACATCACTGTCCAGATGCCAAGGAATGATGCCCAGTGCTTCTCAAACTTCAATCTATCTAAGAATTGCCTAGAGATCTTATTCTATAATGCAACTTTTGATTCACTAGGTCTGTGATTGTGCATGAGTCTCTGCAGGTCTGAAAATCTCCCAGGTGATTCTATTGGCTCACACCACATTTGGAGTGGCAATATCCTAATCAGCATCAACTAATTGGTCTTACCATCATTAAAATCTTATTGAACTTCTCGGGCAAGGCAAACTTACCTATGATTAATAAAATAACATATGTGTCTTGGCACACAATAAGCAATCAATAAAAAAAATTAAATCAGAATTTCATAAGGAAGACAGTAAATTTGCTTTATAGAAGGGACAAGGAAATGGACCTAGTAATCCAAGAGGAGAGTTTACATGAAAAATCTCATTCCTATGCCTTAAAATGAATTTCAGAACTTGGTATCAAGTGAACACAGTGTGGTCAGCTTTGAGCCAGGTTAAATTTCCAGCCAAACCATCACTTTTAAAATATCTTCAGACCAAGGTATAATTCTTTCAAACTTCTTTGTGACACAACTCCATTTTCAAGAAAGTGGAAAAAGTAGTGAAAACCTAACCATTCATCCAGAAGAGTTTTAAAATGTTAACCTTGGTCATTGACAATGAGTAAGAAAGTACTGAGCAAAATGAAATTCTATTGAGTAAAATCACACAAAAAGTTGATTATGGTTCTCCAGAAACTAACACCTCTGAGAAAGAATGGAAAAGATAACATATTCCCATCGATAATTTAAAAGCATGATTTTGAGGGCGCCTGGGTGGCTCAGTCAGTTGAGCGTCCAACTCTTGGTTTCAGCTCAGGTCATGATCTCATGGGTCCTGGGATGGAGGCCCAAGTGGGGCTCCACACTCAGCAGGGAGACTGCTTGAAGATTCTCTCCTTCTGACCCTCCCCCCTTCAAATAAATAAATAAATCTTCTTTTTAAAAAAGCATGATTTTGGAAGAAGATACCCATTTGTTTAACAGTGACATTAGAATTCTGGTATACAGTGGCTTCTAGAAATTAAATAATTACAGGACAATCCTACTTTATTTCCTGGCAACAATATGTAAAATCATAGCCAGATACCTAATTTGGAGCTGGTGCGCAAGTGAGAATCTTAATAGAATTTAGCAAATAAACATAAAACCTGAAATGCAGAGAACCAAGTTGGTATTATTCCCAAGATCCTGGAACAACCATCATCAACTGGCCATGCGAGGCCTTCATCTTGTTTCACTTTCTTTTTCTTCCTTAACTTCAATCTCCACTCCAACCCACTCCTCCGTCTGTAGGAAATTACTCCAATGTGTTTAACATTTTTCTTGGACCACTTACGTATATTTGAAACATGGTACTGTTCTGTTGTGTGTTTGGTTTAAATTTGCCTAAGCAAATCATGTTACAGGTCCTGTTACCTCACTTTTTCCTCTCAACACCATGTTTGAAAGATTTCTTCCTCTAGAAAGATTTCCTAATGCTATTTCTAATTTGTTACATCTGTAAGTATCCACAATATTTGACCCATCTATTCCCCTATAGATAGGAGACCTAGGTTATCAACCACACCTTGCCCTACCAATAATATTTAATTGAACCTTCTTACACATGCCTCCTCAGGGACCAGAACACAAGTTCCACAGGAATGGAATGAATGTGTCATGACGCCCATGCATACTAAATTAAACTCAGTATCTCCAGATCATTCTGTGGGTTAGCTTTTTGAGTCTACAGTCTCTGCTTTATCTATTGTTCTGGATTTCTCTTTTTTGTGACATTTTTAAAAATATTATAGATATTATTCCTTGTCAGTTTTTGACTTCCCACATAATGTTTCCTAGCCAATTCCCTGCCAATTGATTTTATTGATGGTGCCGTTCATTGAATAGAATTTTATAATTTTGGGGGCACCTGGGTGGCTCAGTCAGTTGAGCAGCTGCCTTCAGCTCAGGTCATGATCCTGGGGTCCTGGGATTGAGTCCCACATCAGGCTCCCTGCTCTGCAGGGAGTCTGCTTCTCCCTCTGCTTCTGC
This sequence comes from Leptonychotes weddellii, assembly GCF_054177405.1. Lineage (NCBI taxonomy): Eukaryota > Metazoa > Chordata > Mammalia > Carnivora > Phocidae > Leptonychotes > Leptonychotes weddellii. Next base: position 123,476,723 of record NC_138375.1, read on the forward strand.
CATTCTCCCTCCCTCCCTCTCTCTCTGTCTCTCATGAATAAATAATCTTTTTAAAAAAATGTATAATTTTTAGGTAGTTGAATTTATCATTTTTTAAATCTTATGCCTTGTACTTTTGGGGTCTTATTTAATAATTCTTCCACAACTCAGAATTACAGAGATATATTTTCTGATGAACTTTTTTTTAAGATTTTATTTATTTATTTTTGAGAGAGAGAGAGATCACAAGTAGGCAGAGTAGCAGGCAGAGGGAGAGGGAGAAGCAGGCTCCCTGCTCAGCAGGGACATGGGACTCGATCCCAGGACCCTGGGATCATGACCTGAGCAGAAGGCAGACGCCTAATGACTGAGCCCCCCGGGCGCCCCTCTGATGTACTTTTTATTCAATTTATAGTTTTACCTTTCATCCTTAAGCCTGGAATTAATCTAAAATATATTTTTGAGAACTAATTTTATCTTTCTCTAATAGTGGCCTGTTTTCCCATTTTCATGTAATAAAAAAATCATCCTTTTCTATTAGGTCCACTTCTACACATATCAGATCCCCATGCAAACCTGGACTTGTTTTTGAACACTTAATTCTACTCCACAGATCTATCGATATGTTTCTGCACCATACTGTCTCATTTCTACAGCTTTGTAGTAATCCTCCCTTTCAGGATTTATTAACATTTTTCTGAAATAAACTCAATTACATTTTGACTTTTTTATTTGCTAGATTCAATTTACTAACATTTGGGTAAGAATTTTTGCATCTACATTCATATATGAGAGCCACACAAAATTATTCTTTCTTGAACTACTTGTATCAGACATGATTCCCCTACTTATTCCTGGCTAACAGAACATAGATTGTCACAGAGATCCCTTGATTTCAAGAGAAAATAAGTCTCTCTGATCCTAGAGGATGAATTATGTTTGATTTAATCCAATCAAAGGAATTCCACTTTCTCCACCAGTGATTTCTCTGGGTATCAGTGTGTGATCCATTTTTGGCCAAGAGATATAATAGGATGTGTGCTTGGGACCCTCCCTTCTTCCTGTATAAATAGCGTCACTTGGGGAAAGCCTCACCATACCTATTTCTTTACTTGCAAAGTGTAAGACTATGAGGCTATAAGTTACAGTATAAGGTAACAACCATGAAGATAAAAAGGCAGTAATAAAGTTCGTAAGGAAAGTAAGAAAGAAACTAGGTTCCTAATGGCATCAGTAAGCAAGTGAATAGATTCTATCAATCTTATGCACTATCATTTTTGTTATGGGAGAAAAGTAAACCATCATTTGTTTAAGGATGGCTAAGTTTTTTGACTTGAAGCTGAATCCTAAAATTATACACTTTGTTTTATTGCAGGCTTTCCCAGAAGCAGACCCTAAGGTAAGGATTCAAGATGTAAAAATCCCATTTAAAATATTAACAAAGTATAAAGGTATATGAAAAGGACAATATATCAAGATAAAATCTGGTTTGTTCTAGTAATACAGGCTGCTGATTGAACCTTTGAAAATCAATGTAATTCACTACATCAAAAGATTAAATTAGAAAAATCACATGATCATCTCAGTAGATGCAGGAAAATGATTTTATTAAATTAAATATCTATTCATGATAAAAAAAATGCTACTATACTAGAAATAGAGGGGAAGAGCTTATTGTGTAAAAAGCTACCTGTGAATTCTACTGCAAAAATTATAGAGAATGATAAAATACTGAAAGCTTTACCTCTGAGAATGAAGACAAGATATGGATGTCTGCTGTCAGCACTTCTAATCCCCATTGTCCTAGCTACTACAATAAGGCAAGGCAAGAAAGCCTTAAGAAAAAGACTGGAAGAAAAAAAACTAAAACATTTTTTTTTCTACATGACATAAAAAGTATATTAAAAATCCAATAGATTCTATAAACCACTAGAATTAATACAAGAATTCAGAGCAATCACAATATTCAAAATCTGTTTTATGTCTAAATACTAACAAACAAAGTTAAATTCTTAAAATTGAGAGAGCATTTATAATAAGATGTGAAAAACACCTAATAGCTTGGAGTAAATCTAACAAGAACTATGCAAAAACGCTACAAAATACTACTGACAGAAATTAAAGAAGACCTAAGAAAATAGTGAGATGTAGTATGTTCATGTATTGTGAGTTAATGCTGTAAAGATATCCATTTGCATGCTTGATTTATAGATTCAGTGAAATTCCAAACAAAATATCAGCAGGTGTGTGTGTGTGTGTGTGTGTGTGGAAACTGGCTAGCTTAAATGTTATATGGAAATTAAAAAGATCAGTAATAGCCAGAAGTCCTCTTCTTGAAAAAAACAAACTGGAAAACTTCTACTACTGGATACAAATCTACTTTAATTAAGACAGTGATGTATTGGTGCAAACATAAACAAAGAAACCAATGTAAGAATACAGTCCAGAGCAAGATGGCAGAATATGAAGCCCCAGACTCTCTTTTCCCCCAACAGAGACATTGACTCAACAACAATACATAGACCAATTCTCATTTGTGAGAAACCTAGAAAACAATTAAGAAACTCCTGTACCCCACAAGGGCACAAAAACAGCCACAATGAAGCCAGTAGGAAAATTCACAGCACTCACTTACCTTAATTCTTCTCCCTTCCCAACATGGCACAATTGGGAGAAAACTCCCAACTCTCAGATTCTTCCTGGGGAAGAAAAGAGAAGACTGAAATATATGTCTAACATTCAGACTTTTGAGGGGGCTGCCTGAGGGACCAGTTTCCTCAATTTGAGCACTGACAGGAGAGAGCACCAGATTGGGGACCAAGGAGAATAAGGGTTTGGAGCAATTACTTGCCATATTCCCTTCCATAGCTCAGTGCGGAATGCAGGAGAAAATCCAATTCCCAACTTCTCCTGGGAAGGGAAAGAGTTGGAACCTATGTCTAACATACTGTCTTTCCTGGGAGCTTCCTGAGGAACCTGTATCTGTCTCCTGTGTCAGAGCACTGATAGGACATAATGTACTCTAGATGCCTGGGCAATTCTGAATGACATAAGAGCTGGCCAGCTTGACAATGCTCCTGAGGACAGGTTCTACAGTAGACAGGATGATACAGCTCCACTGCCTCTCCCTTGAGGAAAGAGAAGAGGGGAAAATGTGTCCAAAATTCTGACTCAGTGCTGAACAATGACAACAACAAAAAACCACCAACCAAAAATACAATATCCAGCAAAACTATGCTTAAAAATGAAGGAAAAATAAAGCTGAGGGAATTCATCATCACTAAACTTGCCTTCTAAGAAATACAATTTCATCTTCATTTATTCACCCAAGAAAAGTTTGTATATATATGCACCGAAAGTCTTAGAAAAAAAGAATTTTTGTGGCAGCATGATTAATAATAATTAAAATTTGGGGGAAAAAATCAAATGTCTATAAAGAGGAGAATGAATAAATGACAGTTTACATAAGAGGATAACATACAGCAATAAAAATGAACAAGTCATTGCTACACACAACATCACAGATGAATCTCATAAATGTAACATTGAGTTATAATAGCCAGACACAAAAGAATAATTTCTGTATGATTCTGTTTTTATAAAATTTGAAAAGTCAAAACTAATCTATGGTCCTTAAACTCAGTGATTACATTTATAAGGATGACAGGAAGAAATTATAAGCACAAAGGGAGTTTCTGGAGTTGGATCATATCCTAGTTCTTAATCTGAGTGGTAGTTATCTGGGTGGATCCATTTTGTCATAATTCATCAAGATATAAGCTTATAATTTGTGCATTTTCCTATGAGTATGTTAAGAAAAAGGTATACACTAAAAAGTGTCTCTATTACTACTGACGCCTATCCACTTGGTGGATAAATCTACCATCTGACCCAGGGTAACCACTTTTTCCTTTTTATTTGCCCCACTCTGTGTTTTATTGTTTCTTGTTTTTTAATTAAGCTTTTTATTTTGATATATAGCTGACATTTGCACAACATGGGATTTAGGAATGCTGGCCCAATGCAGTCAAAAATCTCTGTATAACTTTTGGTGGCTCAGTCAGTTAAGTGTCCAACGCTTGATCCCAGCTCAGGTCTTGATCTCAGGGTCGTGAATTCAAGTCCCGCAGTGGGCTCCACATCTAGTTGATTGACATGTATTTTGTATTTCTTATGTATTATATACTATATTTTTACACTAAAGCAAGCTAGAGAAAAAATGTTATTTAGAAATTCATAATAAAGAGGTGTCTGGGTGGCTCAGTTGGTTACACATCTGCCTTTGGCTCAGGTCGAGATCCCAGGGTCCTGGGATCGAGTCCCACATTGGGCTCCCTGCTCAGTGGGGAGTCTGCTTCTCCCTTTGCCCACCCCCACCACTTGTGCTCTCTAGTGTGCTCTTGTGCTCTCTCTCAAATAAATAAATAAAATCTTTAAAAAAAAAAGAAAATCATAAGAGAAAATACATTTACAGTACAGCATTTATCACACACACACACAAAAATCTATGTGTAAGTGGACCAGTACAATTAAAACCCATAATGTCCAAGGGTCAACTCTAATTTTGGATTAGCATGCAGTTATAAGAAATAATATAGCAATATTTCATGGATCCTTTACCCAGTTTCCTCCAATGGTAATATTTTGTAAAACTGTAGGACAATACCATAACCAGGATACTGATGGTGATGCAATCAAGATAAAGAACATTTCCATCATCACAAGAATCTCTCACACTTTTTTTTTAAAGATTTTATTTATTTGAGAGAGAGCAAGAGAGAGAGAGAGCATAAGCGGGGGGGGGTGGGGGCAGAGGGAGAGGGAGAAGCAGACTCCCCAGTGAGCAGGGAGACAGATGCAGGACTCCATCCCAGGACCCTGGGATCATGACCTGAGCTGAAGGCAGTCGCTTAACCAACTGAGCCACCCAGGCGCCCCTGAACGGACATTTTTCTTTTCTTTTTTTTTAAAGATTTTATTTATTCATTTGAGACACAGAGATACACAGAGAGAGAGAGCATGAGCAGGGAGAGAGGCAGAGGGAGAGGGAGAAGCAGACTCCCCGCTGAGCAGGGAGCCCGATGCGGGACTCCATCCCAGGACCCTGGGATCATGACCTGAGCTGAAGGCAGACTCTTAACCAACTGAGCCACCCAGTCGCCCTCACATTAACTTTCATAAATACACCTACTTCCCTCCAGTCTCAACCCCTGGTACCACCAATACTGTTCTTCATGTCTATAGTTTCGTCATTTCGATTATGTTATATAAATGGAATCATACATTAGGCAACCTATTGGGATTAGCTTTTTTCACTCAGCATGGTTCTCTGGAGATTCATCCAGATCATTGTATATCAATAGTTCTTTCCATTTTACTGTAGGGTAGTATTCCACAGTATGGATATGCCACAGTTTATCAGCCATTCCCCTGTTAATTACAGTCTGGGGCTGTTATGAATAAAGCTGCCATACATATTTGGGCACAGGTGAACATAAGTCTTCATCTATGTGGTTTTACATGGTCATGAGTGTAATTACTGTGCCACACCATAGTTATGTGTTTAGTTTTTTAAAGAAACTGCGAACTATTTTCGGGAGTACCATGTTAGATTCCCATAAGCAATATTCAAGTGACCCCGTCTCTCCACTTTCTCACCAGAATTTGATGTTGCCACTAGTTTTTATTTTAGCCATTCTGATAGGTGTGTAGTGATAATATCATAGTGGTTTTCATTTGAATTCCCCTCTTGTCTGCTGATGCTGAGTCTCTTTTCATGTGTTTAATTTGCCATCTGTGTATCTTCAGTGAAATGTCTAGGCCTTTTGCCCATGTGATAATTGGACTGTTTGCTTTTTTACTGTTGAGTTTTGAGAGTCCTTTATATACCCTACGTACTAGTCTTTTGTCTGATGTGCGGGTTTGAGAGTCCTTTGTCACATATGTGGGTTTTCTCTCATTCCATAGCTTGTCTTTTCATCTTTCTTTTTTTTTTTTTTTAAGATTTTATTTATTTATTTGAGAGAGAGAGAGAGACAGAGAGCACGAGAGGGAAGAGGGCAGGGGGGAAGCAGACCCCCCGCTGAGCAGGGAGCCCGATGTGGGACTCGATCCCGGGACTCCAGGATCATGACCTGAGCGGAAGGCAGTCGCTTAACCAACTGAGCCACCCAGGCGCCCCTCTTTTCATCTTTCTAATAGAGTCTTTCCCAGAGCATATTTTTAAATTTTCATAAAGACCCATTTATCAATTTTTCCTTTTATAGGTTGTGTTTTGGTATCAAATCTAAAAACACTTGCCTGGCCCTAAATCCTGAAATCTTTCTCTTATATCCTCTTCAAGAAGTGTTTTAGTTTTATGTTTTACATGTAAATATGTGATTCATTTTAACATTTTTATAAGGTGTGAGGCTTAGGTTCAAGCTTTTTTTTTTTTTTAACCTACAGATGTCCAATTGCTCCAGCACTATTTCTTGAAAATTCTATCTAAGTCTAGGGGTGCCTGGGTGGCTCAGTCGGTTAAGCGTCTGCCTTCGGCTCAGGTCATGATCCCAGGGTCCTGGGATTGAGCCCCGCATTGGGCTCCCTGTACCGTGGGAAGCCTGCTTCTCCCTCTCCCACTCCTCCTGCTTGTGTTCTCTCTCTTGCTGTGTCTCTCTCTGTCAAATAAATAAATAAAATCTTTAAAAAAAAAAAAAAGAAAATTCTATCTAAGTCTATTAAGTTGCTCTCACATGTTGGTAAAAACTCAATCAGGCATGTCTGTGTGTTCATGTTTGTGGTATGTCTGGGTTCTCTATTCTGTTCCCATGATCTACATGCCTACCCCACCACTAATAGCACATAATAATGATTATTGTAACTACACAATAACTCTTGAGGTTGGGTAGATGGCTTCCTACCACTCTATTCTTTTTCAAAATCATTCTAGCTACTGTAGTTCTTTTTTCTTTCCATATAAGCTTTATATAATCTTGATCAGATCTAAAAATATATATATATATATATATATGTATCATTGGCATTTAGATAGGATTTGTATTAAAGCTGTTTATCAATTTGGGAAGAACTGACATCATTATTGTGTTGAGTCTTCCAAGACAGGAACACAGATTTTTCTCCATCTAGATAGATCTTTAATTTCTTTCACAACTATTGTATACTTGTCAGCACACAAGTCCTGTACAAGTTTTGCTAGATCTCCAATGAAGCATTTGATTTTTTTGAACATGTGTACAGGATACTTTAATTTCAGTGTCCATGTGTTCATTGCTAGTATATAAACATATAATTGACTTTATATGTTTATCTTGTATCCTGCAACCTTGCTGAACTTAATTTTTAGGCCTTCTATTTTACTTATTTATTCTCATTCTTTTTCTCTTTTTCTGAACACTGAAGTCCTTAAGAATCTAAAATATGTTACTTCTACTATATAAATATAAAAAATTATATCTGAACTTCTTAAAGGCCTAATTCCACTGGCCACTGATTCTTACGCATGGTTGATTATTTCCATGTATGTTTTATATTTTGGAGGTTGTGATCTCCACTTTCGTGACACATTACCAGCAGGAACTCAATATAACCTGGTTTATGCTGTATGTGTAATTTTATATTTTCTTCTAAAGCACTCCAGGGGTAATACTGTCTTAGGACTGATTTTTATGTTAATTAAAAATGTACACATGCATTATAGCACACTCATAATTAAAAATTATTTGAGAAGAATTTTTTCTTGTGAAAAAATTTTTTTCCATCTCTGCTGGTGAGTTAACAAAAGACTAGAAAATGCAAGAATTTTTCTAGTCCATTTTGCACTCAGGGTGTAGCTCTTTAAGGGTTTAGACTTTAAACGCCTCCAAATTCAAATTTCCTACCTCATTTGGCATGTTTGGTTTGACCATTAAGACCAAGTCCTTTGGTTAATGAGACTTGTCCCACATCTAAGGCAATTGCAACATCAACTCATATTTGTTTCCCCGGCTTTAGCATCCCCCATCCACCTCCATTTTGTGTTTCTAATGATTTCCTTCACTTTCTTAGAGCTCAGTTATGCATTTAGGGTGATTTGTTATACTTTTCCCAATGTTTCCGGATTTTTTGTAATATGAACACTTTATTAAGATAAATGTAATGTCAGCTATTATTGTTTTGATTACACTACTAAATGCTCTTAATTAATATTTTACTTAGAATTTACCATCCAGGCTCATAAGTGAAATAGGCTTATAATTTTATTTGGCTTTGTAACCAAGATTGCAGTAGCTTCTAAGTGAGTTGGGTGGGTTTAATGTCTATCTTCTAGAACAAACTGTATAATATAGAGATTCTATTCCTCAATTTCTTGGTAAAATTCTCTTACTAAGTATTCTGGGTATGAGACTTTAATGGTAGGAGGTCTTTGATCTCCACTGATGGGTTTTTTTTGTTGTTGTTTTCTTTTTAAATGATTATTGGCCTATTCATATGCTCCTTCCTCACATCAATTTTGCCATTTTCAGAAATCACTCATTACCCCTTTTTGAACTGTATGTATATGTTTCTTCATAATATTTTTATTATTTTAAATCTGTGCTGTGATTATTTGAAAGTTTTTTCTGTATTTTGTCTTTCTTTTCTAGTTTAGATCACTCTTGTTGGAGATTTGTCTCTTATAAATCGTTTCCAACCAGCTTTTGATTTTGTTCTATACTAAAGACCTTTAGATACAATAATAAAGTTAATGTCTTCCAGAAATTTTTGTTATAAAAATGTTTTGTATGACTATAAATTCAATATATCATAAAGCAAATCAAGAACTTATTTAAATTTAGATAGTGCTTGAGATCAATGGGGTCTCTTCGCTGTTAAGGTCAGTATTTTTACTAGTCTAGCCCTTTCACACCTACTAATCACCTCAATCATGCCATATGTATTACCCATTGTTATGATAAAGAAACCACTAGAACGCTAAAAGCATCTGAGTTGCTCATGCAACAGCTTTATTCCGGCAGTTACCACGTCATGATGAATAGCATTTTCCATAATATAAATCATGTTACCTCAGAAAACAAAAAACGTCATTTCTATTTCCATTGATAAAAATGCAGGCTGGGAGAGACCTCCCTGTACATACTTTCTAAAAAAAGATAGAAAGCAAAGTGAACTCTTTCTGAATGTCTTCATAGGGGAATGAAACTAAGAACCACAGGATTGAAAATTAAAAGTGACCCAGGATGTCAAATAGTTCGTCACCCTCATTTTGCACTTGAAGTGTTGGCCTGGAAAACTGACATGCACTGGATGACCCTCTAGAACCAGTGCAGATCACTGATACAGAATGATAAGGAACTGAGGTGTTTTGTTTTTTTTTTCCTTACTGGAACATGCTAGAAAAAAGAACAAAATTCTGGGGTGCCTGGGTGGTTCGGTCAGTTAGGCAACTGACTCTTGATCTTGGCTCAGGTCAGGATCTCAGGGTCATGGATGAAGCCTATCTCCATGTTCAGCGGGGAGTCTGCTTAAGATTCTCTCTCTTTGGGATGCCTGGGTGGCTCAGTCGTTAAGCGTCTGCCTTCGGCTCAGGTCATGATCCCAGGGTCTTGGGATCAAGTCCCACATCGGGCTCCTTGCTCAGTGGGGAGCCTGCTTCTCCCACTCCCTCTGCTGCTCCCCCTGCTTGTGCTCTCTCTGACAAATAAATAAATAAAAATCTTAAAGAAAAAAAAAATTCTCTCTCTTCCTTTCCCTCTGCCCCTCCCCCTTGCACACACATGCTCTCTCTCAAATAAATAAACCTTAAAAAAAAAAAAAAAGAACAAAATTCCTAGACACTAAGGACTTGGTAGTGACCAAGGGAGGATGGAGAATGGGGGGTGTGAGGGGGAAACAGAACTTAGGGAAGAATCCTACAAAGCGATTTACTGGGGACACATGAATTTGAGAACACTACTTAAATTACCGTATGATAGTAAACGAGGACTGACCTTTCTCTTCGTGTCGCTTTTATAAATCAAAGCCAAAGGTCCCATTTGTATTTTATTATACAAGGTAGTATTATCGTTCTCATTGTTCAAACAATAATATCTTTTCCTGCAAGTTATCTTTGCAATTATGGACGGTGGGATGGCAGAAAGAAGGCAAAGAGAAAATAGGCATCACATTTCTTTTACTAGAAAATGCTAATGATTGCCAGTTATTTCCTGTCTGTCACATTTGCAATCTAGGAGGGAAAGGAAAATATGTAATGCAATTTAATTTAAACTCAGAGCCTAATCATCAATGACCTTTATACTCTGAAACCAATACTACTGCCCACATGGTCAAGGCAATTATGAGATTTGATTTCCTCTATGTTGTAGGCCCTGGAACTGTTTTAATTGACACTGATATATATTTGTAATAACTCCTGTATAAATTAAAAATCAATGCCAATTTCAACGCTCTGCGTTATTTTTTTTTTTTTTTTTACCGAACAGACAAAAATTTCACAGGTGTGGAACATTTGCAAACGGCAAAACAACAAATAAAACAAAATAGAGATCTGACACAGAGCTCCACTGCATGAAAACCCAGAAACGAGCTTTTGGATCCAGGGCTGACCAAAGCCACAGAGCAACCTTGCCAGATCTGAGTGTGCCTCAGCCTTTAGGGAGATTTCCCAAATGTTTATGACAGGTGAGGGCCCCTCAATCACTTCCTCTGGTTCTCCACACACCCCCAGCGCCCCCTCCCCCAGAATAAACCACCAGCACGGTCTCTGCTTCATTCTCATTTCGGAGATGCTTCTGTTCTGCTCTAGCTGAAGCCCCGCTCAGCAGAATGGAGCAGTCCTCACTCTAGTCTGGGTACCTGTATTCAGAGGCGGCACACTGGTTGAGGTGGGTAGCTACCCCCCAACCACTGACTCAGGTTCCAGCAGCCAGGCTTTGAACCATACCAAGTGGAAAAGTCAGCGTGCATGGAACATGCGCAGGAACACGCGTCAGCGCGCGCACACACCTACCCCTGCATCACTGGCGAGAGGGTTGTTGCTGTGGTGGTTCTGACTGCCGGTGGGTATTTATGGGCAGGATGTTGCATCACCAGGGAGGGAGACAGCCCTGTGGAGCGGGAGCTCGGGGTTTCAGAGCACACACAGGCAAGAAGAAAACCAGGTTCTCCAGGGAAAATACCACCCCCTCTCGAGTGCATCCACTTAAGCTCTTCCCTCTTTTCTATACTGCCGGCTCGAATTTACAGCACTTTTCATACAGCAAAAGCTGTCAGGGCTATTATTTCCTTTTTCTTTTCTACATTGATTTCATCTGAGACTGAACATATCAGCAATTATGCCTGTCAAAGCCAGACTGAAACTTCCTATACGATTTGGAAAGTATCCCCTGTTGACACCAGGCCATCTGGAGTTGGGTCTTCTTTACGGGTCCCCATATGTACACAGTCAGACCTGGCGGGTGACTACAGGGGTCTTGTTTCAGGGCTCCGCCAAGAGTGCAAGCCAGGTAGCATTTCTCCCAACGATAAATACAGAAAATGAGAAGTACATGCTTATGTGCAAAAGAAAGGAAGATCAGGGGGCGCCTGAGTGGCTCAGTCCTTGGGCGTCTGCCTTCGGCTCAGTTCATGATCCCAGGACCCTGGGATCGAGCCCCATGTCGGGCTCCCTGCTCAGCAGGAAGCCTGCTTTTCCCTCTCCCACTCCCCCTGCTTGTGTTCCTTCTCTCGCTGTGTCTCTCTCTGTCAAATAAATAAATAAAATCTATTTTTAAAAAAAAAGAAAGAAAAGGAAGTTCAGGAAACTGCGTGGCAATAAAAGTTGTATTCAGCTGGATTGGGAACACTTGTACAAAACTAATGTGGGATCCAATGTTTATAATATTTTTGTATCTATTATATATGTAACTAGAGGACTATAAAACTCAAAGAAGAGCATGGTAAGAGTTATGTATTTAGGGGCGTCTGGGCGGGGCAGTCAGTTAAGCGTTGGATTCTTGGTTGCGGCTCAGGTCATGATCTCCGGGGCTTGGGATGGAGCCCCACGTCTGGCTCCGCGCTCAGCAGGGAGTCTGCTTGAGATTCTCTCTCTTTCTCTCTCTCCCTCTGCCTTGCCCCCCCCACTCACTCTCTCTCTCCCTAAAATAAATAAATCTTTAAAAAAAGAGAGAGAGAGATGTTTTTATGTACTTTTCACATGCCTGTGTTTTCCGAGGTCTCTATAGTAACCTCGCACTGCTTTTGTTATAAAATAATAGAAAAGTTTTAAACAAGCATGAGATGAGCTGCAGGAAGAGTGTGTAAGGAACGGAGGTCTCCTTACAGAACCCAGAAGAGCCTAGTGTATATAAACAGAAGGAAATGTACAATTGTATATAAATAAACATACAGGGAGCTCAGGAAAATCGAGCTGAGCTAGTGAAACTAGCAGAGCTGGAATCACCTCCCCAGAATATTTTTATATACACCCACAACGATATTTATATAAACTCGCCATCTGAGACTTCTCATGTTACTGTCTTGCCATTTATGCAGCCCTGACACTCCAGCAGAGTCTCCTTTACAACCCTATATTGAGCATCTTAACCTCACTCCAGCAGATCAGTTCAAATGGCAGTAAATTATAATACGGGGAGTCTTCTCTGGTAACAGCTCAGAACATAAGAACTCAACCAAACTTTTCCAAATGCCACGATTTTTTCCAGAGAAATAAGGGACCCAAGGAAAAGACGAGATGGTTTAAAACAAGAACAAACAAAAATACCATTCCCTTCTCTCAAGCCAATAGCACTAAATCATAACTGCCTTGTAAATCTCTACCAATTTGTGCTCCATGTAAATCTCTAACAGGAGTTCTCTAACTGCACCCTCCCCTAGAAAGTGCTTGGCAGGATGTTTATAGAATCATTACTGGTACATTTTTCTCTGCAATAAAAAGAAGTCATGGCTGCGGTTCCAGTCTTGAGGGGGTACAAAAATGTATTTCAGGAAGCAGTAAGCCTTTTCATTAAAAAAAAAAAAAAGAATTTAGTTCCAACCATAATTATATTCTCACAAAGAAATTGAGAAATGGGATTTTCTTTTTTTGGTAGATCAATGGCTTTATCCAAGCAACAGCTCATGAATAAATCTCTTTTTAAAGATCTAAAATGTGACACAAGCTCATTATTAGAAAATATTCAAATAACTAAGTATATAGCTTTAAGGGGGGAAATCGTGGTACAGTGCTCTGAACAGGAGCTGCATTCTCAATGATGTATCTTTTTTTTTTTTAATTATTGGGAAAGTACATTTTTGGTTAGATTAAAGCATATCTTCTCTGAGATCACTTTTCCTACATATTTCAACTGTAACAAAATAATGCAATACCAGTCTCTAAGACTTTTTTCGGTAATAGATGTTTTTCCTCAGTAAATCAATGCAAAGGCTAATCGGGGTGGAAGGTGACTATCTCTTGTGGTTATAAATACATTTGCATTGCTATCAATCTTTTCCACTACCAATGTTAAACGAGGCTGAACAACCTAGGGGGGAAAAAAAAATAAGAACGTCCAACGTTAGCACGTAGTAAATGCTGCCATCAAGTGGCCAAACAGAGAGTTGCCCTAACAAAAAATAAAGTTGTCAACCAAATTGCTAACAGTGTTTCAAACCTGGAATCAATCTTACTCAGAGTTTGACGAGCATTTTTATCATAAACATGGGCCTTAAAACTACGACCACTGGGTAAAAGGTGTGTCCCATGGCCTGTTTTTGAACAGCCCGCAGGCTAAAAATGTGGTCCACAAAGCCAAAAACAAAAAACTACAATAATACTCTACAAGTGATTAGTCTTTAGGGTATTAGCATTAGTAGCTTATTACTAAATCATATGCCCTCACCCCAAAACCAGTCTAAAGCAATGTTATATGTTGGTGGCATTGAACTTGAACTATTACATGTTAAAAGGTATTGAACTCTATCTTCTGATGTTAATAAAGGAATTGTTTTAATAATCTTAGCGCCTGATATGGACAAACGGTTTTAAGAACTTTCATTGTTCACTGCCTATAATTAACTTTGAAGTAGATAGGATGTCTGAGTGATGAGAAACAGCTTGCATGGAACTCAGCCTGATATATTCCCATAGTAGGTGGTGGGACGTATAGGTTTTTAATGTATTAAAGATGGGTCCCCATATCTGTATGATTAATTGTAACATTAACTTATTTTCATTTTGCATGGTGGGGAAGAAAAGTACGAAATAGAGGTGAAAATTACAAAAACGTGCAATTTTTTTCAATCAACAGATTTTAACAATGTTCGTGAGAAACTCGTTTTTTTCTTTCATTTACATAATGGTGTATGTGAAAGCACTGAGCCCAAGTGGGCATGTTTTTTCTCAAAGACCTTCTAAGTGATACAGGCAATTAGATAGTTCACCACTGCTCAATGAACAGACACATTTTATATATACATTTCATAGTCAACAGAATTTTGGAAGAGCTGGTTCTGAGGTTTTCAAAGTTCTATAAAACCTATGGCATAAAGTAGTTCTCAAATTGTGGTCAAGAGACCACCTGCAAAGGAATCACATCAAATGCTTATTTAAAAATGGGATTCTTAGGGGCATCTGGGTGGCTCAGATGGTTAAGCATCTGCCTTGGGCTTAGGTCATGATCCCAGGGTCCTGGGATCAAAGCCTCGTGTCGGGCACCCTGATCATTGGGGACCCTGCTTCTCCCTCTGCCCCTCTCATGCTCTCTCTCACTCTGCTCATGCTCTCTCTCTCACTCTCGCTCTCTCAAATAAATAAATAAAACCTTTTTTAAAAGTGGGATTTTTAGACCTTATCTTGGACCTACTGACTCAGAATTCCAAGGCAGAAAGGAATGGAATTTGAATTTTTAACAAATCCCTTGTTACTTTTATGACCTTAAAGTTTAAGAACCTCCTCATTTTAGTAAATGAGAGACCAAAATGAACTGATTTTCTTAAGATCACAAAGTTAGGATTAGAGTCAGAAACAGAAACCAGTCTTCCTGCCCGCCAGTCCAAAATTCGTTATCTTATACTATATAAACTGGGAAATATTTTCCCATGTCAGATCTCAAAATCTTTGCGCTATTATGACAGGGAGCTACTGACTACATATAGAAGAGACACTTTGTAAGTATGTCTTATGCTCTTCAGTAAGTAAAAAAAAAAAAAAAAAAGGAGCTACATTATTAACATGAGGATATAACAGCATAAGTTTTCCTTTCTCATTATTCATCACCATTAAAACTAGTAATAGCTGACATTTCTGTGAAGACAACAGTGCAAAATGGTCTCCACTCCTTTGTTTACTATGACACCAAACAAAAACAAGGTCAAGAAACATAAATCAAAAGATGAACCTCCACGTGTCAGACTGTTTGCCCAAAGAGAGGAATAATAATTCCTTCTGAAACTGGAGACCAGACATGGTGTGACTTCACCAGCCCTTGAAACTGGACTGGTCTTCTGACTTGCTTTGACCAGAAGAATACAGCACGAGGGTTGCTTTGAGACTTCCTCGGCTCAGCCATGAGAGCTCTTGAAGCTCCTCACCCTCGCGGAACGCAGAGGGCACCATGCGATGAAGCGAGCGACGATGAAAACCACGTGGAGAGGCCCAGACAAGCCGGCTCTCTCAGCCGTCACAACGGAGTCTCCTTCTTACCACAGCCACATCAATGAACCCAGGAGAGACCAGCAGAACTGCCCAGGCAACCCGCAGAATTAGAAGACATATAAGTTGTGGTTGATTCAAGTCACTAAGGTTTGGGGTGGTTGTTACATAACAACAGATAATTAATGCACTAAGGAACAACCATAACCCTAAACCACAACATAAGAAGAAACAATCACAACGTTGAACCACAACTGCTGCCAAGTACAATGCAAGTAATACAAACACAGGGGAGGGCTCCAGAGGAGACACGAGTCACTTCAGGCCCTAAGCTGAGTGAGGCATTTGTCACACTACATGGGTGGAATATACCAAGACAGAAAGAATCACTCTTCACCTGAATGGCCAGCTGGGTTTACGAAGAAGCTATGGGGCCCTAAGTAAACCTTATTTATATGACAGGGTAGCAGATATTACGCAGCTGAATAAGAACACATGCAGACATGCCATCTCTTCAAGAGCTACTGCAAGTGAAACAGGGTGACAGAGAAACTACCGTTGGCAAGGAGTCCTGCAGAGATGCAGGGAAAATCACTATGAAAAAAAAAAAAAGAAGAAAGAAGAAAAAAAAAACCAACAAAAACATTTGTGGCTTCACTGCATGCCAAGAAACTTCTGGCTAACTCAAAGAGAGTTGATTTAAATACCTAAGGTAGAACATCAGTGGGAATGTGCTCAAAGCCATGGTCTATATAAAATTCAAACATCTTGCTGCACCTGGGCCTCCTCTATACTATCCATCATCAAAGAGCTGATTCAGGAGTGCATTACAGATGAATAGTAGAAAAAAATCAGCTGGAGCTTATACAAAAGTAGTACCAAAAGCCTGAGAAAAAGAATATGGCAAGCAGAAGGCAGGTAAAAATTTGCAAGACTATAACACACATCAGGCCAAAAATGAAAAACACCGTGTTCTTTAAATAACTTATTTTTAAAATCACAACCCTTCTGAAACAAGACTTCAGACAAAACATAGTAGAACTCAAGGAAAAAGATCACAAAATAAATACAATGAAAAGTGATGTGTCAGAGTCAAAAAAGAGAAAAAATGCAACTATCACATAAATGATGGTTACAATAAAGACATTAAAAGGAAAAAAAAAAAAACAAGCCATTTCTAAAAGCACAGAATACAGAAGAGCATAGATTTTTTTTAAGCTTTTGAAAGAAAATTATTGTTCTGGAGCCAAAGGAGATCCAACATGTATATAATTGACATTCCTAAATAAGAAACATAACAATAAATATTCAAAGATACAATAAAAGAAAAATTCCTGAAATAAAGGAAGACTCTAACATGCAGATAAGAATGAGGACACTGCATACCAGAAAAACAGTTGCTAAAAATGATCAACACATAACCTGAGAAACTTACTGGAATTTAATGCTAGGGTAGTCTATAGGGAACAAGAAAGAATCAGTTTTTCCTATAAGAAAGAATAAAATTTGGCTGGCCTCCAATTTAAAAAAAAAAAGTCACTATAGAAGGCAACAGAGGGATATCTACCAAGTCTTCAGGGAAGGAAAATAGAAACCAAGAATGTTCAATCTAAACAAGTTATCATTTCAAGTATAAAGGCATTGACAATAAGAAACATACAAGAAATCAGGAACATATCTCCTTTGAGCTCTTCTTTAAAACAATGTCTGCAGTATGATAACCCATAAATTTAGAGATAAATGGAGAGATTGTTGTAAAGACTGTAAGAATTATACGTAGAACAGGATATAAATGTAATAGACCACAGCAATTTAGCAATAATACTACAATCTACCTCAAGTGATATAAGGGAAGGAGAAGTAGGAGGGGAAGTTGGAATAAAGAGAAAACATACTCATCTCTCTATCTCTTTGAAGAGGAGTCAAACAGATATTGAATCTTAAAGCGACAGCTCATTAAATCATAATTTAAATATATAAACACTTGGAAAAATATGAATCCCTCAGACCATGTGGCAAATAAAAATGATTAAAAACTAAAAGCAGATCAGGGCACCTGGGTGCCTCAGTCAGTTGAGCGTCTGGCTCTTGATCTCAGCTCAGGGTCTTGATCTTGGGGTTGAGTTCAAGTTCCACACTGGGCTCCATACTGGGCATGGAGCCTACTTTAAAAAAAAAATTAAAATTGATCATAAAAAATGATAGTTTCAAAATGAAAACATGATTGTCAAGACACTAAATGGGAAAAAGCAAAAAGTACCCTCTATATTTCTATATCTAATTTCCTTATTAGATCAAAAAGGAAAAATCATCTGCTACAGAACAGAGTGATTCCACAAAGACCGAAGAAAAAGAAAAAGCAAAGAAAGAACAGTAAACAGACAGACCTGAAAGTGCTGGTCAAGGAGGGGTCAGAAATCCCAGCAAATGTCCCTGGAGAGATGGGAGGCTTTCCTCTTCCGTCCTCCATGGTGAGGGTGATGAAGCCCATTTCCT
Organism: Leptonychotes weddellii; assembly: GCF_054177405.1. Lineage (NCBI taxonomy): Eukaryota > Metazoa > Chordata > Mammalia > Carnivora > Phocidae > Leptonychotes > Leptonychotes weddellii. Next base: position 123,494,805 of record NC_138375.1, read on the forward strand.
CCTGCAGGAGGTACATCATCCAGACTGAGAAACCAAAATTAAAGAATTATAGTAAATCATAGCCCCATTTCAATACACCTCATTGCCTCATTCGACATTGATTCAACAGAATTAATAGTGCCAAAGAAAACAAAAAACACTTTTCACTATAAGTGTATTAATAAGCCAATTTAAACTGAGAATTTAGATGAGTCTATTCAGAACTTTTTAAAGATTATTTCTTTCAATAGTCACCTTTCGGGTGGCTTTTACAAAAATACTACCCTTTTTTATGTAATTGTGTATTTTTTTAACTCTCTTTCATTTTGCTGGCACAAGGGTCAAGAGAGAGGAGAGGAGAAAGGAGTTCATCTGAGAGGTGATGGTACCTGGTTGAGTTTGACATCCTTCCTCTTACCTTTGCATGATTTTCACAACTTCTTTCAATGATTGTTCACAAAGAGTTGGAGTGGGTGGACAGCCCCTGGAAAGCTGTGGTATAGACCTCTAAGAAAGGATGTCCTGATTTTATTCCAAGCAGCCTTGAAGAACTGGAAGACTCATGGAAACTATTAGGTGTTCCTGACACTAGGAGAACCACAGGAACTCCAGCAACAGCTACCTCATTCTCCACTAACCTGGGGGTGATGAGTCTTCCTCCTGAAGAAGTGACGGCTACAAGTGACAATCTAGGTCACCACTTGGAGCCGGAACAGGAAGCCACTAGGATATGAGTGAGTGAAGTTTTCCCAGGGAGGTGGCAAGTTCAAAAGAAACCACAAACATCACAAACCTGGGCATACTAGTCTTGGCAGAAAATTCTATTACATACTGTATGTACCCAAAGAGAGGAGTAAATGGTCTCAGTTGGTTTAAATTACTAAGTAAATAAATATTACAGTTGTGTATACCTAACCATAAGCTCTTAAAATTCTTTCTAGTTAAGCTCTAACATTTGAAAGTGGATTCACCTCAACCTTTCCACTAAAATGGATCCAGCAGGTTTTGAGTGACTTCTGGAGCCCATAAAACAGAGATGAATCACCAGGAAAAGCTGATCTCCTATGATACTCTAATAAAATCATGACAACGGTATTCACGCTACTTTCAGGAGCTGATGGATCATATCTAAATGAACTTTGAAAATGCATCACTTGGGTATTATCCTGTGTGAGATTAGCTGGGAACATTACGTATCTTGCTGTCACAAGCACAAGCGACCCAAGAGGCACACTTAAAGGGGAAGGTGGCCACAGAAAGAGTAAAGGCAGAGACATCAAAGACAACAGTCTCAACAGTGAACTAACACTTGACTTTTCCTTACCAGCTAGATGTGCACGGAGCCAACAATTCACTTTTAAGCCATGAACACTCATCAGAATCACCTGCTTGAGAAATTGCCTATGCCTTCATTTCACACAGCTCATCACACAAAAAAAGAGAAGGCTAGCTGGATTTCATGCTTTCAAGTTTTAGGGTTTTCCTTCTCTCAAAGGAGAGCTAAGGAGGTTTAATTTGTAAATACTAAGACAAGTGGCAAACAATGATCATAATGAAAACGTGGAGTACCTCCATGTGGCAGGCCTTCTCACACATGCTACTGGCAGGTAATCCACAATGAGCAAGTTCAAGGGCTTGAAAAGGAAATGGGGTTTTGTTTTAAGGGGTGAGGTTGAAGATGGGCTGGGGAATGACTGGAAATCTCTAAGTTACGGAGAATGGTCTTCTTGAATAAAAGAGACCAGAATCTTCCTCCAACACAGTACCTTGGTAGAATGGACAATGAACCCTAGGAGCTTTGGCCTTAGGAGGCCACAGAAAAAAATTTACTGGCTTAGTTGTTCATAGGGGAAATGGATGTTCTGAATAGCACACTAACTCCCTTCTTAATGTTCTAACTGGCCTGAAACCATGAGCAGTGTCTGATCAACTGTGCTTCACGGAAGACCAGAGCCCTTACCCCAGATTCCTGGCCTGATTGAACTTCCAAGCACTTGTTCAACCCTAGAGTTGGGAAGGGCCTCCCCCTCATGACTGATAGTGGATATCTTGCCAACGTTTGTAAGCAAACCCTCTCTACACAGACTTGAAGACAATAACTATGTTTCATTTATCTCTCTATCTCTAGAAGAGTGGCTGGTATCTGGTTGGGGTTTAATAAATGTGTGACAAATGTAAGGATTAAATAAGTAAGTACAAATTTCTGCAAAGGATGAGGACTACCTGCGATGACTCATCCACCTTTCCAGATATGATATTAATGATCTTCTGGTTCTCCTACAAGTGCTTAGGGCTCCAACCAGCCTTCTCACTTGGGACAAGTCCAAACAATATACTTCAAACTCAAAAATTAGGCAGGAGATAAAAAAGTAAATAAATAAACTGGGTGGCTCAGTCGGTTAAGCATTTGACTCTTGACTTTAGCGCCAGTCCTGATCTCAGGATTGTGAGACTTGCATTGGGCTCTTCCTTCAGCAGGGAGTCCAGCTTGAGATTCTCTCTCTTCCTCTTCTTCTGCCCCTCACACCCCCTCTCTAAAATAAACAAATAAGTTTTTTTTTTAAAAAGTAAATAAGTATCTCTGATTCTTATCTCCAGTTGTTTTTAGCTAATAACTGTGGCTAACTTCAATATTACATAAATTGGCCCTCCTAAATGATCCCATAAAATCCCCAACATTTTTTTTTAAAGATTTTATTTATTTATTTGAGAGAGAGAGTGAGAGAGAGAAAGAGCACAAGAGGGGGGAGCGGGAGAGGGAGAAGCAGACTCCCTGCCGAGCAGGGAGCCTGATGCGGGACTCGATCCCGGGACTCCAGGATCATGACCTGAGCC
>NC_138375.1:123498118-123549123 GCF_054177405.1 Leptonychotes weddellii
AAAAAAAAAATGATCCTGATAAGGAAAAAAGGAATAAGCTTGCCAAAAGAAAAAAAAAGTCTCTTCTGACAAGCTCAGCTTTTAAAAGCATACATACAAGAGCTGAAACAGTGTGCATAGCCAATGAATATGAAAAAAGGTAAAATGTCAGTTGAGGTTTTGGGAATTAGTTGAAGATTTCTTTTAAAAAAAATACTAAAGCCAACAAAAAAGTGTTCTGTAAACTGTGTGTCGAGTCAGCTGAAGAGAAAAGGCTACAGGGTGATGACAGTTTTTTTCTAGTATCTTTTCTTTTTTTTTTTTTTTATCAAGAACAACCTTCAGCCAGGAAAGTTAGGGGGAAGATATGGCAAGAAGGAAATGAAGCCCATCACAGGTACAAATATTTAAAAAGGAAAACTGAGTATCCAGACCTGGACAGATTTCATACTGAAAGATCGTATGGGTGGTAAATGGAGCAAGATAGAAGAGAGATGGGAAATGAAAATTTTATTTAAAAAAAAAATTAAAAGATGGATTATGTAGCTTATAGACTGATAAATAATGTTGATTCAAAGTAAGATTAGACTGAATTAGTTAAAAGGCAATTTGTAGTATTAGAAATAGAAATGGTGATTGTTAGCAATATACAAGGAATCGCTAGAATAAGTCCTATCAGACTAAATCCAGTTCCCCTATTTCTTTTTTTTTTTGATGGGATAATGGAAACGGCCAAAGAAATGAACTAGATTGTTCCCCTGGATTTCCACAAAGCATCTGTAAGAAGCTGATGGTAGTAATGCAGAGGATTATCATACATTAGAACGCTTAGAGATTGTGGTATTGGCTCAATGAATTGATACTGACCTTCAGCTAGGATACAGGGACTCGACAGAGTCTGGCCCTGGCTCTCTGCAGTTTGACATTTTTATCAATAAAGGTACAGAATTGATGGCTTTAAATTTATCAATGCCATTAAGGGAGGCAAGATAGCTAATGGTGTAATGTGACAGGATTAGGGTACAAATATTTCTCAACAGATAGGAATGATGGCTTCCATCCAAGACAAAGTTTGATAAATACCAGGCCTTATTCTTGTCTCGGAGCAGAAGCACACTCTCTGCATGAGAAGTCAAGGTGTTGCTCAGTTTTAAACTCTACTTTATTATAAGGGGAATGGTAAAAGGTACCTTGAATTAAGAGTGATTATAAATATTATCACTAATCCTCAGAGCCACGCTGCAGAGAAGGCATTATCCGCAATTTGAGGGGACGACACTGATGCCAAGAAGTCAAATAACTTCGCCATTGTTCTTACAAGTTAAGTGAAGAAGTGAGCATCAAATTAAATCTGTCTGATCTCAAAATTCAGGCTCTCTCCTGCTTCAACATCTAACTCCGTACGGGAGCCAGATACCTCACTGGCTTTATTTCCAACTCCCGTATGCACTGTGGTATATATTTTCTTTACCAGTATCATAATTCTTGATGCTATTTAAAAATGGCCCTTCCTTTTACAAAGGGAGGATAGGTTATCCTTTGGTAGGTAGTGACACTCAATCAGGTACCAAAAGAACTTACTTCACATATCCAAATCCATCCAATGTGGACTAGAACCAAGGTTGGCCAACTACGGTCTGCGAGTCAAATCCAGCCCACCTCCTGCTTTTATTTGGTCCATGAGCTAAGAATGGTATTCACATTAATAAAAGGCTGAAAAAAAAAAAGAGTATTTCATGACACGTAAGAATTGTAGGAAATTCAAATTTCACTGTCCATGAATAAAGTTTTATTGTAACACAGCCAAGCTCATTCATTTACATAGTGTCTATGGCTGAGGTGAGTTAAGTGTGACAGAGACCATCTGCGGCATTCACGTTGCTACACACTGCCGTTCAACACACTCCAAAGCTCAATGATGCACTTATAATTCAACAGCATTTCAAGTGCCACACATATTGTCACATAGACATTTTCCTATTTTTTATTACGAGTGCATATTAATCATGTAAAAAAAGTAAAGTGAACTTTAAGTGTAGCACTTTTAAGGCACAGTGGAATGTGGGTTATCTGTTACACAATTATATGGCAAAGCATCGTGTTTATTATGCAACGGCACTCTAGCTGTGCGAAAAGAATACAATTTATTGTGACATTACCAGACTAAGCACTCATCACAATATCCCCAGCTCACAGGAAAGCAACAGTCAGAACAGTTAGAAAACTTACAACAGAGTATCTCATCGCAGTAGAATCTTTCACATACACACAAAAGTGAGAACAAGGGGCTCACTGTTAGCCAAGCAGAGCTATTTGCTGATGGTGACTTAAGGTTAATTGTGTTTGACTACAGCAGCCAGGAAGTATGCACAGAGAAAACGAATTTGTCGAAGACTAGCTTTTTAGCAAGGATGGGTGCTTGAAGACTCGAAGACACCAAGAGTCAAATAAAAAGCAAGGCAAATGATTCCAAGTAGCTCTCCTTAGCTTTTGATGAGCCAACAGACATTAGCGATACTGCCCAGTTTTTGTTTATTAGAGAAGTCAGTGCTGAGCTTGAAGGGACTCGAGAATTAGTCTTTAGGAAGAGCCTCTCAAGAACAACTATTTTAAGGAATATTTTTAAGGAAACTTGAGAAAACACCAATTCAGTGCGGAATGAAGTGGAACCTGCTAAGATGTGTTGCAACAGATGGTTAAAAACGCGTGGAGCAGAGAAAGGTATACTGGACAAATCTACAAAGCTGGTCAAAATGTAAGATGTTTAAAGTCAATGTTTATAGTCTGTATTACTCGTCAGCAGGTATTTTGTGGAATATACCTGAATCTGTCAGGTTATAGAACTTGTAGTCAATGGTGTATTTCCTTCACCCTTGTGGTCTTAGCCATCATCACTTCCGTGAAGTTGTATCAGAAATAGAAACTGAGGATCCTGACCAGCCCAACCATACAGCAGTTTGATGGCAGTGGTAAAGTGTTACTGCAATTTTTTTTTTCAGCTCAGGACGAAGACTGCAAATTTGTTAAATGAGAATCACCTCTGCCTATTATAGATAAACCCTGAATTCTGTTTGTGCTGCAGATTTGATCATGTTTCTTAATAAATTCAACTTAAAATTACAAGGCAGAACAGCACTTATAATGTGAAACTTACACTGCAGCAAAGTCAATACAGTAACATCTCATGTTTAAATCAAGAGTAATGTTATACTGCTTTACACAACTTCCCAAATGGTCAGGTTCAAAGGGAACAAGAGCTCCATTCCCACACAAATTTGCAGTGCATCTATTTTCCAAACTCAACCACAGTTCCAGCCGGACTTTGGGATCTCAAAATCCATGTAATTGTACAACTGAGGAATATTTACTTAGCCGTCAATTGGAAGTGATTATACCTGCAAAGGAATAATATACCAAAGGGCAAATATCAAGAGTGGAATCTAATGGAATTCTGTAAGTACCTTCCAAATGATAAATATGTTCAATGAAAATCATACATGTGAGGACTGATAACAGTATTTGGTAGTATCTATCTGCAGGAGACATTCTCAAAGATGAAATATGTAGTCACATTACCAATCAGTATAACAGATGAACATTTGCCATGGATTTCAAACCCCAGCTATGTGAAATATTATCCCCTCAAAATAATTCAATTCTTATCATTACTAGACTTGTATTTTTTTTTTAAATTGTACTCAGGCATTAATATATAATTCGGATCCCATTAATAAAAAATTAGTGGAAATTTGTTTTCTTGTTACACAAGTATTTAAGAGCCTCAGTTTTGCCTCTTGGCCCACAAAAAGTTTGCCAACCTTCAGTCTAGACCAGTGCAGGAGTGTTTTTACATTTGAATACAACTGCAATATGGTGAACCTTCCTGTGAACAACTGTTCTTTGTAGCAAAAGCATTTTTATATCCCAGCAATACAACCTGATAATACGTAGTTCGTCCCTTGGTTATGATCCACGTATTCTCATTAAGTACATTTCCTAATAACATGTAGGTCTGTATAAGATTTAGGCAGAGGAGAAACTAGTTATCCTGAACATCAGCCAAGCTTTGTAACTCCACTTATCTGTACTCTTGCAGAAAAACCAGCTTTTTTAGTCTACTAACCCAGCTCTATCACAAACACCTTTAACGCTCCACAAAAACAAAAACACACCAAAGAAGGTACTGAGGACCTCTGTTTTTACCTGAATCTAGAACATTTTTCAAATGTATTCACTTGCTATATATAATTTCTAATAACATATTAAAAAAAGACTAAAAAAAGTCCAGTAATAATAACATTTCCGGATTTAAAATGATTAGGTCTGCCTTTCGGCTCTCTCCCGTTTTTCTCATCAAGACGATGGCCGCCTACGGGTTTTGCCTGGGCAGTGTCGGCTTGCTCTGACTTCTGGTGATCATGCCCTCACTTCCTCTTGGCTAACACCCCTCGTACCTCATCTCTCAGTCCAGTGTGTCCTCTGAAGGTGGGAAAACAGCATTCCCTTGGCCACAGTAATTGGCTCAGGGGTGGGCCTGTGAACCAAGGAAGCAATAAATGTCAGTGTGAGGGTTTTGTTAGGACCGCTGAGAGGAACCGCTCTTCGTTTTGGCTGAGGTTACGAAGACGGCAGACGTCGGAAGCTGCTGGGTGGCCGCTTCACTACCACACAGGAGAAGTGTCCCTGGCAATGAGAACAGCCCGGGAGGAAGCGAGAGAGAGACACAGGGAGATCCTGACTCTGCACCAGGATCTAGCACATCGGAAGCCGGCCCTTCCACTGGCCTTGTCAGTGAGACACGGTAACGTACACCCCCTACTGTGTAAGCCTCTCGCAATTCGGAGGGTGCTGGCTGATGCGGGTGCATTGTCGTTCCGACTGACCCCCCATCTTAAATCAGATTTTTCGACATCGGGCCTTTTGACCATTAGGTTTCATCTCCAGGTCTACCGCCTCTGAATGCCGGTGTCAGCCGGTGCTGCTTTGCCTTATCTTACCTGGAGCGTCTTTCAGTAAGCACAGCACTATTAATACCATTTTGGAAAACTCCCCTGAGAGCACCTGGCACAGGATAAGCTGGGAGAGTCTGTCCCAGATACATGCTCTCCATCTGCAATGGCAAAGTCATTCGCTGAAAAGTGATTAATCACATTTCACTGCTGTGCACATCCCAGTATGACTTCATTTTTTAAAAGGAATAAAATGATTCTGTTTCCTTTCCTTGCTTTATTGGTAGCATTAGTTTTAATTAATCGCTCTATTAAATGGTTCAGGGAAGTGTAAAAGGCTTTTTCTTGAAGGAAAGCTCAGACACTTCCAGGTATGTACTCCTTACACTGGGGCTCCCACAAAGCAAAATCCAAACAGAAACACAAAACACAAAAGCGTCTTCCTTTAGCTTGGCTTCTCACATACACAAAACTAAATGAATCGGATTTTTAGAACTTCTACCTTAGGTTATTATGAGTAGCATCACTTCACCCGTCATTAGAGGAAGGGGGAAAAAGCGAGTTTAAAAAAACTACCTTTATTTTTTCTTTTTCAGTTACATACTTTTAAACAGGGATGTGTTTCATTATTCAGACATTCAGGCAATGTTGACTTCATTAGTGTTGACAGAAAAGAAGCATAAAAATGCAAAACATTGTTGGCTTAACCTGAACATACCTGCATTACCTATTATTGACCAGTTTGTGTTGCCAAAAGACTTACTCCTTGGCATTAAAATGGAGCACTTAAAAATATTGCTAAAAAGCAAATGTCTACACACTGGTCTTTGCAGCAAATAAGGGTATTTATACTTTTAAAATATTTTAAGTCCATAATTGGATTAATATACACACCTTCTTATGTATAAGGAGTTCAGATCATATAAACACTGTACAGTCCAAAAACCCTACTGAGAATAAAACTAAATAGGCTTATGATAAGAAATACAGATATCGCCATGTATTTACAAATATCATAGACACACAAATTTGGTCAAATACTGTAAAGAAAAAAGTGGTTTCACATTATAATGGCCAAAACATCCATCTACCTTGCTCAAGGCAAACAAAAAATAAAAACTCAGTATGTAACTCCTGTCGTTTAAGACATCATGACAGTATACAAATAGACAGAATGGAAACTGTTGACCAAATTATACAGCAAATGTCTTCTAGGCTGAGCATGGGCCTTTAAAATCAAGAACTTGAAAAGATCATTCAGACGATTCAGAGCAACAATGATAAACAATGTCCTGATTTGCAGTATTCATATGGGCGCCTAATTTGTCAAAAACAACACGCTGAACTTTTGGCTAATAAGAAAAAATAAATTACCAAGTACAATTAAATCCCTGTAAATGCAATAATGAAGTCAAAAATGTAATTTATTTACTTTAATTACACATTTTAAATGTTACCTTGAGACAATAAAAATAAATAAGCACGCCGGAAGGCATGCACTTAAAGACAAAGAAAGGGTTGTATGGAAAGAGTAAGTAGCAATCTTCTAAATGAAAGGTGAAGATGAGATTTGAAAAACATCATTCTCATTCTAGCCAGTCTTTATGTCTTAACTCTTCTTGAAGAATCTGGCTAGTAGAATGCGACCAAAGTACACCTGTGTCTTTATGGCTTAAAACAAAGCATACTTAAAAAGTGGAATGGGTTTCCTTTTTTACAGAACTGTTACTTTGTTCATATGCAGGCACTTCAAAAGACTATGGAGGCAAAGCACCTGACCCATCCTTTCCAAAATAGTTTTCAATCATCAAAATTATACTAAAAAGTAGGAAAATTCCAGAGAACCAGCAAAGTTGAATACAAGAGACTAATGTGCACAGAGGGCAATAGAGTGACCCAGTTTTTATTGCTGGGGGTCCTTTTTTTTTTTTTTATCAAAGAGCAAAAAATTAATAAACAGACACCACTGCATGGCACATCCAAAATTTTCTGCTTAAGGGAGAATGTAATCATTCAGCAGGTTTCAGTGGGATCTCCTCAGACTTCAACCTTACACATTGCAATGAGATTCACATTTATTTCTTCTCCTTAGTGTATTTAAAAAAAAAAAAAAAAAAACTCCAACATACTTAATTTCTCAAAGTATTCATTTCTTGCTGTCTAACATACATTATTATCTGGAAGCATAAAGTTACATTATACAAATATTTTGCATTTTTCTTTTTTTTTTTTTTAAAAAGCGCTTTTGCCACTTCAGCGACACTGTACTTCACGTCGTGGTGCCACAAAAGCAGAGCTCCTATCTAGCACGCTCCTGGTGATTCGTTTGACCACTACCGTCTGCCGAACCCATAGAGCTTTTTCCTCAGTACCTCTGGGCAGTGACTGTACCATGATTTCACAGAGAGAAGGTTAGTATGACTCATGACTAGCAGTACCGTCAGTAATACTGAAATCAATGCGCATGTCACACAAGAAATGAACTTCTCACAAAATAGCTTCTTTTACATATTTGGGCAACTGCGTCTTCTCTGTTGCATTATCCACTGGGGAGAAAATTCCTGCTTGATTATGCTCTTACAGAAGTTATAAAAAAAAAACCAGATTAGGCATGTAACTGTTTGACACTGAAGATACCGTACTGCTTTCTACAACAGGAGGAGAGCTTCTGAAAAATGTCTTTAGAGCTGTATCCGTCAGTACCACCTCCTTGGTCCATTCCATTCATTGATGGGCAAAGCACTCATGTTTGGACAAAACTTTAAAGCTTCCATAAAAGTTAAATTAGAAAAAAATATGAATGTAAGACAACCACAAAATGAAGTATGAAAGTATGACATTTTGTTTCTAAGAGTGAGTCCTTGGAAATATATGTGGTCACTACAGAGATGATTTTAATCACAAGACAGCAGATGAACACGTAAGTAACTCCCCATGATCTGTCTGTGTCCAGAGTCATTTGTGACGCTGTATGGTTTTCCTTTTCCTTCGTTTGAAAAAACAGCAGCACCTGCAGATGGAGGGAAACACAAGGCACTAAGGGTCACAAAGTAAAGGCTGAGCTTAGCATCTTAATTTCAATGGTCGTAAAAAGCAACAGGCTAATGCAAGATACACAGTGAACATGCCAGTGAAGCATATATATTAGTGAACCTAGGGCAGAGTTATTACTACAGTTTCATCAACGTGCCTTTTAGGAAGACAGCCAGACATTCTATGCAACATTACAAGGAGCCACTAAATTGAAAAGGCTTTGCACCAAGACTAAATGAGGAGGTGTGGAATTCTGAATCCTCACCGACCCACCATATTTTATTTTGAATACTCATTAACCTCTGGCAGGGGCATGCTTTTGTAAAATTCATCTTATGCATTCTCTCCCTTTCTTCCTGATATTTACATTTGATTATTAAAGTCATTGTTAGAAAAGCAATAATTATCCTAATACTGAGGAACTGATTTTCACCAAGGATGAGATTCCAGAAAGAAAAAGAGAAAGCCCAAATAGACTCTTCAACAAACATTTTCTACCACATTTACAAACTGGAAGAGAGAAAATGCATTAACTAGCATGTCAATACTGGCACTTCTTAATTCTTTAAGAGTTAAGGTCAAACTGGGGGCGCCCAGGTGGCTCAGTCATTAAGCGTCTGCCTTCAGCTTGGGTCATGGTCCCAGGGTCCTGGGATCCAGCCCTGCATCAGGCTCCCTGCTCAGCGGGGAGTCTGCTTCTCCCTTTCCCACTCCCCCTGCTTGTGTTTCCTCTCTCGCTGTCTCTCTCTCTGTCAAATAAATAAATAAAATCTTTAAAAAAAAAAAAAAAGAGTTAAGGTCAAACTATCCTAAGTTAATGAAAGTAAAAACTGTGCTTAATATTTAAAATAGCATAATCAAGGTGATTCAGTCTTGCAGTCTATGAAGGAAAAGCATTCGGAGTTTCATTCCTAAGTAAAAAAAAAAAAAATCTAGAGATGACGCCTGAGAGACCTGGTTTTTTCCATAGTAAGTTCTCCCCTGGTCATGAGAAGATGAAACACATGCAGCATGTGGGGAGTGATGCTGAGGCTGGTGCCAACTCACAGTTAGAGGAGAATCACTGAGCAGAAACTCACAAAAAAATACACACCCACATGCATATATCTATTCTAAAAGTCTGGCATTCCTTCAAATACAGGTCTGGCTCTTTCACCCTTCCACACTTAAAGGAAAGTCTATCTATCAGAGTATCAAGAAGACAAGCGACACATAGAGGCTCTTTTGTCTTTTTCATGGAAGCCTAGTGTGTGTGCATATGTAAATATGTAAATCCTGTTTTGTAATTAAAGAAATATCTATATGCATGGTGATTCAATCAACAAAATGCTGCCAATTCAAAGCTCGTACAGAATGTGACCTTATAACGATGTTCCTCTAATTCTTACCAGCCCGCCTGCAAAGGCTATTAAACAAGTCATTTCAAGCTAAGCATAATGGACACCACCTAGCTTTAAGTGTCCTCTCCAGCAAAAGATTGTGGAAGATGAAATAATTGCTAGATTATCTTTTATGTCTTTCTGTGAAAGAAATGTAAACAGAAACCCATACTGTCCCAGCTAAATTACACAATCTCTCCACCCACATTATCGTTAGTCAAAAATAATTTCAGACCATTTATTGTGATTTATGCCATGACTATGAAATCACTATGCGGCATTCAAAACCAAATTACACAACTGGATTTTTTAAACCCCATTCAAACAGCACATAATGATTAGACCATGGAGTGTGAATAATTCAAACCTATATATGTCAGCTGCTACAGACTCAACTGGAAATCTGTGCAGTTATTAATCTTTATGAATTTTACTTTTATTAAGGTGACCACCAGAGCAACCAGAAACAAATTACCCAACAGGGGCCTTGAAAAGAGCTACCTCTATAAAAGATGACTCTGGATACAATGGATTTTTCCTGGATTTATAAAAATAAGTCAACTTTATTTGTAACTGTCAGCTACCTAAATACTTTCTCAAATCTGTTACATAAATTTTCTAAAATAAAACAATGAAAAAAATTATTTAACTCAGATCCTAAGAGATGAAAACCATTATTCAAAAAAAAAGAAAACTTTTCAATAAAGGACTTAGAAAAGTCATAAAACGTTCATATTGTAAAAAAAAAAAAAAAAAAATTTAATTGGTATTTAGAAGGAACAGACCAAATTTTAAAATACTAAATTTAAGAATATGATCACCTTTCAGTGGAGATTTATTATTTAATATAAAGTTATATTAATAATGTTCACTGTTTCCAAATACTGTCATTTGTCTCTTCAAATTCCAAACTACAATCTTTTAAGATTTTTCTGCTGAAAAGGTGTTTTAATAAGTGTTTATTAAAAAGTGTTTTAATAAGCCTTTTGGAACGGGGAGTTTAATGTAATACATGTTTTGATCAACAAGTTCCAGATTTTCCACACTTGTATTAGCAATTCACCTTGTCTGGCTTATTTTTCTAATATCAATCTGCTTTCCAGCTCAAGACAGCAGACCTATTCCTTATGTCATCTTTTCTTCAATTACGTATTATTTAACACAGAAAACCAATCCAAGCATTTACTTGAGACTAAATGAAACTTTCAAATGAATCATAACTGTAGAGGCCTTTTAAATTGAAAGCCAATCTAAAAAAAAGACACCTATTTGTAGAAATAAATCCCACCAAATAAAGAGTAAACCCTTGAAACCGATTTGCCAGGGAAGCTGGCATGCTATTAAACTGACTACCACCAGAGGACAGCATTGCTCTAGGCAATACGAACGCATCCAAATAAAGGAGAGATGCTCTCAAAATAAAATACAGTTATAAAAAGAAGAAAATTGGTATTTAACCTGTGGCTGGTTTCTTAAAACTCATTACAAAGCAGCTGATTTACAGTCTGTGATTAAGAAATTAGGTCTCCTATCAACTGCCCTCCATCTAAAACAGTGTGGCTCCCATATGGCCACTCTGTCACATGACCATTTTACGCTCCTCTCAGTCCTCAGACTAATCTGAATTTATTTATTTACTGATTATCTGTCTCCACACAGAATGTAAGCTTCGTAAGGGCTTGTCCACAGATACATCCCACAAATGGGCACAGAGTTGGTACTCATTTAATATTTATTGAATAAATGAGTGACTTTCCTCATAAGTGCAACCCCTAGAGTAAGAACCTAGTCAAAATTCTACACCATGTTCTAAAGCTAGAGTTCTTACACCAGGGCCCACAAGCCCTAGTGAAATCTCACAAGGTGCAGATTTGAGTGCCTGTGGAAGCTTCCCTGGAGAAAATTGGTTTGCATCAGATTCTTACAGGAGTCTAAACCCAAGAAGCCCTGCTCTACCTACGTGCACCTGCCTGGCCTCCCCTCTGGCTTCTCCATTTCCAGCGAGTCCTTGTCCCAGAAGCTGTGAGCTGAGCACCGCAGATACTGAGGGGCCACCATGCCATCAACTGACAAGAGTGCGGGCAAGGTGTAAAAGGAAACAATGTAATTCTGACACTTGCCACAAGTCAAACAGGAACAAAAGTTACTGATAACGATAACTGCAAATAATAGCAAATAGTGCAGGAATGAGCACAGATGGAAGTTCCCACAGGTGAGGTGAGGTTACTTTGATCACTATATTCAACTAGCTGGTCTTAGAAAATTATCCACACCTTTAAAATTTTTAAACACATTTTTCTCCAAGTTGCTCAGTGGTGACATTTACTTATTCGTTAGTTGATGCCTCATTTGGGGTCTCTTCAGATCTAGACTACTGACAGCCCTGGGGAAACTGATTAAGGTTACCAGACATTTAAATCATGTTCTTGTCAATGCTTTTCTTTCTCTTGGCTCTTTCTTGCTTATGCCTGTCCAGTAAGCCAGTAGGATCTCACGAGTCAGGTCCATGCCTCTGACAGGATTCTGTAGCTAGCCCAAAAGCTCTGAAGGCACAGCTCTACTCTTTTTTTTTTTTTAAGATTTTATTTATTTATTCAAAAGAGAGAGTGAGAGAGAGAGCACACAAGCAGGGGGAGGGGCAGAGGGAGAGGGAGAAGCAGACTCCCCGCGGAGCAGGGAGCCCGACATGGGGCTTGATCCCAGGACCGTGAGATCATGACCTGAGCCAAAGGCAGATGCTCAACCGGCTGAGCCACCCAGGCATCCCACCACAGCTCTACTCTTAAATTCTTTCAAAATAAATGGTTAAATCCTGTTTCTGATGAACTTAAGGGCTGTTGCTATAAAAACTGTTAAGGTGGTAAACAGGAGATCATAATGGATCCAAGTCCTCAACTCTGTAGAAAACATACAGGAGAAGGGCCGAGGCTTTGCTAGTGACACTGCACCATTTCCCTTTCATTTGTGGCCTTTTCCTGCCTCTAGAATTTGACTATCTTCCTGGATGCAGGTCTTAGCCTTCCTTCTCCCATCTACCTGAAACTGACACACGGGTCTCTATCCGGACCTGAAGTTCCTGTCTGTCCTCTCTGCAAAGACTCACTGGCTTCGCCTTTGGCTGAAAGACTGCTTCACAGCTGCTAGGCCCTACCCACTCAGGACTCCCGAGCCTCGCCTCTCCTTATCTAGGTTGATGAGTATACAGAAAACAGCTTTTAAGACATCTATCTTTAATTCTTTGACAAAGGATTTGCCCCCTTCAAATCCATACATGAAAACGTAATTTCTTATCTCTGGACCTCTTGGTGTAAAAAATGTGGAACTGATCAGTCAAGCAAGAAGAGTTCAGATAGAAGCCCAAGACCATCCATATAACTAATCCAACTGGGAACCTGCAGATCCATCCTCATCCTCAGTTTCTTCCTCTCCATCCACATGCAATTAGTCCCTCAAGTCTGAAATGACTTTCAAAGTTGTCCCAGCCTGTAATGCTCGCTGACTTCAGAACTTCTTGCCTCCCCCACTGCTAAGAGCCTCTTAACAGACGCCCAGGATAAGTGTCTTCCTCTCTCCAATGCGCCACCCCAACTTGCCCCCGCCGAGATACGGCCTTGCCAACTCTGCCTTTTAAATCTCACCACTGGTTCTCCCACAGTCTAAGGCATTAGGTCCACACACACAGCTCTTACAAATTTGGTTCCTATCTATTTCCCTCTCCTCTTAGTCTCATCTTGCATCAAGCTGCCTTTCCAGGCAGTCTGTACTACAAAAGGGAGAGAAGGGGAGGATGGATTGATTTTATGTAATCTAATGAACCCCAGGAAATGACATAAGCCTCAAAAGTGCTGCCAAACTAATTATCTCAAGGCTCAATCTGATTATACCATTTCTTGGCTTAAAACCCACAGCTTGCTTGCTTGTGTTGAGAAAGGATCATGTCTTTTTTTTTGTTGCTTTCACCTGGCTACTGAGGGCCTTTGAGACTGGGCACTTGGACTATCTCAGGTCCCACCAGGATGCATTTGCACACGGTATACACGAATGGGTCACTTCTCACACCTGCCTCACTCTGTCCTTGCTCCACATGTTGCTCAGCCTCCTCTCTCGGACTCCTGCACCCAACTCCTTTGTCAAGCCTGCTTATCTTGGAGAACCAGGGCAAATGTACCCTTACCCGTGAAGATGCCTCTGATCTTCCAGCTGGAAGAGCACATTCCAGTCTCTTAAATCCAGTCACACTGTATCCTGTGAGCTAATCCTGTAATACCGGGTATTAGACCAATGATTCTCAATCCTGGGTGCTCCTCAGAATCACCTTACAAGCTTTTTAAAAATACTGTCAACCAGGGGCGCCTGGGTGGCTCAGTCGGTTAGGTGTCTGCCTTCGGCTCAGGTCGTGATCCCAGGGTGCTGGGATCAAGTCCCACGTCGGGCTCCTGGCTCAGCGGGGAGCCTGTTTCTCCCTCTCCCTCCCCCTCTCCCTCTGCCCCTCCCCACCCCGCTCATGCTCGCATTCTATCTAATAAATAAATAAAATCTTAAAAAAAAAAATATTGTCAACCAGACCCCCACCACAGAACAATTCAATTGGAAACTCTGATGGCACAGCCTAGGTGTTAGCATATTTTTGAAACTCCCCGGATGCTTGTGATTGGAAACCAGGACTGAGGGCCACCATGTCAAAGTTACTGGTGTACTTGCTCTTTTTTCTAAGGGAGCACAGGGGCCTTGGCTTATCTTCGTAATCACCATGTTACCAAAGGCACAGTAACTGTTCAGCAATGTTGGAAAGGGAACACAAAGAGAAATAAAGGGGAAAAAAGATAATTACATACTACTTAAAAACTCAGGAACTAAACCAAAGGAAGCCTTGTTTTCCTAAATTCCTGGAAGGAATGATGAGGGTGATACCACTTGTATCATCTGTCTTGAAAAAAAAGAAAATTCCCAGCCACAGTGAAGAAGGCAAAATCTCATTACTAATGGATGAGCCACTTTAAATGCGGGACAACAGAATATTGTGCATCCCTTGGAAATTACAGATCCAGCCCTATAAGGTACTATTCTAGGAAGCCTGAGCCTCTAAAATGTCCAGTGTGAAATACATTATAATTAATGGGGTGGGTGGGAGGGGCCTCCGCCAATCACAGGTGAGAACAAAGAGGGAGTTGGAAACACGTTTTGAAAGGGAACTCTTGGCGGGTTCCTAGAGACCTATAAAATGGTGGGAGAGAGAAGAGAAGCGAGCCTAAGATGCGATTTAGGAAAAAACCACACTCACAGTCCCTCACCACAGACTACGAAGGTATGAGGAATGCAGTAACAACCTTGCAGGAATGTGAGAGTCACCCTGATTAAAGGGAAACCAAATGTGACGTGTTGGAAGTCTTTAACCAGTGAAGAGGCAGGGAAGGTCGGAGGATTTCTGTAACCCATCTGGAGTCAGGCTTTACCGAAATTATGGGCTGCTCTCCGTATTTAAAAAAATAACAGCTCTACTAAAATATAATTCAAATCACCATAAAATTCATGCTTTTAAAGTATATAAGTCAGTGGTTTTTAATACATTCAAAGAGTTTTACATCCATCACCACTATCAAATCTGAAACCGCGTCCATGAACGTGCGCTAATACACCGCCATCTTCCCTACCGGTGAGCCATCTACTTAAGGGCTGGGGTGGGTTCAGATTATTGCTAAAACCCAAGCGGTGTAAGTGGTGACTGAAAACATGGGAAAGGGGAATCGATTTGGCTCAAAGCAGGTGTCTAGGACGAAGTGGACACAGAACACCCAGTCTCAGTGAAGAGTATGGGTGTGGAAGGAAAAACAGGGGACACTTGCTGGAGGGACAAGGCCGAGGAGAACAAAGATGGGAGAGGTGGCTGGCCCCAGGGAAATAAATAGGGTGGGAATAGCTCCTGAGTACCTGCCATGGGCCAGACAAAAAAGCAGTGCTTTATCAGTTAATTTCCTCAGTGACCTGCGAAGCAGTTATTATGAGCCTCAGTTTAGAGAGAAAGAAACAAGCTTGAAGAAGGCAACTCTAAGTTGTAGAAGCAGGATTCTACGACCCATGCTGGACGCACAGGACCTGTGTGCCCCACTCGGCCACACCACTTTTGGAACTCCGCTTATGACTGCACGAGCAAACATCGACGGCGGTATTTGTTCTTGATGTAAAAATGCACAAGTATGTAGCTGATTCACTACATCCTCAAATCCACTAGGCCATACTGTCAATAAATTCCACAAAGTGATAAAAATGGATACTTGATCACTGCTCTTGAAAAAGAAGTATCCCCAACAAAAGTCTCCTCATCTTGCAACCAGCAAATGAGCATTATTTTGGAATTCATGCAAGGCTCCTTTTGGATAGGAGTAGAATGTTCCAAAATTTGCTAATCTAAGCAACTTTTCTTATTCACTCCCAGGCTCACTCAAGATTTGTCCTGAAACTGAGAGGAACATATGAAACATGGCATTACAACTAGAGGCAAAGATCAGAGAAGAGTTTAAATCCAACATTAACTCGACTTAATAGGAATATTTTTTTCACAATATCTGCAATGGGCAGGAACTATTTAGATGAGGACTTCCATAACACTCTCTCACTATAGTTAATCATAAATTTATCAGTGTATCCCATGTGTACTCAACAGCAATACAATTAGTCAGTGAAATACTCTCTTAGTGATGCTCTTGGGGTGGGTGGGGGTGAAGGATCTGCTATGTGTATTTAATAATTTTTTGAACGGGAAAAAAGAGAGCTTAAAACTCAAAATCCCGTCTTTCTACTTAAAATAGCAAACGAAGCCTCTGTGTTACAGAACAAACGCACAAGCACAAGCAGAGTGGGTGTTATCAACTACTCAATTAAAAAGTGCCCCCAAATCTATGTCACTTGAACAACAAAAAAAGTTGCAGCAGGCAAAAGAGCTCCTCAAACAATTATTTCTTGCTTTTCAGACCTACTGTAAATGACACCAAATATTTTTGAACAACTTTGACCAATTGTAATTTCTATGTTGAAAGATATTTTTTTTTTAAACGCAAAATGATGCTAAATCTTTGAAATTACAGTCAAGGGAGCTATTTCTGCCTGCCTACACTTGAAAACTCACCACATGTTCAACACTTTCTGGCAGCTATACACACACACAAAAAGAAAAATACAAGAAAAGTGAGAGAGAGAGAGAAGGGGAGGGAGGGAGAGAGGGAGAAATCATCAGAAATAGCCCACATTGAAATTATCACACTGTTTTTCATGCTTACTTTTTTTCCCAAGCAGCATCATCATTTACATTCACAGAAAAACTACTTTAAAACTAATATGAACACATGCAGGATACTATAAAATTAATAATTATTTATTCTTATGCTTACAAAGAAAAAAAACTGAGCATCTACCCTACAGAAATAAGTTTCATGCATCAATACTCCTAAAAATAAAAAGCCAAAAATATGCTGCTAATTCTAAGAAACTGAGCAGAGTTCTTAAATAAGTATTTTTGTATTATAAATTATTTACTGAAATAGCACTATTTTAAACTCAGTGATTAAAATAACTGAAAATATCACTTGTTTTGCATGCACCTATTCCCTGAAAAAAATTTCCTGGAATAATTGTACATGACTATAAGTCTCAAACATTCACAGCTGAAGCACAAAAAGCTACTAAAAGAAGTCAAACAAATACATACTTGGTCTCATCCATCACTTCCACTTCCGTAGGGGCTGTAATGGGTGCATTGGAACGTCCTGCGGTAGGGTCATCTGTGTTCAACTCTCCATTTGTAGAGCTTACAACCTGCCAAAAAGAAAAAATAATTATATATGCACAAAGTGACAGGTTATACAACGATAAAAATTAAGGTTAAATTAGAAAGTTAATACGTAGAACATAAAACAATTAGTATGTAGTTGAGCTGTTTATAACTGAATACAGTAATAGGTCTAATATTTTATTAAAATTCAAGGCCATCCAATATTTGCTTTTCAACTTCCTTTTCATCTTGAAATTTCTGTCTTGTCTCTTTCCCTCTGCTGTGTAAGGCCAACTCCTACACTTCTGTCTCAAATCAGCTCCCCAAGGTGTGCCCATCTCCACTGGCACCTTGCTACGTCACGAATTCTTTCCCTTGCAAACTTCAGTCTTGCTCCTTCCAATGGATCCTTCATTTCAGTGTGTAACCACGCTTATGTGTCCCTTGAATACTGCCCATTCATCTGCCTGGTTGTTCATGCCCAGATGCTGAAATCACAGTGATTCCTCTCTTTGACTGAAACCCCACATCCTATCCATCAGCGGGGCTGGTTAAATCCTCCCCCAAAACACATCCCCAGTCTAATCAGTTCTCCCCACCTCTATTACTACCAGGACTTTAGTTCAAGCCACATGACCTCTTGTGTGACTAAGAGCCACAACTTATGAACTGGTCTTCTGCTTTCACCTGCCCCCACCCTCCGTTAATGTATTGTCCACACAACAACCAGAGTGCTCATTTTAAGACAGAAATTAGATCATGTATAATTAACCTGCATAAATCTCTTCAAGTATCAACTTCCCATTTCACTTAAAATAAAGATCCATATTCTTTACCCCAATTTACAAAGCCCCACAACATCTGAATTCTGCTTACCTCTCTGATCTCATACTACCGTCCCCTGTGTTCACTAGCCTCCATCCAGTATGTCAAACTTATTCCCAACTTAAGGCTTTGGCATTATCTATTCTCGATGCCTGAACTAACTCTCTTCCCGCTGATGGGCTATATTCTTATCTTTCAGATTCTCAGAGAACATCTCTAAAGCAGCCCTTTTCTGTCATACAATCTAAGACTTCCATACAGACATACTATGTCATGTTATACTCTACTGTTAACTCTTTGTATAGAATTTATCCAGATAATGTTTTCCAGATTGTGTTTCTTGACACCCACTCTCACCTCCTCCTGCTCCATGACAGCAAGAACTATGGACTGTTCCCCCACTATATCTCCCCCCTAAACCTGGCAGAGAACAGGCAATCAATAAATATTTGTTGAAATAAATGAATGCATGCATGAATGAAATCCTAAAACAAAATAAAAATCATAGCAAAATTCCCACATTCTCCCAAGTCCTCTTTGATCTATAAAGTCACCTTACTGTCCTATTTCTTGCTTTCCCCTCAACTTCTTCAGAACAATAGTCTTAACTTATCACTTCCATTTTTTATAAAATTTTCCACTCATTTATTCCTTAATTCCTTGCAATCTGTACTCTGTCGCTACATCAGATTTCTTGTAAAAGTACGCTTGCAGGTTACCAACGACTCCTAGAAAAATATATTCGGTGGCCTTTGCTCAGTCCTCATTTTCCTGTACGTTTCAGTATCACTTAGCACCAGCTGATACTCCAGAGTAGATGGGTCTAGAAACAAAGCCTAGCTCTCACCCTCACCTGCTATGTGACCCAGGAAAGAGAGCTCATCGTGCTAAAGCTCAGTGTTCTCAACTACGCAATGGGAAACAGGAGTATGCATTTAACAAGACTGAGAGGAGGAAATGGAATCAATGTGAAGGGCAATGACAGGGCTATTCTAGGAGCTCCGGGAGTGGTGGCCCTTGTTCCTCAGCCAGTTTTGCCTGCACTCATGGCTTCGGCTACAAGCTCTACGTAAAGGACGTGCTGAGCTCAACCGCTCACCCACATGCTCACCTAGACCACGTGGGGTACTTCACACTCAGTACTTCCAAAACTGAATTTCTCATACTCCTCTCAAATGTGTCACTCCTCCTATCCAGGGTTCCAGTTTCCAGTAAACCCTTACCATCTTCCCAGACCTCTGCTGCTTTCCTTATCCAAGCTCATCAGAAGAGAAAGAAAATGCTAATATATCAAAGGCCTGGACAGCAGATTGACAGCTGACTATGAGACTTAACAGGTCCATTTACAGAGCCCCATTTTACTGAAACTTAACTAATTCTCACGTTCTAACCGAGAGGCCACAACATGCCAGGCAGTGTTCCAGGAACTTGGAAAACCACAAGAAAAACACCCCTGCCCTTGTGGGACTGAGAGTCCACCCCACAACTCCCAGAAAAGTCACTAGACGTCAACCAACAAATCTAGATGAATGCAGGATTATGGACGCTGAGTTTCCTGTATCCTACGCAGAACAAGTACTTAGAAAGGAATGCTGCATTTGTGCCCACAGCTGAGAACACACAGAACTGCCTCGATCGTTATTAGAGACAACCAAGCCAAGGAGAGGAATACCACTGTGTCTCAATCTGCTGCTCTGCTTGGGGGCACCTGCTTCCTCCTTTCTGGCATTCTACTGAGTTCCATGTTAATTTCTTCTCTTCATTTCTCCCTCTTTCTGAAAGTATTTAATTAGCAATCATTATTTGTCCTAATTATCAAACATAATTTGGTTCTTTATTCTTAATTTTTAAAATGTCAGAGCTCCTCGCTGAATTGGAAAGGAGCTAGAAAGCAGGGTTCTTATCTTACACTTTTGTATTCTCCATTATCTGTAATTAGCAGTATGCTTTGCATGCAGAAGATAAAGAGTTCACTCAACAATTTCCATTGTTCTTCCCTCAACGTGATAGTCACAGGCTTCTTTTCCTCCTTCCTGTTCAATGGCCCGAGAGAGCTGGAGGGACCCCATCTCAAACTACAGGCAGCTCCTTCAACATGCCTTCCCTTACTTTAAGCAGCATTATTGAAAATTCATAACCCAAGTATTCTACATTTCCAGCAAGAGCAACTGTATGAACATGGTAAGTATAGAATCTGACTTACTTCAGCTCACACAAAGTCATAACTGACTTTAATAAGCTTTATTTTAGTGAAATGTTTCAAATCTCATTCCACCTGGTTGACCAGAACCAGACCAGAAGGAAATAATATCTTCATTTATGTATTTTTTTTAAGTAATTTTTCTTTGGTTTCCCAGATTCCCTAACTCTCTGAGTAAAGGCTAACATCCCGGGCTAAGAACAGAATCAATGTGATGACAGAGTTGTCCTATAGAAGCGGCCTACTTAATACTGGTGACATGAGAGTATATCAGGGCATTAAAATTGTTTTCACTTAAGAAAACTAGTATCTTTTAGTGAAGGGATTTTACAAAGAAAAAACAAAGACACAGTATTATAAATAGCATGTCATTATATTCCTCGAAACCTAAATCAACCAAACAACTATGCACAAATCATTTTTATAAACCAAATTCTAAAGAATGATCCCATTTAGGTAACATTTCTAGAATTATAACTTGAAGTGGAACATATAGGAGTCTCTGAAATACTGGTGTTCATCACCTGATTTTTCTAACGAAAGTCCATCTAAAAAATGACAGCCTCTTTGAGGTTTGACATTTAAAAAAAATAACCCAGGTGTTTTACAGGGCTTTTGTTCTTGTTGTTCTTAAAGAAATTTTCTCTGATATTCCCACTTCGGTAAGAAACTTAGTACAGTTCTTATTTTAAGATGTTACCAAAAAAAAAAAAAAAAAGTAAATAAAAAGGCATCAGATGTGGTGTCACTTTTACTGTACCAGAGTTTAAGGGGAGGGGGTGTGGAAACAGCCTGCAGCTCAGGATGGGAGAGAAGTGATGATGGCTGCCTGCCACATCTAATTCCAAAAGAAGTCATTCACATAGACTTTTGAGTACAAAGATAACACACGGTATCTTTGTAGTCAATGAGATTATAAGGCTAATTAATTCACTTTCCAAATACAATGAGTTCATACAAATCAGTTATGGTACCACCTTCCTAATTTCTATTTGAGTTATTGTAAGCATGCTACCAAGTGCGCAGCAGAGGCTCACTATCTTAATTAACCAGATCTCCCTCTATCCAGTAAATATATTAGAAATACTAAAATGTTATGTATCTTACTTATGCCCTAAGCTTTTTCTAAAAGCTATCTATAAGAAAGCACACTAATAAAGGAGATATAGTTAAGAGTAATTTCCAAAGAGTTTTCTGGACCCCTGCTAGGGTTCACATGTATTACATGAAACGAACTTTCTTACATATTCTAAAACCTAGAGCTAGAGTTATAATTGATCCTCTTGATATTCCAACTGATGACCTGAAGGCACAGTGAGATTCTCACGGACTTTCAGCGAAGATAAACCAAAATGGATTTTCAATCTAATTTGCACTTATAGAAGTACAAAGCAGAGCACTGTACTCTGAGTATTCCAGCCTTTTGAGACGTTACTGTAAATGTTGCTGTAAAAGGATATGAAAATAAACCTGTAATGCTGATTCACCCTAGTGACACCTGGACAAGGCGTTTATTAAGCTAAAGTGACGGAGCTGAGCTGGACATTACTTATCTGCTAACGGCACCCCGCTACTCTCCTTGTACAAACTCTCTTTTACAGATTTCAGCGCCCTGGAAAACGGAACAGAAAGATACAACTGTACTCATCACTTGATTCTCCCCCTTTTGAGTACCTGTGTGTTTTGAAAGATGTGAGAAAGCAGGTGCAAGCGGTTACTGGCCATGTTTTAGAAAGGGGAGTATTAACAATGAGCACGATGGAGGACGGCCTGGGGTGTGGCACCTGCTATTCCTCTGACTTTTAACTCTGAATGTTTCCTTACCATTTCGAAATACATCCATCTTACTCTTTCCTGCTATCCTCACCTGCATGTGTATGTCTCCAGTTACACTGACGAAAATCCCAGAGTGCCCAGCACAACAGGTAATGTTTGTCCTTCACTTGCACGCGCAGTGCCCGGCTGCACACCACAGCGGCACGGTCTGTGAGGCCGCCCTTCTCCCCTCAGGGGCTCAGACTCAACAGTGTTCCTTTACCTGCAACCAAAGGCTGTGCAACTAGCGGAGATTTCCCAACGATCGGGACCTACACCATCTCCCATGAAGTAGTCTTCCGATAGTGCCCCTAACATCTTGTCTTCCTCCCTCTGCTCGAAGTTGCCTTTCCGCTTTCCAGGACCGGGCTTTTGGCTGACCTTGAGCTCAAAGGAGCCGTGCTCCAGCGAAAGGCACAGTTCCTGTGGGATTCCAGATGAGCACTACCTGCCATCGGTGGTACATTTTAAAAACCTCATTTTGGACATCCTGGTTTGCCAGGCAGAGACACGTCAAAAAGGGACAGTGACATGACCTTCCCCCTCAGCCCTGACACCAAACTAAATTCTACCTTCCAATTATCTTGCAAATCCTCTCAGTTCTCTTCATCTCTGCTACCCATCACTTTCCCTCAGCTGGACTTCTGAGAGCTGTGTCCCTGCCTTAGACTTGTTCTCCCTTCAGCTTAGTCTCCAACGAAAGCCATCCTTAGAAAAAACACTAATAGAGTTACCTTGCTTATCTAATTCTCTTTACGGCCACCCAATATCCTCAAATGAAGTCCAAATGTAATAATGAGACCTATTAGGTCCTTCAGGACTTGCCTCCTGCCTACCCCTCAGTCTTATTTCTCAATACACACACCAGCTTGACTGGACTGTAGTCAATTGTTCAGGACGTCTCTCCCTCCTCCGCCACCTTACGTGTGCTGCTTTCTTGTCTGGGACGGTCCTCTCTAGACCCCTTCCATCTGCTAACTCCTCCTACTGATGCTTCACTTTAGAAACAGGTGAAAAAACAGAATACAAAGAAGTTCCGCTTTTTCCAGGAAATCTGAACCCACTAAATCCAGGTCAGGTGCTTCTCAATACATTCTCATAGCATGTTATACATTCTCCGCTTACCACATGGCCTGTTTAATTAACCTCCCCCATTGGCTGAAAGCTCCATGGGGACAGGCACCCTATCTTTGTTATTCTTCCTTTTATTCAAAGACTCCAGTACAATGCCTAGTACCTCTTAGTAGACATTTTTGTATATTTGCTGAATAACAACTGGCCAAGAAACTGAAAGTGCTAGGTCTAAGTTTCTCAGCCATATTTATTACCAAGGATTCTAAAGGGAGCAGAGAGGAATACATCTGATTGCCCTGGGAGCTTTTCCAAAACACATAAAAGCCAAGAACAAATTCAAAATATAGTCTTCAGATATCTGAATATAATTTTTAATCTCTTGTGTGGGAAAAATTTATCAAACGTGTAGCTGGATCCTTCTGGTCAGTGGATTAACATGATTACACTAAAGATACGGAATAAAATTAGATAAATTCCAATTTGACAATGCTTTCTTTGGGCTGTACCACTAGACTTCACTTCCCAGAGACTAATCAAGTTTCTTAATCTGAAAAAGCAATAGATTATTCTAGTATTTGTACTTCATAAGGCCCACCCTCTGTGCTAATACTTTTTAAATTAAGTTCTCACGACAAAACCATGAGGTAGAAGTATTATTAATATTTCCATTTTACTGGGGCACCTGGGTGGCTCAGTCGGTTAAGCGTCTGCCTTAGGCTCAGGTCATGATCTCAGGGTTCTGGGATCGAGCCCTGCAGGGAGCCCGCTTTTCCCTCTGCCCCTCGTGTTCTCACACACTCTGCTCTCTCTCTCCCTCTCTCTCTCTCAAATAAATAAATAAATAATCTTTAAAAATCTGAAAAAAAAATTTCCATTTTACTGATGAATAATCTATGGCACAGATTTTAAACTCGAATTTGACTCTAGGGCTTGTGCTCTTAAACACAATGAGATCAACTTGGCAAACCAGATGTCTGACCTGTAACACATACAGTAATTCTAGAAAAACAAGGAGTTCAAATTTAGATTCCACCATTCAGTTCCTATTAAAAACACATCTGAAATAATGAATATCCGAGGAACCTTCTGTAAATCAAAATTGCAAGAGGTTTCATCTTGCAGGTCAACTGGAAGCAGCCCGGAATGCTTTGTGGTGCCACTGAGAGCCATTCTGAGCTCCAGGAAAACACTGCAGTGACAGATGAGGGACGAATGCCACAGGCCCCAACTGGCTTATTTGGGGTAACTCCTGATTCTGCTTCCAAATATCCTAAATCTGTACCATATTTATTTCTCACCAGATAGCTATCAACTTATTATGGTAATGTCTTTCCTAAGAAACTATTTGATGACAGGGCCTTAGTATTTGCTGAAGGCTAATTTTTTAATTGCCATATAAAGTCTTTGCCTCTCCTACAAAGTCAACACTGGAAATTGTCCAACAGGTAGTTTACTGATCATCACACAAAGAATCTCAAGGCAAATTATTCTCACACTTTTGTATTAATAAAAGGGTTTTTCTCTTTATCTATTCCCTTCATCAGACAATGAGAATAACTGAAAAAGTTTCCCTTCCTTTGTTCAGAATCCAATGTAGTATTATATTTATAATAATGATCACATTAGCTTAGATTTTAGGCACCTTTCTTTCCTCTTCTTACTACTAGCTTTAAATTACAATTTTATTAGCCCAATTATACAAGTGTCATATTGTAACTTTTCAAACTTTTTACGTGGGTAGGATATAAAGCATAAATGAAGTCAATATTTTAGGAAAGAACAAGGTTCAGGCATGAGCCTACTTAGGCTGTCAGTAAATTTTTCACAAGACTGAAGCTTGCTTAATGTCCATCATGTCAGGTTAGTTAATGGTGTAAAATATATTCAGGAAGTCAATGAAAATAGTGTAAAATTTTTTGTTTTACTTATGTATTACTAAAATTCTAGTAAGTAAAACTGATCATGTATTGAATATTAGGATGAAGCCAGATGCAGTCTCCGAAGGCAGAGAAGCTTTAAAGAGATGGTGAGAAAAGAGGGGAGTGGAAATGTCTCTTGGGGAACATATGAAAAAAGAGAACATACAGTACTAGAGTGATGAGCCAATAATCAAACTCATTCACCCTGTGATAGTCTGGAGATCCCATGAGCCACCTCTGCGAATCCCACAGAGTAAGAAGAAACTAAGAAAATAACACATTTGTGGTAATGGTGCACGTGGCCGGACAGCTTTCT
Organism: Leptonychotes weddellii; assembly: GCF_054177405.1. NCBI lineage: Eukaryota > Metazoa > Chordata > Mammalia > Carnivora > Phocidae > Leptonychotes > Leptonychotes weddellii. Next base: position 123,523,373 of record NC_138375.1, read on the forward strand.
AATAGTGTTGTAACTGTTGCAGATATCCCTGAACACTGAGCAAGACACCTGCTATTGTAACATACAACACTTAGAAACGTGTAAACGTATACAGACACACACACCATCCAGTCTGTGTTATGAAACTAAATATAATTTGCTCTATTAACTTTTCCAAGGCCATGAATTGGGGTCATAAAAAATTTTTTACAATTCAAGCACCCTTGCCTCTAAGTCCTCATCAAATACCTCTGTTACACAGGACTGAAAGGTCCACAGACTACAAAGTTCTATAAAAATATTTGAATACATACTTTAAATTACCTCTAAAATTTAATGGTGAGAAAAACATGAGAACTTATAAGATTTAATCAAGAACTGACTTTTAGAATTCAAATCAAGAAAGAATAAAATCCAGAGCAGGGATCCAAAAGACTAAATATATCTACATATTCACCAAGAAAAATGCAAATTTGATAAAACATAATGGAAAATTATTCAAGTGGAAATATGTGGAGAAAAAAAATCAAAACTTTTAAAGGAAGTTCTAAATTGAAATGGATGGAGATAACATTTATTACCTCAATTACTTTAAACCGTCATTTAAATTACCTTAAACTAGCATTTTAAAAGAAATAAGAGACTTGGCAACCTTCCCCTTTCTACAATTCACATAAAAGATGAAAATTTAGGGGGCATGGGAGGGCAAGATAAAGTATTCTAAGGGTACAGAGAAGGAAGGAGGAATGAACACTTCAAAAAAATAAAGGACTGCTTTAAATTTTTAGAAATAGCCAGAAAATTGAGGGGAGTATTTAATAAATACTTGTTCTTGAAATTATTTTCTCCATCTGGTATTTTCTAGAAACAAAATATACCATTATAACAATTGGGGTCATGTTTATTTGAGCAATTAATCAGAAAGTATTTTCTGAGTACTAAGGATAAAAAATTTCCTGTTTAACTGACTGAAGTTTAAAGAAGGAAAGATCAATGAAAGGGAAAAGTTATAAAAGCGTTCTATTACAGCATTAAAAAAGTCCGAACTTATTACTGAAAAATCAAGCTTAACACATATTTCAAGTAATACAGTTTGTTTTTCTAACCTGTTGTGAGTATGACTTAACTTAAATATTGTTGCATATACTTGCAAAAATGAACAAAGGCAAAATCGTAGTATCCCTGGTGGTCTTCCTAGACCATGTTAATTTTGCTTTTTGGTTAAATACAAAGGAAAAGAATTATGGAGAGTTCAGCAACAAGTTTTGCATTAGGATATGAAGTCATGCCATGAGTTCCAAAAAAGGGTTAGTTGTATAAATTTGGGAAATAATCACTCATGCAAAAATCAGAAAATACCTGTACCGAGCCACCATGTCTGTCTGCTGCAAGGTGAGCTCTCAAATGGTGGGGATTTGCCTGCTGGGAGTCCCAAGCTGCCCTGTGGTCTGCCGACTGCCATTTATTTAATGCATGTGGCATGCATGGAAGAAGAAAAACCCAATATGTTAAACATCTCATCCTTATAATATAGAAAACAAACGTATAAAAGGAAATTTAAAATACCCTTGCTATTCTGAGTCACAGATGCAGTTATCTTTGCATACTGGATGTGGAGAGGTTTTCGTCACATGGCTACCATTAGGTAATGATCAACCACAAAAATAAGACAGAACCATAGAATTTAGAAGTGAAAGGGCTTTAGCTATCATACGCTCCACCCTCCAATTGTATAAATGAAGTTAACAAAGAACAAGGGAAGTAAAAATGATGTGCCCAGGAAAGAACTCCAAATAAATCACCAAAGTACTAAAATGCCATCCACTATATTTTCTTACAGTAGAGGTCCCCCTTGGTTTTCTGATGAGGAACTACTTCTAGCAAGGTTTAAAAAAAAAAAGTCTTTAAACAGCTGTACTTAGATCCTAGAAAACTTTTCTCTCTTGCTTAAGTACCATGTTTCTGACTGTGAGATTAATATAAAAAAAACAGAAAGTCCTTTAAAAAGTGACAAGTGTTATACAGAAGAACACTATGAGGATATGACAAGCAATTTTTTTTTTATTAAGTGACAATCCTACTTTATATGAATCCCTTTGCTTCCCTGATCTCCTTTTATCTGGTTCAAATTAAGGAACCCATTCCCATGATAGGCTGATAATTCTTGATGCTTTTACAGGACTTGGTAAATTGGCATGGCAATAACCACAAACTAATAATAATCTACTGCAGAATTAGGAGTAGCTGCTTAATAGGGGTCAGTTTTGAGGTTTCAGGAAAATGTGGACAGCATTAATAAAAAGAAGGAATACAATATTCAAGATTGTTTTACATGTTTGGTTCTGCATCAGCTGCTTTGCATGTGCTATCCCATTTTGAGATAGACAGTATCATCCTCACTTCAATGATGAAGAGGCTTGAGACTAAATACCTGACCAAGGTCAAAGACACTGCAAGAAGTACGGCAGGGATTCAAACTCAAGAGCCAACTGCTCTGCCAGCAGTACTAACTAGCTCCTTAATACAGTGACATATATTTAAAGTCTTCGGTGCTCTTTACTTTCTTTCTTTTTCAACCTAAGTCAAGAAAAACTCGCCAAAAAAGAAAAAACTTGCCACAAAGTGCCAAGTATATTGGGCCATCGGGAGCCTGAGCTCATCAGTGGCCGGAGTAGGCCTAGGGGAGAAGAAATGTTAAGTCCAAACAGGCACAATGAATAAATGTTCTGGCACTAAGCTTCCCAAATTAAAGCGTACAATGCAAAATTACGTAAGAAGTACGAGGCGTCATGAAGTCTATCATCAAAGCAATTACAGACAGCTCTAGGTCTTTTCATTAAACCCTCCATGTTCATGACCAGAATTTAGCAGGTGTGTAGCTTAAACTAAGATAAATTAGAGGAGATTAAATCTAAAGAAGATGAAAGAATGAAAATGGTGCTAAAATGGAGACAAACACCTAAATACTGCCTAGAGCGACAGGTAACATGTAAGGGTCATGGACCTCTTTAAGAAGGTAACTCCCCAGCCTCTCCTCAGAACCAATCGTGACAGGCATCTAACACCTTCCTTGGGATGTCACGGGATTCTGAACTTCAACAACCAACTCTAGGGTAAAACTGCTTACCTGGGGACACTGCAACATTTTAGTCATTTAACTAAAGGTTCTTCTTTTGCGACTGTCAATTTTGAGTTTCTCATACACCTGAAATGTTTACTGCTTCACTGATGTTTAGGAAAAGTTTTTGAGATATACAACTTTTCTATTATGGTGACAGTCTGCATACCCAGGTTTCAAATTTAATACATAAGCTACCCTAAAGGGTTTCCTGAAAAAACACAAAACGAAAAGCAAAAATCGACTCCCTACATTTAGTGCAACAAGGACTACACAAATAAAACATGGTTCCCACCTTCAGTGAGCTCACAATCTAGCTAGGAAGACAAGTCTGAAACACACAGAAAATTAAACTTGAAGACATTTGAATTATAATTGAATTCAACATTTAAAGAAGAGTTTCACTCATTACAATACCTAACAGCTCAAGAGGACATCTCCAGAGAACATGAATTATTGATCTTCATCCAATTGAGAAATTAATTCTGATTTATAAAACACAAACTCCAAGTCTTCACTTTAGAGCCATTTCTTTCTATATTCAGCATCTTACCGTAGTATTCAAACTACCAACTAGTACTAATTTATATCTGAAGAAATTTATATTTAAGATCCTTTATTGTCCCAATTTTTCTAAGGCAAAATTCTAAAACTACTCTGTCTTAATTGGCTGTACTTTAAAGCCTACTATTGTTCAATATCCCCTAAATGGAGCATTTTATTTTGCTATGATTTTTATTGTGTTGTGTTCTTTCTTTTGATTTTCATCCCTTGTTTAACTCACTGCAACTCTGATGGGATAAAAGATGTAAGAGTAAGAAAGGATAGCACATTATCCTTCCCCAGAAAGGGTTATAACTGAAAATTCTAAAGATGCTATTTAACTTCCAATTAGCAAAATGTTTTATGTCAAAGACAGATTAAATCAAGCTTCTTTTTACAAAAAAGAGAAAAGCAAGAACATCACTCAAAAATTTCAACAGCTTTCAATTACCTTACCCAGGAAATACAAATTCTTCCCTATTTATCTGCTATGCCTACTCTCTGCATAGAACCTACTCTCTGCCCAAAGCAAACTGAAATGCTCACTATTCCTCAAACTACATTTTTAAACTTCTGCTTCCTATTTTACACTGTTCACCCTCCCCAAAATGCCCTTATTCTTTCATCTGCCTTTAAAAAATTCCATTCATTCTTCAGGCTCAACTCAAAAGCCACCTTCTGCATAAAATCTTTACAGATCCCCCATATTCCAATGATCTTCCATGGCACTTTATTAATATACTTCATATGATAGAGGTTACACTGTTTGGTAATATAGTTACTTGTGAGTTTATTGTAATAATCATGATAACAATAACACCAGCCATGAGAGTTGAGATTTACCGAATGCTTATAGGAATTAACAAGCATTATTTCTGTTTCGCAGATGAGAGAACCAAGGCTTTGAAAAATAAGAGTAATTTGTCCAAGATCAAGTCATATCCAGGTGTGTCTGATTCCAGAGACTGAGTGAGCTCTTAGCCACTCATTACAAAATAATTTCTTATAGGTTATGTTGTTTTCCTTACTTGTGCATTTCTGCAACATGCAAAATAGTAGCTTTCAAAGAGCAAAACTCAGCAAATAATTTATTGAGCTAAATTAGACTGCAGTTAGAAAGATCAACTGCTATTATAATTTTTTCCAACAATATCTCCAAACACTTGCAACTCTACGAGTATCAAATATTGCTCAAAGTTTATACTAATTTATACCACTAATTAGAAATTTATCATTAAACATTTTCATGTGATTTTTAAACTAGTAAAGAGTGAACATGAGGGGGAAATGGTTTATTTGTTGCAAATCTATGCATTCTCGATCCTTGATAAGCATGTGTATATCGTCTGTTTTATCTATTAAAAAAAATGTATTTCAATCCTTCAGTATCTATCTACATGTGTAGATATGTGTTCCCACACACACATACACATGGGCACACCTGTAAACCTATCATCTGGGCATGGTAAAAAACCAAATTTATTTTTAAACTGTCAGAAATTAATACAGAAGCAAATCAAGACATTTCATATCTGAAAGGGCAGCAAACCTGGTTTTTGGATTGTTGCATCTTATCTCTGTGTTGATGTGCTTCTCTGTTTGATGACAGAGCAGGATCTTGCTGAACTGCACCCACTGGAGTAGGCTACGGTACAAGAATTAGCATCAATACATTCTATTTCAGAAGTCGTATTCAAAATTACTTAGCTGCTTCATGGAATCAAGGAAATAATAAAAGACACTTAAAGTAAAGCCTTACAAAATGATATCATTCTTGAAATATGTCACTAAAAATAAGTTAAAACAAGAGAACATAGCTACTTTTTTACATTATTTTCAAAAATGTTTAAAGACTTTATCAAGTATTCACTTTTATATCAATAAAAGACTTTCTAATGCAATCTTTACTTTCAGGTTACTTTTTCATATCAGAAAAATGAAAGTGTATTTATTTATGTCTCTCATTTTCAAAGCTAATGTATAAACACAATAAATCATTTTAAGAAAATAAGGAAATTATTTTTAAAATAAGCTAATAAAATGGCTTATTGTCAATATTTTGACTCAGGAGAGACTTATAAAGTCAATTCACTTTGGATCTAAGAAAAATATAGATTAAACATTTAAATAAGTCAGTTGTTCAAAAATACATGAATCTGAGAGTTTGGTAGTTCCAAATATGGACAAAAATTCGCCAACAGCAAGCCACAATTAAAGAAAGTTTTGTAAGACATTCTAACTTATTAAAAAAAAATAGTGAGACTAAATATTTTAAAAGTTGTCTCTTCAAAGAATTTCATAATGTGTCCCTTTAAATGATGAGCACCAATCCTACAGTTAGTCAAGACTAATTTTTTTAAGTTACAAAAACTTAGAAGAGTTTTAAAAACCCAAAACATGCTCCAATTTTTAAGTACCAGTCTATTCAAGACATAACCTAAAACTGCTAGTAGAATTAAAACCTATAATTTTATTTTACAAATGTTTTGAGAAATGACTGAAATAAAACACAAGACTAACTGATCTTTTAAAGTAACAGGATATTATACAAAAAAATAATTATATTTGACAGTAAGAAATAAATCAGGAATGAAAAGTTGAAAATAACTCATTACTTCAAAAAGCAGGGGATCCAAATGTGGGGTTTTTATAAAATTCAAAGAATAATTTTAGTATTATGCTGCCTAAAATGCCCAGGAAGATGCAATAAAATGAATCCTTTAAAAAAATTATTTGTATTCAACTCTTTTCACTGAAGAAGCTGTACTATGGGGAAAAAAGTACTACAAATAATCTTTCATTATATAGCACAGAGTACTCACCAACTGTTTACCAATCCAGTCATACTCATAATCAAACATATATCCTTTTCGATCAAACAAGTCAGTAAAAAGCTTTCTTAGGTAGTCATAGTCTGGTTTTTCAAAAAAATCTAGCCTTCTTACATAACGAAGATATGTTGCCATTTCTTCTAGAAAGGAATAAAAATTATTCTGATTATATGTCTCTATATACTCATTAATAATAAAATTATTTAAATGTCTAAAAACAGTGTTATAAAAATATGAAAAAGCAACAAAATTCTGCAATTTAAAACTTTAGGAATTTAATCACAAAGAAATTAAAAAGTTCTCGAAGGGAAGACAAAAATAGGGTCAAAGGAGAAACGAGAGGTTTTATTTAACAAATACATTTGCTTCATTTCATTAGGAAAAGCTAAAATTTTTATTTTACATTGTTATTTTGAATAGAAACCTTGGATAGTACTAAAGATTGAATTAGCAACTTAATAACGCATAATTACTTAAACACAAGCATGATACTCCGCTCATAAACTTAAAAATTTATTTAAAATACTAATGGGAATTGATTTATATATGAAAGCATCTGCACTAGCTTGATGGATTTCTTTTACCATCAGACATATTCACTAACCGACCAACAGAGGATTCAAATTCCTAATTTGGGCCATGAGCAGAATTCTAACCAAACAAAATAAAGCTAAGAGATCTCAGAAATAAAACACAGCAGCAGAGTTTAATTTTTCTTTGAATTTCCAGTCATACAACAATTATTTGGTAATATATAAATTTCTCTGTGCCACTGTAATTCCCAAATGTATTAGACATAAGTATTTTTCTTAAAGATCCTACTTTCCTAAAGGAAAAGAAAGAAAAAGCCATAAAAATCAACAGGTAAAATGGTGAGCAATTCGTAAAACAGGGTTTCACCATCAGGGCACAGGAAATCACTGTAGTGAGAGATGGAAGGTTACTCTCACGTGTTTTTCTGATTCAATTCACTGACAGTGGCCAGTGAGAACAGGATCATGCACTGCCCAACGGGCAATTAGAGTGGCACCCAGTGACCTTCCTCATAGGGTGACTCTCACTATTCCACATTCTAGCTAATTACCTGGTTAAGTGACTCTGACACCATTTTATCCTGCAGAAATGTGTATACACTTCAAAATAACACACAGCCAGTCTGCCTACACCTACACTGTTAGTGTCAACCAATATATTTTTAATCTTCCAGTTCTGATGTTACAGCAAAGACAAAAAATATGTAACTAAAGTTTGCTGTCCAAGAATAACAGAAGCAAACTTGAGGAAGGGCTCCCCGAGATCATGCTGCTTGCTGACACCCCAGCAGTGATGCCCAGCAATGGACAGGAGGACGTGCGAATATTGAAGTGAGGTATGAACTCAGTCTGGGACCTTCCAGTTTGGTTCACTTTTTACTTAACAACATTAGCACACTTTATTCTTATTTCTTAATTGATTTAGGAATCTTAAGTAAATTTTTGTTGGCTTAATCTGAATTGCCAAAACTTCACATGGAAGTAAAACTATTTTTATAAAGCTCCCCAATGTAACATTAGCCAAAAAGTACTAAGGTTTGTAAGATCTTAATGTATTTTGAAAACTAAATCATACATCACACACCTCCTTTGAGCTTGACAATGAGACTCAAATGACTAACACTGTGCACCAAAACTTTATAGCTGGCATTTCTCAGCAAGTATTTTAACTTATTAAAAGTATGACACTGATATGTTAGCTGATACTGGTCAACACTATCAAAAAATGGGATTTTCTTATACTAAATCCATCTTAACAGAGCAAATATACAAATTGTCCCTGTGGTCTATGCACTAAACACTGACATCTTTTAAATCATACTTTGAACTCATTTTTTTTAAGCATGAAAAACAGTCATAAACTTGAGCAATGGAAGTTAACTGCTCTGGTTTTCTGTGTATACGCACATGTATACCACTGTGGTGTTATTCATTACCTGGAAAATTTTCACATAACACCTCTATTGGTGTGGCTCGTTTTGTATCTCCAATTTTCTGATATCTCTCTTTTAATGTGTCAGCCTGAAACAGAAAGGAAAAAAATCTTGAGAAGGTGGTGATTTTAAAATTAACTACTTGGAAGACAGAACCTTAACATACTAGCAATTTATAAAATTCAAAAGGAAACACAAAAACAATTACCTTTAAACCTTGCCAAGGAAGACTGCCTCTCAGAAAATACATGAACATATGACCTAAAGCTTCTAAGTCATCTCTTCTACTTTGTTCTGAAACATAAGAGAAACATCAACTTCACTTTCCTCTCCCGGTTAAGGATTCAAGAATGGAGAATTGATTCTTTTGTTACATATAAATTAATTCCCAACGTTCAGTATATAAATATAAAATATCTAGCACTTATAAGCAACAAATCATGTCCAGTTAAACAATGTTTTTAACATTAAAATTATTGTGCATCTTTAAAATATGCCACTACCGTTTTTTTTGGGGGGGGGTGTTGTTGTTGTTTTTTAAGATTCTACTGGGCACTCATTTCTCTCCTTAGATATCTACCCATAGAAGTATAAAGCAAGTCAGAAAGGGTTCCATGGTCAAATACAGAGTCACTGTGTACTATAGCCCCATCTTAAAGACCCAGGATGTAACATATTAAAGGTTTAGGAAAAACCCGAGATAAAAATGTTTAACTTCATTTAACCCTGCATTTCTTGAACTTACACGAGCACACAATGTCCATCCTATACACTCTCCATTAATATTAACTGCAATTAGGATTTTGTGTAATATATTCTTAAAAACACTTGTATGTGACACATCCCAACATTAATAACCCCTCTGCCACCATCAAAAACATGCTGCTAGAACAAACTGCCATTTTCAAATTGCTACTGTTGTTTTAGTAACAAAATGTTATATAGCATGTAAGTGAGTGACAATTACAAAGGAAAACTTGAAAAGGTACTTATATTTGCTAAGTGAATTTTTTTTCAATTTTTTTGTCACTGAAGTCAAATGCTTAAGATTTCTTACTATTTTAAAATACAAAACCTCTAACAATAAGAGGAAAAAATAGTATTTTAATTATAAATGTGTAAGATGTTTTATCCAAATGAGTCATCATCATACTACCTAAGCAGTACTGAATGCTTTTGAAAAAGCAAACTTTTCAAAGCATGGCTCTCAACTAGCATGAACAGGACAGAAAAGGTTTTAATTTCGGGCGCCTGGGTGGCTCAGTTGGTTAAGCGACTGCCTTCGGCTCAGGTCATGGTCCTGGAGTCCCTGGATCGAGTCCCGCATCCGGCTCCCTGCTCGGCAGGGAGCCTGCTTCTGCCTCTGACCCTCCCCCCTCTCATGTGCTCTCTCTCTCTCATTCTCTCTGTCTCAAATAAATAAATAAAATCTTTAAAAAAAAAAAAAAAGGTTTTAATTTCTACTATGTAATCTCATTCCACAACTGTCTCCTGTAACACTTGCTACTATATATATATATATATATATATATATCGTGTAATTATCTAGTCTTTATCTAGCCTCCCACCAGACAGCAGATTACAGGACAGCAGATGTCTCTTGGCTCATTATCCCCAGGACCAAGTATTATGGCTGCCACAGAGCAGACACTCAACACAGACTATTTAAATATAAAAATGAGTATCTGAAAATACATAATACTAGATATGTGTCCCTCTCCTACAAGCAAACAAAGATATCTAGAAGAAAATGCATCGAATTGTTAGGAATTAGGTTTATGAGATTGGAGGATTAGACAGGACATTCCACCTTCTCATTTCATATACTCAAACTGCAGTATAATGCCAAATTTTTTTCTTTTTTGCTTCTATTTTCTATTATAACAATGTAAGCATATGCTATTAAAAATAGAAAACTTTCAAAATAAATAAAATGGACTCAAGGTCTTTTTATTTTTTTTATTTTTTTTAAGATTTTATTTATTTGACAGAGAGAGACACAGCGAGAGAGGGGACACAAGCAGGAGCAGAGGGAGAGGGAGAAGCAGGCTCCCCGCTGAGCAAGGAGCCCGATGCAGGACTCAATCCCAGAACCCTGAGATCATGACCTGAGCTGAAGGCAGATGCTTAACGACTGAGCCACCCAGGCGCCCCTCAAGGTCTTTTTAAAGCCCATTAGTAAAAGCGGGGATATGAATTAACATGAGAAAAATGAGTAATGTGTTTTATATATACAATTTGACTTTATTAGATCTTGGGAACCTTAGGAATAAAGAGTCATGCAAAGAAAAAAAAATATTTCTGAAGTCCCACTAAGAATCAGAATCACCTCTGAAACTTTTAAATGCCTCAAATGAGCAGGCCTGATGCTGGAGACTGATTCCTTAGGTATGACATGAGCTAGAAGAACGTGCATTTTAAAAAAGCTTAACAGATGATTCTGAAATACAGCCAGAGTTGAAAAGCCCTAAAAAAGAAACTCCTTTTATTGAAGTATACTTTACACATAATAAAATACACCCATTATAAGGGTACAGTTTGAAAAATTTTAACAATGTACACCTTAGTACCACCACAATCAACAACTATTTCCAACACTCCAAAAAGTTCCCTTATGCCCATTGCCTGTTATTCTCCCCTCCCCTGGCCTCAAAACAACCACTTATCTGCTTTCTGTCAGGCTACATTAAATCTGATTTTTTATAGTGTTTCATATGAAAAGCATAGTATAGTATGGACCCTTGGGTCTAAATTCTTTCACTCAACATAATCTTTTTATGTTGTTGTGTGCATTGGTAGTTCATTACTTTTTATTGCTGAGTAGTATACTATAATATATTTATATATTCACCGATTGATGGGTCATGAGTAACTTCCAGTTTGGGGCTATTGTGAATAAAGCTTTTACGAACATTCTTGTACAAGTCTGTGCGTGGACGTATGTTTCCATTTCTCCTGTGTAAATTTTTAGGAGGAGGATTACTGCCTCAGTAATTTTACTTTTTTAAAATCACTAAAGTAATTTTACTTTTTAAGACACTTCTATACTGTTTTCCAAAGGGGTTGTGCCATTTTATATTTCCATCAGCAACGTATGAGAATTCCAGTTGATGTAGTATCCATCCCACATTTAGCATGGTCACTCTTTTATATTTCAGCCCTACTAGTGACTGTGAGGTATTAGCTCACTGGGATTTAATTTGAATTTCACCAGTGACTAATATTTTTGAACACTGTTTCAACTGTGTTATTGCTTATTCATACATCTTATTGTGAAGGGTCTATTTAAATATTTTACTCATTTTTTTAAATTGAAAAATTTAAACACATTTAAAATTTTGAACACTTCTCAAAAACCAATTGAGCATCTGTGTAGGGGTCCACTTCAGGACTCTGTAATGTGACCCATTTATCTATGTCTAGGCCAATAATAATAATAATAATAATAATAAGCAAATGTCCTGAAAGACAAATTACGAAGATGCGAATAGTTCTATTCCAATTAAAGAAATTTATTTTATAATATAAAATCTTCCCAAAATATAACCAAAGGCCCAAATGGCATCACTGGTGAATTCTATTAAACAGTTAAGGAATAATACTAGCTCTACACAAACTCTTTCAGGAAGCAGAAGAGAAGGGAATCTTTCCCAACTCTTCATTAATGATGTTACCAGTCAAAGGCATTTTACAAGCAAAGGGAAGTACAGGAAATGTCTCTCATCAAAACACTCACAAAATCCTTCAAAAGCTAATACATGATGACTAGTTCATCCTATAAATTTAAGGTTGGTTTAACTTTCAAAAACGAATTGATGTAATTCACCATGTTAATAAAAGATATATATCATATGATCACCTCAAAAGATACAGAAAAAGTACTTAATAAAACATAACATGCATTTATGATAAAAAAACACTTGTTAAATAAGCAATAGAAAAAAAAAACTTCTTCATTCTGACAAAGGACTTCTATGAAAAACCTACAACTAACATAATTCTTACATGGCGAAAGGTACCCCTACAATCAGAAACAAAACAAGGATGTTCACTCGCACATTATCTATTCAGTGTTGTACTGGAAGCCCTTGTTAGTTTAAAAAAAGAAAAGATTTAAAAGGTATTCAGATTGGAAATAAAGAAGTGTAACTAGTTTTCTCTGCAAGACCATATGATCACATATGTGAAAAATCCTAAGTAATCTACCAAAAAACTCTATTAGAACTAGTACATGAGTTTTGCAAGGTTACAGGATACAAGGTCAATATATAAAAATCAATTGTACTTCTATGAAAGCAATCGACAACTGGAAAACAAATTTAAAAAGCAATACCATTTTCAGCAGCATCAAAAAATATGAAATATTGTAGAGATAAATTTAAAAGACTGAACGATATGCTAATACTGACCCCTCCCAAGTAGCATTCTTTGTTAAGGAGAGGAACACAATATAAAAGGCAATTTCCCTCTAAATTCAAGGTGTGGGGCTTTAGTTACCAGAGTGACAACAAGCCATGATGATAAGGTAATCTTGCCTAGATGGTTGTCTCAGAAAGCAGTATTAGTCTCAAAACCTACACAGTATTTAAAAACTCAAGTCATAAATACAAGCTAGTAAAATAAACCACTTCTGCAACTCAGTCTGAAACGCTCCTTACCCTCATAATTCTTTTCTTTGTGTTCTTTCATCAACTGATAAATCTGGAAGTAAATTTCACCATGTAGTGAGTAACAGAAGTCATGAGGAAGGCTTTATCTTTGAAATACAGTAACTAAAGAATACCTCCTCAGGTCTCTGTTTCATGGGGTAGGGGTGGGGGGGCATCTCCCAAAGGTAATCTGGCCCTTATTAAACCCTGTTCACATTTTATAAAACACTTAACTACAAAGACCTGTTTGAAAATGGATGTTTCCCTGGAAGCCAAGAATCCTTATTGTAGGAACCCTTACTATGAGCAACTAAGAAATTAGAAAGTGATGATTTACTTTGCAATAGGTATCATTAAAGAATCTTTTAAATAGGTTTTCCAATAAGTTTAAAAGTTATGTAAAGAGTCAATTAAAATTTTGCTTTTTAAGAATATACGTAGCACACCAAAGGAGTACGTGCACCCCAATGTTTATAGCAGCAATGTCCACAATAGCCAAACTATGGAAAGAGCCTAGATGTCCATCAACAGATGAATGGATAAAGAAGATGTGGTGTATATATACAATGTAATATTATGCAGCCATCAAAAAAAAAAAATCTTGCCATTTGCAACGACGTGGATGGTACTAGAGGGTATTATGCTAAGCGAAATAAGTCAATCAGAGAAAGACAAGTATCATATGGTCTCACTGATAAAAGGAATTTGAGAAACAAGACAGAGGATCATAGGGGAAGGGAGGAAAAAATGAAACAAGATGAAACCAGAGAGGGAGACAAACCATAAGAGACTCTTAATCTCAGGAAACAAACTGAGGGTTGCTGGAGTGGTGGAGGTGGGAGGGATGCGGTGGCTGGGTGATAGACATTGGGGACGGTATGTGCTATGGTGAGTGCTGTGAATTGTGTAAGACTGATGAATCACAGACCTGAACCTATGAAACAAATAATACATTATATGTTAAAAAAAAAAAAAAAAAGAAGAAGAAGATAGCAGGAGGGGAAGAACAAATGGGAGAAATCGGAGGGGGAGACGAACCATGAGAGACTACGGACTCTGAGAAACAAACTGAGGGTTTTAGAGGGGACAGGGGTGAGGGGATGGGTCAGCCTGGTGATGGTTATTAAGGAGGGCACATACTGCATGGAGCACTGGGTGTTATACGCAAACAATGAATCATGGAACACTACATCAAAAAAAAAAAAAGTATATGTATCACATGAAATACATAAAACCAGCACATATTAGGAGCCTAGTATGGGTCAGTGTGTCATATTGATGATCATTTAAAATTCTAGCTACACTTAAAGCAACGGTAAACCCAAATAAGAAAACAAAGGCTCAGAAAGGTTAAGAAACTAGCCCAAAACTATGCACCTAAAAGAGAAAGGCAGACTTCTAAACCACATGCATGCACTTTTTCATTTCTAAAAGCAAAGTAGAACCAATTAATCAATTAATCAAATGTTTATTGTACACCTTCTGCAATGCTTTTCTACTCCTTGTCTCAACATTATTTTCCCTTTTTTAAAACTGACTTTATTCCTCACACAGCTAGAACTGTTTTCTGTTTTGACTGAATTTCAATTCAACTTTCAGAAACAGAAAAAAATTCCCTTTCTCATTGACTCAAATTTAGCCCTGTCAAAAAAAAAAATCAATCAAACGCTGAGAAGCAGAAAACTTTCTAATAGACACATACGTATTTGCAAAAAATAAGCTCATTACTGCATTTTCCTACAAAAATGACAAACAATGAGTCCAAGAGACATGTTACTTAAAACTAAATACAGGCATGACAAGAGAGCTCAAAAAAACCAACAAAAAAAAAACCTCTCCCTGAAATCATTCTTTATATATAAACCAAAAAATAAAAAAATAAAAATTACTACAAGCAAAGATTTCACTTTATATTTCCTACTAAAATGTTGACAATTATTTTTCCCCAACACCCAACAAAAAAAAAAAACTCTTCTTCAAGATTCACTGAGCTCATTTACATTTTTCAAAATTACATAATTAAGATGGTTTTTGTTAAATAAAAACACAAACCTATTTAGGAAAAGAAAAAGCACAGTTATGCAAGACAATGTGCAGCAACAACTCACCAATCCAGATACCCAACCTAGCAATAACAAGAATGCATAAAGAAAAAAAGTTTTCTGAGCAATGGAACCTAGCACATGCATTCATCTGATTCCTAAAGAAGTCCTCTTGAAATCCAGTTCTCTTAATTTAGATAAAATCCAATACATTTGGCTATCAAGAGAAGCAAATCAAAAGAAGAGAACAGCAGAGTCCTGCTAGCAACAGTACTACACATGGTAACAAACAGTACGCTACAAGACATTTAAATACAAAAAAAACCTATTAAAAAATAACTACTCTCAGACTAACTATAAACCTACAGTAATTGACACACTGTAGTACTTGTGAAAAAACAGACAAATCAATGAACAGAATAGAAAGCCAAGAAACAGACCCACATAAATATATTCACCTTGACAAACAAGCAATACAATGGAGCAAAGTTAAGTTTTTTCAACAAACGGTAGTCAAACAACTGGATATCAATATGTATAAAAATGAATCTAGACACAGATCTTACACCCTTTACAAAAATAAACCAAAATGGAGACCTGTCAAATGCAAAATTATAAAAATCCTGGAATATAACACAGAAGAAAATCTAGATGACCATGGGTTTCGAGATGACTTTTTAGATGTAACACATCAGGCATGACCTCTGAAAGAAATAACTGATGAGCTGGACTTCATTAAAATTAAAACTTGTGCTCTGCTAAAGACACCGTCAAGAGAACAAAAAGATAAGTCACAGACTGGGAGAAAATATTTGCAAAAGACACATCTCATAAAGAACTATTATCCAAAATATACAAAGAACTCTTAAAATCAACAATAATAAAACAACCTGATTAAAAATGGGCCAAAGATCTTAAAAGACACCTCACAAAATAAGATACATAAATGACAAATAAGCATATGAAAAGATGCTACACATCCTATGTCATCAGGAAACACATATTAAAACAACAATGAGATAACACTACTGTGACATAATGATTTATAAGAAATATATATTTGGTCAGATGACCAGAATATATTTCTCAAGATATATTCAGTCTTTAGCCACAGTTCTTGAAAACACTTCAGAGCCATAAAGGTGAAATGGATGTCTTGTTACTAATGAAGGTGAATCTTGAACCCACCCAAGGTCAGGGGCTGGTTGCCAGGGAGACCAACCATATGATTAGAGGGTTGGAACTTTCAGTCCCACCCCACAACCTCCAGGAAGGGAAGAGAGGCTCCAGGAAGGGAAGAGAGGCTGCAGGTTGAATTAGCCAATGGCCAATGCATTAATCAATCATGAGTATGTAATGAAGCCCCCATAAAACCCCAAGAGGACAGCTCTTTGGCCCTTTTGGGAGAGCTTCCACACTTGGGGAACCAGAACACTTGCATATATCACCAAGCCAGGGCCCAAGCTGCACAAGGACAGAAGTTCCTTTGTTTGGGATCTCATCCTACATCTGACTGTTGATTTGTATCCTTCATCATGTCCTGTAATAAACTCGTAAACCTAAGTAAGTGCTTCCCTGAGTCTACGAAACCACTCTAGCAAATAAACTGAACTTAAGGAGGAGGTAGGTGGAGCCTCTAATCTGTACATGATCAGTTAGAAGCACAGGTAACAGCCTAGAATTTGCAAGTGTTATCTGAAATAGGGGGTGGAGAGCAGTCTTGTAGGATGGAATCCTTAACCTTGGGATCTGATGCTATCTCCAGGCAGACAGTGTCAGAATTTAAGTTGAATTTTCAGACACACTGCTTGTGTCTGAGAAGTACTTGGTGTTGTGGAGGGGAAAAGTCCTTCTCTACACAGGAATTCATCCCAGGAATCCTAAAAGAACTACACACCTATTGGGATGGTGGAAATCTAAAACGTTAACAATCCCTAGTGCTGGCAAGAATGTGGAGCAAGGGGCGCCTGGGTGGCTCAGTCGTTAAGCGTCTGCCTTCGGCTCAGGTCATGATCCCAGGGTCCTGGGATCGAGCCCCGCATCGGGCTCCCTGCTCTGCGGGAAGCCTGTTTCTCCTTCTAACTCTCCCCCTGCTGTGATCCTGCTCTCACTGTGTCTCTCTCTGTCAAATAAATAAATAAATAAATAATCTTTAAAAAAAAAAAAAGAATGTGGAGCAAGAGGAGCTCTCATTCCTTGGTGGTG
The DNA here is from genome assembly GCF_054177405.1 of Leptonychotes weddellii. Classification (NCBI taxonomy): domain Eukaryota; kingdom Metazoa; phylum Chordata; class Mammalia; order Carnivora; family Phocidae; genus Leptonychotes; species Leptonychotes weddellii. Next base: position 123,540,706 of record NC_138375.1, read on the forward strand.
GGAATGCAAAATGGTACAGCCACTCTGGAAGACAGTTTAGGGGCTTCTTACAACATACACTTAACATATGATCCAGCATTGTCCTTGGTATTTACCCAAAGGAGTTGAAAACTTAGATCCCACAAAAACCTGCACGTGGATGTTTATAGCAGCCTTATTCATAACTGCCAAAACTTGGAGGCAACCAAGATGCCCTTCAGTAGGTGAATGGGTAAATAAACTGTGGTACATCCAGACAATGGAATATTATTCAGCACTAAAAAGAAATGAGCTATCAAGCCATGGAAAAACACGGAGAAACCTGAAATGCATATAATCAAGTAAAAGAAGCCAGTCTGAAAAGGCTACATATTGTTTATTTCAAACTATATGGTTTTTGGAAAAGGCAAAACTATGGAGACAATAAAAAGACCAGTGCTTGCCAGGAGTTTGGAAGGAGGGAGGTGGAAAGGGAGGGATGATTAGGTGGGGCATAGAGGATGCCCAGGGAAGTGAAAATCTCCTGTGTAATACTATAATGGTTGATAGACGTCATTATAAATGTATCCAAACCCATAGAATGTGCAATACCAAGAGTAAACCATAAAGTAAACTATAGACTCTAGATGATAATGATGTGTCAGTGTAGATTCATCACTTGTACCAAATGTACCACTCTGGTGAGGGATGTTGATAGTGGGGGTGGTGCTGCCTGTGTGGGGTCAGGGAGTATAAGGGAAATCTCTGTACCTTCAGCCTAATTTTGCTATGAATCAAAAACTGTTCTCAAAAATTACATTTAAAAATAGCACTACTATTTAAATGCATTTTCTCTAAACTTATTTAGATCAAGGTATACATCCTAACATTCTCCAATTAAACTTGAGGGTATCACTATATAATAGTAAACATACAAAACTTACGAAGCTGAATCATGCAGAAAATGTAAATTATGCTCATCATATTTTGTTTAAGAAAGTGAGGAATTGTGCAATTCATTTTTAAACTGTTAAAATGTAATTATAAAATGTAAATACATGTTTTTAAACTGCTAAGAAGCTGTTCGGGAGTCTAAGAGCTGTCCTCAGGAATTTGGGCCATTAACTTAGAAATTATATGAATCAAAGCACAGAAAGAAGGCATTTTTGTAAAACCATAAATTCTATGATCCCTTCACCCTATTCAGAGAGCTTACCACTTAGAGGCTTGAAATGTTATTTTTCTATGCAACACAGATTTTTACTAACACTTACAAAGCAACTGGCAGTTTATTCCTCAAATCCTAGTCTCTTAGTTCATGAATACTCAATATTAATTTTTAAAAAAGACAATTCTAATGCTCCTTAGTAAAGAGAAATGCAGAGTATTTATTTCAAATGACTTCAACAAGAAGAGTTTTTTCATGAAAGGAAAAAAAAGGTGATCCAAAGGAAGATTATAAAATGAGGTTCAAAGCAGTTGACCCAAAAAAAAAAAAAAAAGTCTTAAAAAAGATATTAAAAATAGGACACTCAAGCAGATACAGTTTAAAATAATATTTCAACATAATAAAAGAAGGCTTCCACTACAGCAGACCACAGAAATCCACGTCACACACAGCTTTAGTAAGATTTCACCTTGAACAGTGACTTAAGAAGTTATAAGAGGTACACAAATGAATCACGACATCTGCCTTAACATTAATCATCCAGTGAACATCAACAGATATATATATACCACAGGAATAAAGGGGCTAAAATCCACACTGTGATTTTACAATATTCTTCTAGCTTTTTCCTTTTTAAATCCAATACAGTGCACAATCTCCACAAAAGGAAAATACTTACAAACCTGCACAAGGTCTGTCTGGCCAAATTCTCTTTTGAAATGCTCATGTGTGTAGAAAGTCCTTGAATGCACAAGAGTAAATGAATGAATAAGAAGGCTTTAATTCCTCTTAAAAAGAGTAATCACCAAAGTCCAGGCAAAGCGGAAAGGAAAAAATATATACACAAAATAAAATCACCACTAAAAGATCCCATTTTCACTACTTTTTCTTTTCTATCTGTTCCTAACTCCTCATAAAGCTGCTTTAAACTCAAAACATCACTAATAAGCCCATGTTCACAGCCACCTCACTTATAAAAATGCTTAAACTCTTCACCACTTAAACTCACGTGACTTTAGCTTACTCTTAATTTCTTAAAAAACAGGAAATCATGTAATCTGGGAAACAAATTTTCTCTCTGTTAATACTGCCCATCTACTTCCCAAGTACTACATAAAAATTGAGAAGCAGGGCTTCTGTAAAAAAAAGTAAGGATTAAAGCTTTGTTCTTTGCAATACTTGCCAAAGAAACGTTTTGTTTGTTTGTTTTCTTCCTGAAAAAGGAGCAAAAAGAGATTACTGTAACAGTTAAATGCCATTTCCCAAGCTCTGAAGGCTTTTCCTAACAAGGACAAACGTATCAGATTCGCTTTGCCATTTCTACAAATAGAATGCTGTTACATTTACCATTGTTCAGATAAAAAAACATCGGGCCATAAGGAAGTCGTGACTTCATGTCTCACAATAAAATGGTGGCGAACCTTTGTTAGTTGTTATGAAATAGTCTGTTAACAACTACCATGAAATGAAAATCTCTCACAGACACTGTTCATATAAATACAGGTATGCCTGATTTTAACAGAAGACACAATCCTGAAAGTTGTGTATCTACTCAATCTAATTTTAAATCTATCATGAAAGTTTGCTATTGAAAGGCACTCCCCCCACAAACACTACCTGAATGCAACTAATTTTAGATATTTGAAACTTACTTTTCTTAAAGTAAGGCAGATTTACATTTTTCAGGTGTTTCAGACAGCTGAGGAGAAAAAATACCATGGTTCTACTATCAGGAGCTGTCAGGGAAAATGCTATTAGTGAGCAAGTGCTCTTAGTTCTGACCGAGAGGAAGAAGCACGGACATGCCATATATAGCAGGTAAGTCTGGGAAGAATGGTCAGAGAAGAAGCTATGACCAGGAGTTGAAGCCTGGGAGAGATAACTGCTAAGGTCTTGAACAAAAAGTGACTACACTGCAAGGTACGCTTAAGCAGTGATGATGGGTAAGTACTGACTGGTTTACATTTCTGTCTATTCTTCCTTGTGAGTGAGATGTCAGGGATGGAATCTAAAAGCAGAAAATAAAGCTTGACTTTCTCCGATATGAAAACTGACCATGGTTTAAGACTTAAGAATCAACTACTATAAACATAACCTAGAACTGATTTTTTTAGAAAAGCAAAGAGGTAACTCAATGGGAAAGAATATGGTATCATAAAAAGAACCTCAATCCCTAATTCACACCATATAAAAATTAATTGTAGATGGTAGAAGAAAACATAAAACGTCTTTCATCTCCTGGGGACAAAGATTTCTTAGGATTCAAAAAGTAGTAATCATAAAACAAAAAAACTGATAAATAATTGATTTCACAAATATTTACAACTTTTGCACATCTATTGACACCACTAAGAAAATGAGTAGGTAAGCCACAGACTAGAAGAATCTATTCACAGTACATATATTTGGGAAAGAATTTATATCCAGAATATATAAAGAATTTCTACAAATCAACAATTAAATGACACACATGTCATAAAAGATATACAAATGGTCAATAAGCACAAGTAACAGTGCTCAGAAGAGAAACTACTACATATCTACTACAACAGCTAGAATGAAAAAGAATGACAACTCCAAATGTTGTCAAGACTGAAACAGACAACTCCCATTCGCTGCTGGTGGAAACAGAAAATGGTTAAGAATGCTTTGGGGCACTGATGGGCAGTTTTCTATGAAGTTAAACAATACCTACCATATGACCCAACAGCAATTCCAATTTTAGGTATTTACCCAAAAGAACTAAACACATATGCCCACTGAAAGATTTAAAAATTCCTAATAGTAAAACACTGTTAATAATCAAAATGTTCATCAACATTAGAATAAATAAAAACTTGTGTGGTGTATTTGTGCAATGGAATACTACTGAGCCTTAAAAAGAAACAAATTACTGGGGCCCCTGGGTGGCTCAGTCAGTTGAGTGTCCTGTCCAACTCTTGATTTCGGCTCAGGTCATGATCTCAGCTCAGGTCATAATCTCGGAGTCATGAGATCAAGCCCCACGTCAGGCTCCGTGCTGGGTGTGGAGCCTGCTTAAGATTCTCTCACTCTCTCCCCTTCTCCCACTACCCCTCCCCCTTCTCTAAAAAAGAAAAAGAAAAAAAAATCAAAAACAAAAACAAATTACCGATTCTTGAAAAACAAACAATAATCTCATACTGAGCAAAAGAAGCCAGATGATTCCATTTATATGAAGTAACAGAATCAGCAAAATTAATCTATGGTGATAGAAATCACATCAATGGTTACTTTTGGAGAAAGTGGGGAGAAAGCAAGAATGAAGTCTAGGGGATGATAATGTAAATCTTGATAGGATTGTGGGCTACCCACATGTGTACATATGTCAAAAAATCACAAATTACATACTCAAATGTTGTAAACTTTACTCAATGTAAATTTTATTTCATTTTAAAAAATGAACTTTTCAAAAAAATAAGAATTATAAATACTGTCAATTCTAGTAGGCTTGCTTTACATACTGCTATTAGTTACCAATTCTGAAATGACATTCTGAGGATCCTAGGCTTCTAACAATGAGTAAATAGAGTAGTGGTAGGTTGGCAAAGAAAAACATAAACAGAGAAGAGAAGGGAATTACACATATGGAAACGGGAATACTACCTTGTGGTCTTAGAATGAAATTAAAAGTATCATAATCAACTCATGATTCTTAGGAGATAGTATTAATATATGTGTACATATGCAATTTGCATGTGTATATATGTGTGGACATGTGATTCACATACACATAGGCATTTCGTAGTTCTGCTGCAGAAGGGGCCTAGAAGCAGTAACACACCATTAGCAGTGAGTACACCCAGTGCCCAAATCTTGCTTTCTACATAACATTATCCAATAAAAGGACCCAGGGAAACTTGGAGAAATGTCTGTTTCTGGGCTAGAGCAGAGAAACTACAAGATGAATCTGGAACAACTGGTAGCTCCAGAAAGTAAAGTTCTCAAAGAATCATGAGAATAAGCCAAAAGGACAGAGCAGCCAGCTTGATGGAGGAACCAATGGCCAAATCTAGGACAACGTATCAAAATAAATAATGACAGTAATAAACTATACTACTTTCAGTAAGAATCCATGAGTCCAAACTGACTTTAGTCAATAAATGGGAAAAGAAGAAAAAGCTTCTGCTTACATTAGATTATTGATAAATACACAAGGAATGATGAATTAGAAAATCATCAATGGATGCTAACTAAATCTAGTGGGTAAAATTTGATGAGGAACAACATATTTTTATTCACATAATTTCACAAATCCACTTACAAAATATTCTTGAATTGCAAAGGGAAAATAGAAAACCTGTAGGTGGAGGAACTTAGCAGACACTACACTAAGCAAGGGATCAAAACTACATGCAACCAGTTGACATCCTATGCCTCCTGACATGATGCACTGACAACATATCACTTGTGATTTTGTGCTACAAATGCACAAATATAATCATGAAGAAATTATGAGACAGACTCAAATTGAAGATATTCTACAAAATAGCCCATAGGTACTCCACAAAAATATGAAGGTCATGAACCATGAAGAAAGGTAAAGGATCCAAAAAAAAAAAGAAAGGTAAAGGAGTGTTCCAGATAAAAAGAGACTAAAGAGATGTGACAAATAAATGAAATATATGTTCCTAGAATGGATCCTGGACAGGGGGAAAAAAAAAAAAAAAAGCTGTAAGAAACCTTGTGAGGTTGATACTATTTTATAAGGAACCCCCTTTAAAAAGTTAATTTGCCCAGAATTATATAGTTACTACAGAGTAAACAAAACCACTAATGTATGTACTCCCAGCATTAAATGTACATGTCAAAAAATGGCTGTATCAAAAAGCCAGTCTCAAAAATCTTCACACACACTAAATGCAGTTAAAAAATTAAGTATTCTCTCATATCTTTCAATTAAAATCATAGGTATCAGCCTAATTGTATCAAAGTTGAACATTTCAAGTTGTCATATAAAACAAAGGACAGAGTGAATATGAGGATATCTGTCATTCATTTACTCTAGAGTAACTTATTTTAAAAGAATTGTATTAAATATAAATCAAAGTAAACTCTAGCTAGATGTGATTAATAAAGATTACAACAGAAGCAACTGTAACCAACCAAAATTGAACCATAATAACAAATAAAAACTCACACTGTTAGCATAGTTACTGAATTCAAATTTCTGTACTTATGAAAGGTACACATACCTTTTCCTAAATGTGTGTTTATGCTCATATATCTAGCTGTTCCTGTAAGGCTCTTGTGTTCTCTGTATGGTATGTGTTTCTTTGTCTCCGGATCAATATATTCCTTTGCCAAACCAAAATCTATAATATGAATAACTTGCTGGGTTTTGTTTCCTGGTCGTCCTATTAAGAAGTTCTCAGGCTTTACATCTCTGTATATCAAGTTCTTTGAGTGGACATATTCCATGCGAGAGATCTTGATTCACAAAAAAAAGAAAAAAAGAAAAGAAAGAAAGAAAATTTTATTTTAGGCTGTCACTAGCATAAAAAAGCACGATAGAGACACGACAAAATTCTCATAAACAACATAAAGAAGAAAATAATTAGAAACTGTTTCAGCCCTTTAAAAGTAACATAATAATCAGTCTATAGTTTCTTAAAAATATATCCAATTATGACCAAAGGTCTTTGCTTTCACTGTAATGGTCACTTATAAAAGAAAGTATTTGAATTTCATGAATTCCTTTCATACCAGTGAGCCGGATTCAGACAGCACTTACAGATGATGCCACCTCAGACAATCAAAAAGCTTTATTTACTAATACCAAGTCTTGAACTGAGACATATAAAGAGACATATTCATAAAGTCACCATTTGTTCTTCCTTATCAATTCAATCATCGAGCAACTGTTACAGTTATATTAAAGAAACTTACAGTCTAACCTGTTAAATAAAAACAACACAGTACCCTTCAGGATATCTTTCTTTTTCCTTTTTATAACTTACTTATATCTTTCCTTAGGTATTAAACATTTTAAAAGATCTTAAAACCAGAAAATTTTGGAAGACTACTTTAATTTTAATATAGTACATTTTCACCAATTCTTTTACACATTCTCAAATAATGTTCATTGTACAAAATATCACAACATAGGACATTACAAACAAGAAAACAAAATTGCTTCATTTAACCATAATAATGGTTGACAACACAATGTACACATACAGTCACTTAGGCCATTTTCGTTTGTTAACAAATTCTGGATCATAATATACAGTATTTCTATGACCCATATTTTTCATTAATGATATATGTTGAGCATTTTCCAGGTTATAGGACATTCTTTTAATACACACTTTTTAATGGCTACATATTATTTTATGGCTATTAATAATTTACTCAACTAATGCTGTAATTTCTCTCTATTTGGGTTGTTTCCCATGTTATGATAAACATCCTTGCACAAAAAACTTTAAGTGTATGTGAAGAGTTCCACCGGATATATCTGTAGAGGTGGAATTAATGAGTCAATGGAGAAAAACAACTTTAAGATTTTGCAACATACTATTGGCAGAGATTTCAAAACTGCCTTAAATCATCCTCTAAGTTGTTTCCCCATTGGTTTCCTGAAATTTAAATATTTTATGACTCCCTCATTGTTTCTTCTTTTTCTAGGCCATTAGAATTTATTACTAACATTATAAATCCATGTTTCTGAGGGTTCTCTTTTCTAAGCATTCATCTTCTGTATGAAAACAGGGCTAGAAACAATTCTCAAACTTGAGAACATTCTGATCGTAAAGCAGTAAGGTATTAATTCTTTCACCCAAATAAAAAACAGCTGGCTCAGTTATTTTAAGTTCTATGCAACCTAATAAAAACTTCATTAGATCAAATGTTCTGTAAAGGTAACATCACAAAACTTGAAACTTTCAATATGAATGTGTGACCAAAAGAACCATACAACCATTCAAACAGTTTCAGAACCTTCTGCTTGACTTACCAGCTGGATAGCGATCATGAGAACTGTCTTAAGAGAAAACGTCCTGTCACATAAATCAAACAAATCTTCCAAACTAGGTCCCAGCAGTTCGAGCACCATGGCGTTGTATTTACCACAAGGGCCAAAATAGTAAACTTGAGGTATACCATCTGGGGGGAAAAAAAAGGATTTTAATCATTTCCTCATCTTAAATATCCAACTTTTCTTCCTAAAAATTAGTAAGCAATTTAAGAAATATTTTTGTCTTTTTAAGAAGTGCAGCAGTATTTGCACTTCTTCCATACACACAATGAACTTTTCCTGAGCCAACCTTCTC
>NC_138375.1:123549623-123592085 GCF_054177405.1 Leptonychotes weddellii
AAAAAAAAGGGAAAAGACTCAAGATAAAACTTTCTTATTCTTTTCTAAACTGTCCTATTCTTTTTTAAATACATTTCAGTTTGCTTCTCCATAACATTAGTAGTTTGGATAAGACCAGTTTTCCTCAAATGTGAATGAGTGAGGCAGCAGGACATCTGGGGATGGGAAGGCAAGATAATAAATCATGGTGCGGGTGGGGAAAAGGGGACAAGTTCAAACTCCATACATGATCCCCCTCCCCAGAAAGAGATTCCCGTCCAACCCCTCCATGTGTTTATGTCTGCACATCCCACCACACACACACACACACACACACACACACACACACTGTACTTCCCTTCATCACAGGGTATCACTATTTTAGTGTAAGCCACTCTTATCAGAGCCTGTCTTGCATCCATGTGTCAGATCTACCCCTCACACATGTAGAAAAAAAAAAAAAAGTTCAGAAATAGTGAATGAGAAGCTCGCGAAAGTTTATTCCAACTCTGAAATACTACTTTTATTGTGCTATACACTGCTTTTATTATGCTATTAAGAACCTGGAGCTGCAATTAAGACATTAAAACTTCTCAGCTACTAAGTTTTTAAAATTATTTCCACAATGTCTTGTTTTCCCCACTCTACCACTGAAAGTTAATTTTCATGCTGTTAATTTAGCAATCTCTAATAACTCACTTCTACTCTTTAGTTTATTGCTTCTGATCTGTAGGATGCAAGCAAACCAGATCATCAAGCTTGTTAGAACTATATATGGAATGTAAAAATAAACAGGTTCTGAGGTTCTTCCATGAAAGGACTGTCAGAGGGCTTTTTGACTTTCTTCTGAGTCACTATCTGTATTCCTAATAATTGAAGTTGTTGTGAAATGACCTCTCAATAAGGCAGCAATATACTTTGGTTGATTAAATGACTGATTTAGGGATGCCTGGGTGGCTCAGTCGGGTTAAGTGCATCTGCCTTCGGCTCAGATCACAATCCTGGGGTCCTAGGATCGAGTCCCACATCAGGCTCCTTGCTCAGCAGGGAATCTGCTTCTTCCTCTGCCCCACCCCCTGCTTGTGCACACTCTCTCTCTCTCTGTGTCTGACAAATAAATAAATAAAATCTTTAAAAAAAAAAAAATGACTGATTTATTCAAATGTTTTCAAAGGTTTCCAAAAACAAAATCATTTAAGAACTTTCACTGTCTTAAGTAATTCAATGAATGCTTACAGAATATCCACTACATCCTTATGCACAGGGTGGGACATTATGGATTAAGGGTGGACAAGACACCATGATCAAGGATAATTTAACCCAGGAATGCAAGTTTATGTTAACATCCAAATATCCACCAATGCAATTCACCACAGTAACAGAATAAATATGAAAAACCATGACATCATCTTAATAGATACTGAAAAAGCATGTGTGACATTAACTCTCAGCAAATCTGGAATTCAAGGTAACTTCTTCAACCTGGTAAAGGGCCTCTATAAGAAACTCACAACTAACGTCATATTAACGATGAAAAAATGAATGCTTTCCATTTATGACTGGGAACAAGACAAGGGTATCCACTTTCACCTCTTTTATTCAACAGTGCAATGAAGCAAAAAAAATAAATAAAAGGCATTCTCAAAAATGAACAAAGAGAGTCTGTTACTTTAAGAAAAAGTGAACTAATTTACTTGTTCCTATTTGTTACCAATAATAAAATTTAAGCTTTCACAAAAAAATCAGATTTTGGCTAAATTCATATCTGCCAGGATGACCTTTGAAAGCTTCCCAATACTAAAAAGAGAAAAATACAATACCTTTTCCAATAAACTGTGGTGACATTAACTATTATGACTTAATTTTAGGTAATAAATATAGCAATAATTGAAAATCTAATTCAGTAAACCAGTATTTTCCAAGTGACCAAGGCATGTGTTTATAAATCCATGCACAGGTAAGGGGCACCTGGGTGGCTCAGTCGGTTAAGCGGCTGCCTCAGGCTCAGGTCGTGGTCCCAGGGTCCTAGGATCGAACCCCACACCCCGCATCGGGCTCCCTGCTCAGTGGAGAGTCTGCTTCTCCCTCTCCCTGTGCCTGCCTCTCTGCCTACTTATGCTTTCTCTCTCTCTGTCAAATAAATAAATAAAATCTTAAAAAAAAAAAAAAAAACATGCACAGGTAAATAAAGTATAATGGATTTTAATATAAGAGAGAATAGGAAAAGGTTTTTCCGTATGGCTTCTAACTCTATACTGCAACTTTAAGAAACTACCACTGGTCAAGTTTTAGTGTAGTGCCAAAAGGATATTTACAATTTAAAGGTTAATTAATTAGCCTAGACTAACAAAGCTGTGAGTTAAAATCTTGTTGGAGAAATGTGAATTGGGACATTTTTGGAGGGAAATTGCCCTAACCTTTTAAAAACATGCATACAACTATATTGAAGCTGTTGTTGGTAACAGTAAAAAAAAAAAAAAAAAGAAAAGAAAAAGAAAAAGAAACCAAATGGGAACCACCTAAACATTCATCAACTCCAGACTAACAAAACCAATTATATTATACCCACACTGTGGAATATAACATAGACTTTTACTACCTGTGGAGATAAATTGTGAAGGACAAACTTCTAGTTTTTACTTCTTGTAAGTCTGATGTGATCAATTTTGTTGTTTACAACAACCATACATTACTTTTAAAATAAAATGTTTCTATGAATCATTAAACACACATACGAAAAGATACTGGAAGGAAAAACCAGAAAGCTAACAGATTACTGGAAGCACAGGTGATTTCTACTTTCATTTTTATACTTTTTAAACTTTTCCAAATTGTTATGCTATTTTTACATGCTATTTTTAAAACCAGGAATAAAATGCTCATTTTTTAAATTTTTCTGGGACCACAAACAAAATCTTGAACTGGAAAATGATTTAGACTACATTTATTTAATCCATGTATTAACTCACTGAGCAAGTATTTCTTAAACATTCTCCCAAATATTGAAAATTATACAGGTGTACCACTACTCTTATTAACTATTAGCTTCATTCCGGAGCTCCTAGAAACAAAGCCAAGTATACCTTAGGACTCTGGGCCTTCTAATGTGTGTGGGTTCCCTGGCCTTCCCAGCACACCTCACTAACACAAGGAACAGACTTATTCAAAGGTACAATTTACCCTGCCTCACTTCTAGCTCTTCTAAAGCTGCATTTCAAAAATTTCTACTCTAGTTCTGCCATCCAAGCTGCCAGCTTCAATTTTTACCCAACCTTCAAATCTCCTCTTATCAAACTATCTCTATTAAGCATGATGTGAAATTTATAATTATTCACACACAATTTCTCACAGATGAGGAAAGGCATGCATAAGTAAATCTGCTCTGCTCTATTTCATATAAGCCAACTCATTGCCAGGAGAATTACCGTGTACCTAACGTGCACATTCAATCAAGCTATTTACATAACATACCTTTGAGTTTCTATAATAACACCATGAGAAAGATCAGCAAAGGGACAAAAACTGTTTCAGTTTTCTCAAAAACTTCCTTTAATGGTTTCAAAGTGTCTCAAAATTATGTATCTCTACCTTACTCATGATGGCTAAATTCCATAAACAGCATTACATTTTACCGAGTAAATTTAACACTTAGTCTACAATTTGAACAAAAATACTTCAGCTTTATCATGCAACATAATTTTACCTTAAAATATGACTCAGCATAAATCATTGGGGGATAAAAAAGGATAACCCTAAATGACTCTTTAAGATATATACTGTTCTATGAATCAATGAGTATACTTCTTAGGTAAGTATTAATAATGTATTTCAACACCAATTTCATGTCACCTGAAGTATAAAATCAAGAGTTATAATTTTTCTTAAAAAATCAAGAACGTAAAGCAAACACTGTAAAGGTCAAACTAGAATTTCATTTCCCAGGAAAGTCTGGGCAGTTTTCTAACACTGAACAAAGAAAATTAAATTGTTAGGAGTTAGGAAACATTGCAACTAACAAACAGGAGCTAGGGAGTACCCCAAGCAAAAACAAAACAAAACCACCACAGCCAATATGAATATGGGAGGCAAGACCACCAGGGAGAGGATTTATGGAAGGAGAGATGAAGGAAAAGAGGGTGAAAGAGAAGAGAAAAGCAGAAAGAAGGTTTAGAAGGAAGAGTAATGAGGTGTTACATTATTACCGATGCCTCTTGATCAAAGTACTTGGCTACTGAATTCCATGAATGCAAACCAACTCAGAAGCAGGAACAAGCTTTGTATTTGGTCTTATATCCAGTGAAGTTTCAACTATCAACTTACACTGCACCCAATTTGAACTGTTTTAAAATTCTCTGTGAGACTACTATAAAGAGCCATCCATTGTGAATTTATGAAAGTTAGTTCTGATAATTTCCGATATCACTAATTTTCAGGGCTGCTTATTAGCACCCCTCATCTTCAAGACAAGTATATCTTTCCCCAAGAAACCTGAAGAATGGGCAAAAATACAAAATTCATATACTATTTGAAAATACAATCTCACCCTTAGTCTCCTAAAATTGATTTTATTAAACACGTCATTTTATATTTCAGCCTTCCATTTAAGTGACAAAACATTCATTAATTTAAGTCACAGAACAACATCAGGAGGTCTAACAAGTACTCTTAAAGACTGCTTAGTACTTTGTGCCAGGTATTGAAGTACTTGAGTTCCTTAGAGTTGGGCGATAGTTAAACATTATTATTAAAAGAAATAATATGTTGTTTCATTCCGTTTTTTGGGTCTGGTATTGTTCTTATGGGAAGGATTAGAACAAAAGCATTAACATTCTGATTAGGAAATTTGACTTTACAGATGTGCTTCAGAAAACCTAAAATCTGATTAGAAATACTATACACATAGTACACACAGGCTATGTTCTTTTCCAAGGAAGTTTTACATTAGGGCATTCTTAACCTTTAACATAAATGCTTATACTCTTAGCTGAGCAGTTCTCAACATGCGGTCTGGAGACACACAGGGCGGGGGGGGTGGCCCATGAGACCCTTTAGGAGGTCAATGACATCAAAATTATTTTTATAGTAACACTAAGATGTCCTTTACCTTTTCACTCTCCTCTCACAAGCGAACAGTCGAATTTTCCAGAGGTTACATGACATGTGATATGGTGACAGACTGAACAAAGAAGATAAGGAGAATCTAGCTGTTTTCTAGTAAGCCAGACATTAAAGAACTGTGCAAATTTGTAAAATTAAGGAAACTTTTCTCACATTTTTTTGACTTGGAAAATATGGTTAGTAAAAGAGTGATTTTAAAATATTAGTGTTATTTTAAAATGAATTAATATACCAACATTTTTATATTTATGTTTTAATTTCTCATGTGGTAAATATCAACAGCTAATAACTCACAACAACAAAAGGTCTCTGGGATCTTCAAAAAGTCTGAAGGGTAAAAAGGATCCTGAGACTCAAAAGTCTGAGAATTGCTGACCCAGCTGAACAGCAAGCTCTGATGTGAACAAGTAGGTGCACTGAGTTCCAGACTTGGCCAACAGTGGTTCCATTAAATTCCAGCACCTACATTTAGTAATAAAATTCTACCAATTAACCCCAAATAAAATAAAGCCACCCCACTGTAAAAAGAAAAAAAAAGTCCTTTCTGTGATAATTCTATTTACACATTGAGACTATTTTAAATTTCAGAGAACATTCAAAAAATAACACCTACAAACAAGTATTGTTCATTATATCAAATATTGAATATTATATTGCATGAATATTGAATAAAATTTTATTCGCTATATATTATTCATTTTTTAGTTATTATCCTCTGGGCCTAGTTAATTAAGGAAAAAACAAATCCTCTGTATCATTTTTACCCCCAAGCTTCTAGTTTGCAAATTTTTTTCTCACAATGTGCTACTTTATATTTAAATCAAAATAAATCAAAAATAAAAATGAAAAATGTGGGCGCCTGGGTGCCTCAGTCGTTAAGCGTCTGCCTTCGGCTCAGGTCATGATCCCGGGGTCCTGGGATCGAGCCCCGCATCGGGCTCCCCGCTCAGCGGGAAGCCTGCTTCTCCCTCTCTCACTCCCCCTGCTTGTGTTCCCTCTCTAGCTGTCTCTCTGTCAAATAATAAAATAAAATCTTAAAAAAAAAAAAAAATGAAATATGGAAGCATCATACTGTTTTTAATGGCTTTACACTTCCAATCTTTTTACGATTACATAGAGAAATTTAAAAACGATGCTGCATTTTAGAAAATTAAATCCATCACCATTTAGTCCTACCCTATTCAAAGGTATGGTTTTTTTAATTTAAGATTCTTATGTGATTAATTTCTCACTAAAAATACTGTAATTACCACATAATATACAACGATTCTAGTACCTGCACCATATAAACCAAACTAAAACCACTAACAGTTAACCCTTCCTTCTTACATTGATAACACATAGCATTCTTTAAATGCACACATCGTCCATCAACTATAAGGATTTTAACACAAAAACTTTGTAAAAAGTAGCAATATACATATGTAGTCACGTATAAATTAGTAAGAGTTCAGCAATGCATAACTGACAGAAATTCCTATACAGAGAGGCCTCCGTAAGGAATGAGAAATATTACGTATACTTAAGAGGTTTTCTAAAAGCAATTCACTAAGACAGAAAAGGGAACTCTCAGAAACTGCTACATCAACTGTTGGTTATCTGAGCTGAGATTAAGTCTACACTAACCACTGGCTCATCCACACAGTATTCTTTATTGTTTGTTAATACCAAAATACAATAGGTGACATTCTAATCAGTATATTCACTTCACTTTCATGGTTTTTACAATATTTTCCTCTCAGCTTTCTCAAACAGACATAAGATACACAGAAAGAGTAGAATTTCTTAAATTTCTTCAACACAGAAAAACTCAGGCTTCTCAATGAATAAAAGGAACTTTAGATATTAACAAATGTTCCATACATTATGGAATCACCAACACGCATTTAGCTAGCAGACAGACCTAAACTGTTTGAAAAGGGGGATGTGAAAATGGAGGCGTCTGTAAACCAGATCAAAACACAGAGGCAACACCTAAATCCTGACTTTTTGACAAAGCACAAACCAAGAAGGCAGAGGGGTCAGTACAAGGCAGGGAGAGGAGCTCTTTTAACAGCTCTTGAAAGGCAATACCATGGAGAGGTATAATTTTAGAAAGAGCCACTGCTGCTATTACCAAATTATTGTTTAGAACTACATAGTTCAGGGCACATCAAAAAGCCAAGGCACTCACTTAGAAACAATGATTTAACATACGCATGGTCTCAAACAGGGTGTTTGATATCACTCCTATATTTGCAGATTGCCAACAACAGTAATTTATTTTTTATTATTTTTTTTTAAAGATTTTATTTATTTATTTGAGACAGAATGAGAGACAGAGAGCATGAGAAGGAGGAGGGTCAGAGGGAGAAGCAGACTCCCTGCCGAGCAGGGAGCCTGATGCGGGACTCGATCCCGGGACTCCAGGATCATTACCTGTGCCGAAGGCAGTCGCTTAACCAACTGAGCCACCCAGGCGCCCCAGCAACAGTAATTTATAACAGAAAAAAGATTATTCTACTTCCTTTGGTAAGCAATAACTTATGACAAAGAAAGGGTATTTTACTTTGTTAGAAAGATTATCAGCTAATAAAGAAATGCTGAGGAATAAATAATTGCAAAGTTTTCCCCAGCAGAGCCTATGAAAACCATCTGCTACGAAGAATTAACATAAAGAAGCAATACTCAGAATCACTGATCTTCAGAGAAAATTACCCCATAAATTTCAAAACATAGTCCATGCATTCTCATCAAGTATCAACAATTCAACTTAACTTTTTTTCAAGTAAATAAAAAAATGGATTATTCTAATAATTAAAACTATGCTTCTCTAGAAAGTGATTATTTTTAGATGGCTGAACTGTACAGTTCAGTTAACTAGATAACTATCTGGCTATCGTCTAGGCTTAACATTTCTGTTATTCTAAAAAATACTTATTGATTTTTTTCCTTCTACTTCCAGATCCCTAAAATGAGGAATTAAATTCGCCTAATTAGAGAATAATACACAAATGAAATAAATTAAAACAAATAAAATTTTTGAAATGGTATGGCTATGCTTCTATGTCAGAAATGAAATAAACTAAAAACTTATTAATAATATAACAATCTTTATAATACTGATATATCAAACTTCCAACACCAATCCCAGAAGTTAAAAAAAAAAAAACTATAGGAAATTTTGAAATGGAATATATTATATATCACAACTTCACATCTAGTAAGAGAAAACAGTCTTTCTCATTTAAGAAATGAGTTAAGAAATCAGTTCAACCATCTACCAAGGAACTACAATTGTCAAGCATTCTGTTCAGTTTCAAGGATAAAAAAGCGAATACATCATTTCACTGCCCTTAAAGAGTTTAAATGTTAGTGGAGGGGACAGACATAAGCAAATAATAACGTAATATAATATGATACGAGAAAACTAAAGATATATTCAAAATAACGTCAGGTCAAAGAAGAAGCATTTCTGCAAAGAAACAAAACAATGTCAGGAAATACATTGCAAAAGGGGTGACATTTAGCTAGGGCCTGAAGAAAGAAGGAATTCACTGAGAAAGAAAGACATTCCACAAAGGGAAATACAGACGGATGAAAATAATAAGATATTTTCAAGGAACAATAAGTTGAGAGCAACCAAAAAGTGGATTAGTATAAAAAGAAAGAAATTTGGATTTTATGCTAAATGGTATGACAGAACTTTGGGATCATCCCAATTGGCCGAAATCAAAGGCAACTAATGTTTTCAGCAAAGAGGTCTTTGGGAAGAGAGAAAAATCACTGGAAAAGTAAGGAGAAAAGAAGGGAGGGAGCGAAATTCTAGGTATACAGAATTTCTCATTCCACTAGGGACATACATGTATAACTAAATTTTAAGAACGGAGGCAAGAGAGAAAGAATTGGAAGGTTTAGACACCAATTTCATCTTTTTCTCCCTCCCTTCGGTTTCAAAAAATTCCGGCTCTTAAGATGAAAGCCACATACTAAGAACAGGAGCAGGAAGCTAAAGAGAGCCGATGCCTTACTTTTGAGCAGCTGTATCAACCCTACAATTGTCTACCTGAAAACTCCTTGTTGATTTTTCCTCACAAAATATCCCTTCACTTGTGTAAACTACTGCTATCATGATTTTTGTTACTGACAAAGTCATTTGTGCCCAACACCATGGTCAGCATGCTTTTGTCTCTTGTTTCTCTTCTCATGTTACGCTCTGTACTCTCCCTTGGGGGATCTCAACCCTTAGCTTTAGAAACCACCTATGTGCTGATGACTCCCAAATCTAGATCTTGTTTGACTCAGGAAATGCTGACTGGATGTGACAAAACAAGACTATTCAATATATTACATTTTCGCTACCACAGAAAGCGATCTTGGTATAAAACACAATATTCTAATCCTACGGAAAGCTAAGTAGTAAGAGAGAGGCAATCCCTCATCTATGCACTAAAGCTGTACGGTCCCACTGTCTGTATAGAACGGATTCAGTGAACAAATGAGAGAGAAAACAGGGATATTCTCCGAGCAGTTAGAGGAAGAGAACGAGAGACATATGGACTTACAGGGGGTTCAAAACCCAGACAGGCAGAACTAGAGAAATTATGTATGTTTTCACAGACAGCTCAATAAATAATTCTAAATAAATCCATCTTTTAATTTTTGTTTTTATTGTGGTCAGACATACATGATATAAAATGTGTTATTTTAACCATTTGTAAGTGTACAGGTCAGTGGTATGAGGCAAATATTCACACTGCTGGGCAACCGTCACCACTACTCATCTCCAGAACTCTTTCATCACTTCATACTGAAACTCCATACCCATGAAATAGTATTTTCCCATTTCCCTCTCCCCTCAGCTCCTGGCAACCACCATTCTGCTGCCTGTCTCTCTGAATCGGACTACTCTTGGTACCTCAAATAAGTGGAATCACATAGTATTTGTCCCTTCATGACAGGCTTATTTTAGTTAGCAAAATGTCCTCAAGGCTCATCTATATTGTAGCATGTGTCCAAACTTCCCTTCTTTTTTAAGACTGAGTAATATTTCAGGGCGCCTGGCTGGCTCAGTCGGTTAAGCATCTGCCTTTAGCTCAGGTCATGATCCTGGAGTCCCAGGATGGAGCCCCACATCAGGCTCCCTGCTCAGCAGGGAGTCTGTTTCTCCCTCTGACCCTCCCCTTTCTCGTGCTCTCTCTCTCTCTCTCAAATAAATAAAATCTTAAAAAAAAAGACTGAATAATATATTTCCTTGTATGTATAGATTACATTTTGTTTATCCATCCATCCACTGATGGACACTTGGGTTGTTCCCACCCCACTACTGCAAATCATGCTGCTCTGAACATGGGTGTACGAATATCTGCTAGCATGCAATCTCTGGTACAGATAACAAGAAGTGGAATTGCTGGATCAAATGGCAATTCTATGTTTAACTTTTTTGAGGAACTGTTTTCCATAATGTCTGCAGCTGTACCATTTTACATTCCCACCAGCAATGCACATTCATACCAACACTTGTTTACTGGTTGCTGGTTGTCTTTCATTTGTTTGATAACAGCCATTCTATGGGTATGAAGTGGTCTATCTTTGTAGTTTTGATTTACATTTCCCTAATGATTACTGATACTGAGCATCTTTTCAGGTGCTTATTGGCCATCTGTATATATTTGGAGAAATGTCTATTTAAGCCCTTTGCCCACTTTTGAAGTGGACTGCCTGTATCTTGGGGTCAAGTCTTAGGAGTTCATTAAATAGTGTGGATATTGATTAATTTTACCTATTTTTAAAGAGAACACTAACAAGCAAACTGCTACTTAAATAAAACTTGAAGTGCCTTAAGAGAGTTTTAAGTTAAATTACTTTGAATGGCTTATTTATGATTAAGAGCAGTCTGAAAATATAATCCTTTCAAGTATCAATTCCAAAATCAAACTTTTTTTTTTTTTAGTAGGCTAGACGCTGACTGTGGGGCTTGAACTCGGGACCCTGAGATCAAGAGTCACATGCTCTCTACTGACTGAGCCAGCCAGCAGCCCCCAATTCAAACTATTTTAAAATCATAAGTCCCTCCCCAAACAACTAAACTCTTGCTTTGCTACAAAGCTCACAGGGGCACTCAAAAATGTTTTAAAATTCATGATTGATAAAAAACTATATAGTAACCTAAATTCACATGATTCACATAAAATACTCAAAACTATTCACACTTTTGTCAGCTCCATGCAATACCATTTGTATTTTGACCTCCGTAAATGCTATGCCATGGAGCACAGGGGAGCACCTGATATATACGGGCTGTCTTCTACATGGTGGGCCCTGTCACTGTGGAACACTGCAGCCCTACGGCATTCAAGTGGTAAAGACACGGGCTTCCTTTTTATTACTACTCTGACATAACTTGTAAAGTTAAAAAAGGCAAAGAATATAATAATAAAGTTAAGTGTACCTCTGGTATTCAATGACTCCCTAAACTCTAAACTGACTTATTCATTCTTCTCTAATTAAAGTGTTCAATCCTATTTTTCCAACCGATAGCTCTACTACGTAAGTAATGACCAATCTATTATCTTTATCTCCCCAGCATCCACTCTTCCTTCTGATTAACACCTCAGTTTCCCAATAGGCAACCACCTTGCCCCATTCTCAGTCCCAGAGTTTCAGGTAGCTGCTGAGATGAGCAAAAGATCTAAGTTTGGGCAATCACATTCATAGCAATTAAAACAAGGAAAGGCATGGGACACAAAATAAGACAGTAAGATTTGGTCCTAGAACTTCTGCTAGATTTTCAGGAAAGAAATGACATTATAGGGATGGCTGGGTAGCTCAGTCGGTTAAGCATCTGCCTTCGGCTCAGGTCATCATTCCAGGGTCCTGGGATCGAGACCCACATCAGGCTCCCTGCTCAGCGGGGAGTCTGCTTCTCCCTCTCCCTCTGCCACTCCCCCTGCTTGTGCTCGCTCTTGCTCCCTCTCTCTGTCAAATAAATAAATAAAATCTTTAAAAAAAAAGAAGAAAAAGAGGAGCACCTGTGTGGCTCAGTCGTTAAGCGTCTGCCTTCGGCTCAGGTCATGATCCCAGGGTCCTGGGATCGAGTCCCGCATCAGGCTCCCTGCTCGGCGGAGAGCCTGCTTCTCCCTCTCCCACTCCCCCTGCTTGTGTTCCCTCTCTCGCTGTCTCTCTCTCCGTCAAATAAATAAATAAAATCTTTAATGAAAAAAAAAAGAAAAGAAATGGCATAATTGCTAAGTTAGGCTACTGGTAACTACCTCTGCCATCTCATAAAAAGGGCCGACCAGAAAATGAATCTTACACACAAACACACACACACACACACACACACACACAAAGGCAGAGCACAGAAACAAATTCAAGAATGGCCCTGATGGCAGAATTTGAAATCCTGGGTACAATAATATCTTATAAATAGGTCCCTTCTCTGAATTTCCAGTAGATGAGCCAATAAACTCTTTTTTTTTTTTTTTTAACTTAGTTTCTTCAGGCTTTCTATCACTTGCTAGTTCTAACTAATATGTATGGTTTCACACATAATTAGTTTTATCCCCCCTATCCTTTAAATTTCAGTTGTCAGTGTTAATTTTGATAACTCCTGAAGGGCTATCTGTATCAGACTTAGATGTGCATTATAAGAAGCCTACAGTGATAAAAACATTAATACAAAATGTCAATTTATTGTCCCCACAGTGACTACTCATTTGGAAAGTATGCTGTTAGAAAAAAAGAAAATACAAAATTAATAATGCATTAAGAAGTGCTCAGCTCTATGAACTAGAATGTAAATGTGTGCTTACAAAAAGACACATGAAAAAATTCCATTTTATTAAATCTGGGGAAACAAAATATCCCTACCTGATAAGAAACTACACATACAGAATCATTACAGTTAGCAGAACAGAAGTAAACAGAAAAAGTATAGCTGTGAGAGGCTTCCACATAAAGGCCATGCAACATACTATAGGAAATGTTCTCATTAGTTTTTTTCCAATGGCAAAAAATATCCATTCTCACTAATTTTGGAGTTTACATAAAAATACATCTGTACTTAAAAAAAAAAAAATTCACCTGTATTAACTTCCTACAGCCAATGTAATTACTGCATGCTTGTGGCTTAAAACAGCAATTTATTTTGTCACAGATCTGGAGGCCAGAAATCTGAAATCAGTGTCGTTAGGTTGAACCAAGGTGTGGGCAGGGGCATGTTTCCTCTGAAGGTTCTGAGGGAGGATCCCAGAAGCCGCTCCCAGGTTTGCGTGACTGCCATCATTCCCTGCTTACAGCTCTATCACTCCAATCTCTGCCTTTATAGCCACTTTGCCTTCTCCTCTTCTGTGTATATAAAATATCCCTCTGCCTCTCTTCTACAAGGACATTTGTGACTGTGTTTAGGCGATACCGAGATAATCCAGAATAATCTACCCATTGCAAGATCTTTAACTTCATCATACCTGCAAAGGTAAATTTACAGGTTCCAAGGATTATGATATGGATATCTTTTACGGGGCCATTTTTCAGCCTACTACTATGTCATAAATCATTTCAATAAATAATATCACCAAAAAGGCTAAGACTATAGGAGTCATATGCATCTTGTATTCTCAAATTAAATTTTTTTCATAATGTTCTCTATTCTTATTAGCACCAACAGAGTAAGCTCCAAAAAATGTCATAATTAAAATAAAAAGAGGGACACCTGAGTGGCTCCATCAGTCAAGCGTCTGCCTTGGGCTCAGGTCATGATCCCAGCATCCCGGAATCGAGTCCCGCATCGGGCTCCCTGCTGAGCAGGGAGCCTGCTTCTCCCTCTGCCTGCCTCTCTCTCTCTCTGACATATAAATAAATAAAATCTTTAAAAAATAAAATAAAATGAGAACATTAAGACTCTAGTAAGGAAATGTCTTGTAAGCATAGCCTTAAGAAGTGATTCATTTTAACCAAATTTAAAATCTCTTCTTTGAAACCAAAGAGTTATTATGATAACAATTCAATTTATGACAAATTTAAAAGTTAATATAAGACTTTACCTCCAGATCCTAACTGCTTGTAGAATCTGTATTCCAAATGCAGCTGTGGTGCTCTGGATTTCATGGGCTCCTAATTAAAAAATAAACAAAAATAACAAAAAATATTTAAATTATTAAAACATCCCTAGGCCCTAATCCCAAATGTTATAAATCTTGGTGTCAACTCATAATTTAATATTCTACTAGGCATCTTTCTCTAACATTAGATCCAAATAAAAATCAACTTTACATTCAATTAAAATCAACTGATACCATAAATGTACATAAGGTTAACTGGCTATTAGAAGAAGCAGTAAGGCAATCTATATGTTTGACTCTTTGACCCTGAAGAAAATTATACTCCAAACATTCATGACTAGGGAAAACGGTGGCCCTACTCTTTTTTCTCCCGTTCCCAAGAATTCACCTCTGAGCTGTGTATTTCTCATGTAAAGGTTCTAGGTTAAAGGGAAGTCATAGACAAGTGGAGAAAGAACAAAGATGAAAATATGAAAATTTTGACAGGAGCAAGATATTTTTAAAATCTTTTTTAACTAGGGTATAGCTTACAATCAAACACGTAGTTCATAAGCATTACATCCATGAGCTTAGTTTACATATACTCCCACAACCACCACCTCAAAAAACCTTCAGAACATTTCCATCATCCTTCCCTGAGAGGCAGTCCCTTGTTGACTTTTATCACCTTTGGATGAGTTTCATCTGTTGTTGGATTTCATATAAATGACATTATTCAGTGTATGTTTTATATGTGTGTGTCTGGCTTTTTTTCACCCAACATAATGTTTTTAAGATTTACACACACACACACACACACACACAGAAACAAAAACAAAAGCAAAGGAGACTCTAGATATAAGTAATAATAAATGTGTGAATATATCTGTAGAAAGCAGGAAACTATTTAACAAAGTAACAGGAAATCTGTACAAGATCTAGTAGGAAAGTGTAACAAAGTAACAATATTTAAACAAAATCAACAGAACTTCAAAAAAATTTTAAGACTTCAATAATTGAACTTGCAAACTCAGTCTGCCAGCAAATTAACACAACAGAAGAGAGACTTTGGAAACTGGAAGATATAAGGGAAAACATCTATAGAACTAGAAAATGATGTAGAATGCCTCTATAGAAATTATACGGAATGCATTATGGAAGAAGAAAAATGGAAAATGCAGAAAAAAAGCAGAAAGATCAGAGACCTAGACAATACATTGAGAAAATCTAATAGACATTTGATAAGAGTCTCAGGAGGACAGGAGGGAAAGAAGTGAGCAGAAGCAACAACTGAAGAAGTAATTGCTATGAATCTTTGAGAACTGATGAAAGACAACAAACTACAGACTCAGGAGGAATGTGGATCCCAAACAAAAGAACTAAAAACAAATCTATACCAAGACCTATTATAATGAAACTATAACCCATTACAAGGATTTCAAATAAGGAATGAGTAAAATCCCAGGGGAACAATTACAGTCATAAACATTATTGTAAGAGAAAACAATGAGCTCAGCTCTTGAGAGGCAGGACAGAATAGTTAAAAGCACAGACACTAAAACTACACTGTTCTGAGTTTGAATCCTAAATCTACTACGTACTAGCTGAGTGGCTTTGGCAAATTACTTAACCTTTTTGTACGTCTCAGTTTCCTCCTCTACAAAAGAGGGATAAAACTTTATCCTTTTCATTATACATATATGCATATTATTATTTATATTATATATACATACATTTACATATATGACTTAAAACAGTGCCTTCCACATAGTGAGTGCTATAATACCTATAAATTCTTCACTTAACTCTACAGAAGTATGTAACCATAAAATGTAATCAAAGATGCCCACTTACGCAATCACCAGTGAAATTAAATATATAACTTACCCACTCACTAAAACTCCCTAGATAAAAACACAAACTCAGGTCTAATTTAGGTGAGTCAGTTCAGCTTGATTCCAGTACTTTACTAGCAGTAAAATTTTATTACACCACCATATAACAAAAGTCTAACAGGCTGACATTTTCATTATTCATGAACACCAGGTTATTAGATACAACAGATAAGGGTACCAGCTGAGGTCAGATTAACAAATTACCCAGAAACAAACTATCAACATGAACTAGGATAAACATTAAATAAACGTGAAAACCTTTCTAAGAGATAGCAGAACTGAAAGTTGTCACTGAAATCTGCTCTCTGAACACCACTGTTATCAAAATGCCCCTATTTGTACCAAAATATAGAAATCAGATGGCACTGAAGGTAGACAGACATAACATTTTCAAGTGATTATTTTTAAGGCAGGTTCTGAACAAAATTATGTTATATGTTATATATACAAACAAGAAAATATATAAGGAAATTTTATATTTTATATACAAAAATACTTAATAAACTAAGTACCAAACTATGGCCCAATAGTTTATGTGAAATGTCTTCTGTCCTACCAATATATTTTTGGATGAATTCAAGGCAAAGGTGACTCTATATATCATACTTAAACTTCAAAATACTAGACACAGATCCCAAAAAATTGCCAGTTTCACAAAGAAACCACAATTATTATATGTAGTGCTGATCACTGTGCTTTATAAAAAGGGGCAAATCGAGCAGAGGGAGACTGTCCGAAAAAAAAAAAAGAAGGAAAACAATCACTAAGGGGATAGTAATATGGCATGAAGATAAACTAAAAAGAGTTGTACGCACGTGTGTATATATAAGACTGAAAGATGACATTCTAAATGTTTGCTAAGACATCAATGGTGCAAGCAGGGTAAACAAGTCCCAAATCGGAGAATAACAAGACCTAAGGGTTACCAATTAATGCCTGAATCAGACAAGGACAGGTCAGCCTAGAGCAGTGGCTCCTGCTTTGACACCGTGGTTGATATGCCTCAGGCTGTCAGTTCAACACCACGCACGCGCTCCCGAGTGGCACTGCTCACTGCGGGCTGCTATAGCAATAACACCAAATATGGGTGTTGCCACATTCCTGTCCTTGCGGGCCACCCCCACTCCCAACACCACACAATGTCTAGATCCTAGACAGCTGGCCTAGAACATGGAAAAAGGAAGAATTCCAAAGAAATGAAAGTCAGCAATGCCCTTTCAGACACTGTCCAATGCCTGCAATCCCGGCCTCCCTATTGTGATTCACACAAACTAACGCCCCTTGTTCTGATTTCATGCTCAGAAGAGAACCCTGTCATTTTAACCTGCTTTCTAGGCAGATCAGCCTATAGAAAGCAAACATATTTATACTGATTTTGGCACTGTGGATGTGTAATAGTAAAATACCTCATTTTGAATTAGAAGTTAATTCTTCCAAATATTTACATCTCTGAGAGCTTGACTGATGGTGTGAACTGAATGGTTACCATAAATCCACCTTTAATTGCCAGTGACAATCTTAAAAGATGACCTAAACAGATCTGCTATCATAAAGCCAAGGAGCAGACCTTAAAACTGTGGTGAACTCATCCAGGCAAAAGCCAGTCCCAAACTACCTGTCAGCCAGCCAGTCTCTCCTGGTGGAGTCACAGCCCTATTGTGCATCTTTACTTCCCAGTGAAAATAAACAGCATTTGTTACAGCGAAAGTCAGTCAACAATCACAAAGATACTTAAAATGAAGTAGTACAGTTTTCTAGCTCATCCCGACAGTTCTACTTCTCTCTGTTGCCTCTTCTTCTAATAGTCTCTCCTCCTGTATTAATTCCACATTACCCTAATAACAGTGGCTATTTTGGCAGAAGCAAGACTGACAATGGCAAGGGGACTGGAAAAACCAAGCCGTGCTTAACCTCAGGGAAACCTGGCTGGCCAGCCAGAAAGAAAAGTTGTGCCTGAAGAAAGTTAGGTCTCATAAAAATTCCCGGATCCCAACTCCTCCAGAGAAGAGCTGCCTTACAGCTGCCATAGTTGGCACAGTTAGGACTACAGACAGGTCCCACGGGCGTTTGCTTTCTCTGCTACCCTCCACTCACAGCAATAATCTCTGATTCCCGGAAGGCCAAACAAGAGCCAGTTATTACCATATAAAAAAGATCAGTAGAAAAAGAGATTCTGGAAGCTACCTGGAAATAGATTTTCAAAGAATGTAATCCTGCATACTAAGGACATTTTTGTACAAATGCTTGAATCATTAAGAGAAATTTTGCTTTCTAGTTTTTCTGTAGTTAAAAATGCCAATGTGCCAGCTTCTGTAAATGAAAAATTGTGCCAAAACTCGAAAATGAAATTCTATAATGCTATCAAAGTAAAGGGATTGAGTTTTCGTGGCACAGAAAGACAGACATCTATACATTCACATACTTGAGGGGCGTGCTGATGCTTGCAGCTTAACAACAAAAAACCCAGTTATGCATATCACTTTCCCAGTAAACACTCAAATTATAAATGATATGAAAACAGAAAAGTAATTAAAACATAAGCTAATCATCAAAGACAAAACAGGAAAATTAGAAACATGAACTTACCAGTTTAATTGCCACATATTCATTTGTATATAAATTTTTCCCTTGAGAAAGAAAGAAAAAATGTCAGATTCTACCAATAATTAATTTTTAAAGATATATTATGTAAAACTCTACTCTGGGTGGAAAAAAAAAAAAGCACATAATATATTTAAATAAAGCAAAAGGCGGGGGGCACCAGGGTGGCTTAGTCAGTTAAGCATCCAACTCTTGAGGGTCCTATGATCTTGCCCTGCCTTGGGCTCCTCGCTCAGTGGGGAGTCTCCTTGAGATTCTCCCTCTCCCTCATCCTCTGCACCTCCTCCTGTGCATGCACATGCGTGCTCTCTCTCTCTAATAAATCTTTAAATAAAGCAAAAGTCTTTGCTTCCAACTATATAGCAAAAACCTCAATGACAAGGAAATCTTAAATTTATCAACTCAATGATGTATTTAGCATTTCACCCGGATTCAGAGTAGAAGGTAATACTAATAAATACATTAGCCCATTTACAAAAATGGAAAGATTATTATTTTGCTGGAATACAGCACACAACTCAGAAAGTAAATCAATAGTCAAACACATGCTAAAATAAAGCTCAAAACCAGAACTCCTATATAAAGAGAGGAATACAAAATTCCTTTCCCAGTCACCACCTCATTTTATTTTATTTTATTTTAAAGATTTTATTTATTTGAGAGAGAGACTGAGAGAGAGAGCACATGAGAGGGGGGGAGGGTCGGGAGGGTCAGAGGGAGAAGCAGACTCCCTGCTGAGCACGGAGCCCGATGCGGGACTCGATCCAGGGACTCCAGGATCATGACCTGAGCCGAAGGCAGTCGCTTAACCAACTGAGCCACCCAGGCGCCCACCACCTCATTTTAAATCCTTCATTATTATGAGATGTAATCTCATTAGAGCTCATATGTAATCTAGTAAATATATTAACACAGAAAAAATCTGGAATATATTAAAAATGAAACAAAGAAAGAAACATTATTCAACAATTGAATCTGAAAACTAGTTAACTACTTTGAGGGGAACAAGGGTTATTAACGTCTTACCTTAAAACCAAATTAAATTCTGAATATTTTAAAATGTAGATATAGATCATAAAAAAAAAAAATCACCCAACATATAGGAGCCTTTCTGAGCATTTTAAAAAAGTGGAAAACATTAAGAAGATTTTATACAGACTGGTAAGCATAAAATATGTTAAACCTCTGTATGTTGAAAACAATTTACTATATACAAACAACAGGTAAATAACAAACCAAAATAAAGATTTAATATCTGATACATATATTAACGTGTTTCTTCACAAGTACAGTAAAAAGAATAAAAAACAGAATGTGATTTCTGAATTTCCAGCATTGTTTCAATAAGCATGTATTATTTTTATAATGAGAAAAACAGAAAAAATGATAGCTGGTTTTTTTTTTTTATTGTGATGGTAACTGGCCCTGTTCACATAAGTACTGAACACAGAATAGGCAATCATCAACTTTCACACATGTGATTTTCTACCATAATACCCCTAACTTCCTTTTCTACAGTAGCTAATGAATGGCAGTAAAACTAGGCAAAATTTCAGTGTCAGATACACACAGCAGTGTTTGTTCATACAAATACGATAATACTCTTCTGAATTTTGTCCTTATTTTATAAAAATGAATGAAAAATAAAGATTTAAAAAAACAAGGATTTGTACCAATGCTATATAGCATAAGACTCCTAACCCATGAGAGCTGGCACAGGGATGGAACTCAAGAGGACTGTACATTCAAGTGTTCGCTGATCCCATAAATATTAAAAAAAAAAAAAAACAGAAAACGTATATTTTTAGTCAATTAGTTCAACATTTAGATGTGCCTTCATCTATACTTTCAAGAATACAGTATGTATGAAATTGTAGGCTTCCTCGAGTAAGCACTGAGTGAATCATTTAATGATACAGTGAGGAAATTCATCTTGAGGAACTGGTGTCTCACAAAGGAATAATTCTGTTTTGAGTTCAAAGACAGAATTTGTATTTCCTCAAGACATTATCATCTTTTCACAACCATGCATATGATGCTTAGTCACAGGTACACAAGGAAAAATTATCCACAGGACAAGAAGTGAGGTTAAATACAAAATCCACAGAACCAAAATATACCAAATTTTTTTTTTTTAAGATTTTATTTATTTATTTGAGAGAGAGAGAATGAGAGAGAGAGCACATGAGAGGGGGGAGGGTCAGAGGGAGAAGCAGACTCCCCGCCGAGCAGGGAGCCCGATGCGGGACTCGATCCCGGGACTCCAGGATCATGACCTGAGCCGAAGGCAGTCGCTTAACCAACTGAGCCACCCAGGCACCCTATACCAAATTCTTCTACAAGTACTGTTTTTCCCGGCATTTATACAATAAAATGTCTACTTTTAGGTCAGAGCAGAAAGCACTAAATCCTTAAAGCATCGTCTTTTTTTGAACATTAAATATTTGTGTCGAACTCTGAGGATTATATTTTTAAACATGACAATGATGAAACAATACTACCAATGCATTTGTGTTACCTAACATAGGCAGAGCCTCACACACTTGGCTTTTAATCATTGTTTGTTTCATGCATGAACAAATGATGTGCAAAGTATGTCTTTGTGTGTATAATATGAATGAGAGGGAGGGAGTGTATGTGTAGAGGGAATCCAGTTAAGACAAGGCTCCAAGCAGACCGGTTCCAATTAACTGATGTTTTAATCCAATTTCAAAGGACATTCCGGGTAGAACTTTGTGCTATACTGAACTTGAGAAGATGGTTTTACCAATTTGGTGGTATCTGGGTGAAAATTATTATAAAAAACTATGTTCTACAGAAAGTATGTATATGTTTACAGAACGAACTTAGTTGCCCGCCAATATCCAAGCCTTCCATTCTATAATAATAGAATGACTCAGTTTTAAAGTGGCTGTCCAGCTAGAGACTACATTTCCAGCCTCTCTTTCAGCTTGGTGCGGCCAGGTGATTAAGTTCCAGATATGAGCAAAGGTTTGTCCCTCCTCACTTCCAAAAATTAATGTGTGCTCTCCTGGCCCGTTTTCTTCTTCTTGCTGGCTGGCTGGCTGGCTGGGAGACAGCAACCAAAGGAGCAATCTTATACACAGAGACTGAAGCCATATACTGAGGATACAGAATTGCCCTGCCAGCCCGAGTGCTATCCCTCTGGTTTGTGTTACGTGAAAAAAACAAAAAACAACAAAAACCTATTTTGCTTAATACCACTATATTCTAGGACCTCTTTGTTAGAGCATCACAATCTGTTCCTTATTATTACATTTTTCAGTTAAGTTCCATGATACGCTTCAGTTAGTAGCAGTAGAAAATCAATAAGCATAAAAATGATGGATGCACTCAAATCTGCATATTTATTTGATATATATCGTAAGTCCTGCAGAATTTTCAATAAAACAATTCTTAAAAGCAATCAAACAAGAAGAATTATGAACTATATAGAAGAAAAGAAATAAAAATAAGAAAAGTTATTGAAACTCCTGTGGTATACTTCATTATGTCAAAAGTTACAATAACTTATTTCAGATACAGTGTCTCATAAAGCTATCTATAACACCCTTGCTCTGTGTTCTTTTATGTGATGGTCATTCAGGGGTAGCCACGAGAGGGGACATAGAAGAGGCTCATGAGGGGCGCCTGGGTGGCTCAGTCGTTAAGCATCTGCCTTCGGCTCAGGTCATGATCCTGGGGTCCTGGGATTGAGCCCCACATCGGGCTCCCTGCTCCGCGGGAAGCGTGCGTCTCCCTATCCCAATCCCCCTGCTTGTGTTCCCTCTCTCGCTGTGTCTCTGTCAAATAAATAAATAAAATCTTAAAAAAAAAAAAAAAAGAAGAAGAGGCTCAGTAAAACAAAGTTTATTATCCTCTCAGGTCCTAGACAGGGAGTCACAGGAGAAGTATCACGTTTTGGTCAAGTGGTGGGAGACAGAAACAAAGGAAAGGGAGCTTAGGCCAAAGCCTTTATTGGAGTTTCTGCAGAAAGCCAAGGCAGGGCAGGATCAACAGTTCAGGATTAGCTAGTTTGAATAATTCTGGTGGCAAATAATTCCAGGGTCTTTGGGCTATACAGGCGGTCTCTCGTCTTGTACCTAGCCATGGGATGATTAATGAAGAAGACTGCCTCCTAGAATATACAGGCCAGACAGAGGCGGTATAGCTCTGGACCGGTTACTCTGCAGAACAAAGGCATGCTCCCAGCTGAGTCCTTTGCTATCTCTAAGAATTGGCTAGACCCAGCAGGAGTAGTCTCTCCCCAGGCAAAAAGATTTTTTTAAGATGTCAAAACATAATAGAAGAAAAATGAAAAAATATATACAATAAAACACCGTATTTTAGCTAGCTTTGTTTGTTCTCATTCAGTGCCTATCAATATTTCTATGGGTTTCGGTTGACTGTCTAAGCTAGACACAGATCTACAAATAGGAAGAAGGCAAGTCTTATCACCAATACATATAAAGATAAAATAAAACCAAAAATACATTAATTAATCATTTTACAATAAAAAAACAAATAAAAATGTACTATCAATTATGTAAATGTAATTTACGTTATTTAAAATGTTTACCTATTTTTTTTTTAAATCTCAAAGCATTTGGCCAGCTTTATGTCAAACTTTTTTTTTTCTTAATAATTACCTGTAAGAGCAGTTTCAACGGAGCATAATACCTGGGGCATTTGAAAACAGCAGGGGAAAGGTATTTGGGGTTGTATGTGGAGGTACAACTTTTATTTAGTGCCCAAGGAGAAGGAAGTTCTAAACAACATGAAGTATTTGGAACAGTCCTCTACAAAAAAAAAAGAACATCCAGCCCAAAATGCCAACAGCACCTTTGCTGAAAGTTACCTCCCTATAACATGTATACCTTATATTCTTTCTCACCCAATACTAATCACAAAAATTTCAGGGCCAGGAATCAAATATTCAAGATGTGCCTATTAATGTTGTTTTAAAGCAAGCACTTTTAGAATCCAAACCAGCTTTTAACATTAGCATGTTTACACAGCTATATAAAGAATGATGCTTTGAACAATTTTTTTTATACAGAGACATTATCTGGGGCCTTTAAAAAAGGAGTAAAATGCTGCTTTCTTTAGTATCCTATCAATAAAAAGGAATAAAATGACTAAATTAGCTATGTAAGTATAGATGTTATATATATTATAAATACACATAAAACACAAATACACAGAGTACAGATCATACATTTAAATAAATATATACAAATATACAATAAATAACCATAGACAGATTAGATACAGATACACAGCCAGGTGGATGATAAATGGATGGATGGATGGATGGATGGATAGATGGAGGGATGGATGGACAGACTAATAAATCATTTTATTCCTATTCCTGATTATTCACAGACTGCAAAAGAAAGGGGTATTTTACTGCTTTTTCACTATATGTAGCATATACAGTTTCACTATATGGTACACATAGCTTCTCATATTGTCCCGGTGAAAAGGGTCAGCTAGAATCGCTTTGTGTGTGCACACACACACACACACACACACACGGAGGTATATATACACATAAATGTATTTGCAAACAAATATGTATGTAGTTATTCTGAAATAAATTACATGAAACCACTTTTAAATAAAAAAGGCCAATATAGTCATATCCACAGAGATAGGAAGAATACAAATACATACATATGAAACAATATATACCTGTAGAGCTAATTTATACATATAAATTTAAATAAAAGTACATACAACATGCCATCAATTTAATTTTAAAACAGAACAAATATCTTGATATCATCTTTTAAGGAAGCAGAACAATCACTGTTTTCCTAAAATATGCAGGTACAGTGCTGGTCCTTTTACATCATCATCTAAATTTCATCTCCACAATAAACAGGAAGTAGAAATAATTCCATTTTAAAGTGGGAATTGAGGCCCCAAGTGGTTACTTGACTTGTATTTTCCATAATAGCGGGGACAATTTTTAAATTTTTCCAGTATTATCAGTGCTAAATCATGCCTCCTATATGACAGACATGCAGTACATTTTGGATGGATGAAGGGTGCTCAAAGTTACACAAGTAAATAACCTCATTTTCCAATTCCAAAATCAGAAACAGTTTAAGAATTTCAAAATATCCAACTCAATATCCTTCAGAAAATAAAGTGTAAAACATTCACCCTTTCAAATACGTGAGTCCCTACTAAAATGCAAGAGTCTGCCAGACACATCAATCACAGTTCTTTACAAAGTATGTCATTGCCTTTTATTGGCTTGCTTCATGAAAAGATTTAATGCACAATAACAACACAAAATAGTATTAAAATGAAGGACTAACTACAAATTAGGGTGTTTTACAAGATGAAAAGGAGAAGTAATTGAGTAGATAAACATACAATTGGATTTATTTCTAATAAGTGGGGTTATATCTAAGGAAAATTGTAAAGCTAAATTTTCCTTTTTACATAGCAAGTTTCTATTCTTGGTGGTCCATTGACCAGACCCCTCAAGGAACCTCAGTACTGACGTCCATATAACCATGCTGCCATGTTATTTCTCTTCATTCAAGATAGCCATATCTCTACTGTACTAGCAGTTAAAAGCCTAGATTTTGGTCCTGAGTCTGTCATTAAATTGCTGTGTGACATCTGGCAGGCAACCTTCCCTCAATGAGTTTCAATTGCCTTAAATGTAGAGTTAGGAGGTTTAATTAGACCAATGTTTACCAAAGCAGTCTGATTACAAAAATAAACTGAATCAGTACTCTGTGTCACCCTTGTTAAGAATATAGGTTTCTTGGGGCGCCTGGTTAGCTTAGTGAGTTAAGCATCAGACACTGATTTCATTATAGGTCATGATCTCAGGGTCGTGTGATTGAGACCCACCTAGGGCTCCAAGCAGGACATGGAACCTGCTTAAGATTCTCTCTCTCCCGCTCCCTCTGCCTCTACCCCTATCACTCCCACTGGGTCTCCAAAGGAAAAAAAAAAAAGAATATAGATTTCAGAGCCCCACCCTGGAGGTACTTGGTTGGGGAGGGGGTGGTGATGGAATTACAATGTAAATTTCACTGATTTTTTTTTTTTTTAGGTTTATTTATTTGAGAGAGAGAGAAGGGGGGAGGGGCAGCAGGAGAGTAAAGGAGTCTTAAGCAAACTCCACAATGGATGCAGAGCCCAATGCGAGGGCTCGATCTCACAACCCTGACATCACAACCTGAGCAGAAACCAAGAGTTGGATGCTTAACCGATTACACCACCCAGACTCCCCAATTTCACTGATTTTTACACAGTTTCAGTATATTACCTTGACTTTAATAAGCCATACACACCCTCCTAAAGTAGTCAGTTACTACTAATGTTTTCAAATCTGAAAAAGTAGCAACCTAAATATCATTCTTAAATAATACACTGCAAATGGCTCCTTATGGGTCCTTTTTTTTTTTTTCTCAGCTTGTTGGGGCTTTTCAATTTACTTTCTTTTTTCTCATATTCCAGATGGATGATCTCAAGTAAACAGACATTCATATACTAGGGAACTCCTTACAAATGAAAATACAAGTACGAAAAAAAAAAGAAAATACAAGTACGAAAGAAATTTCCATCATTTATATTCTTTTAAATTATCACAATTAAACAACTAAACAATAACTATATCATTTTCATTAGAAAGTACTTTCAGTTTTAAAAAAATGCTTCCAACATAATAAACAAAATAGTCTTACCTAATCGTAATTCTCCAAAATTGCCACATCCAATTTTTTTTCCAACTCTAAAGTTAGGTCCAACCATTAAAACTCCAGAGGATGAAGACCCAGTTCCTCGAGTGTTGTGTCCCGACCGACCACTAGGTCGTGCCATTCTATCATCTGATTTATCCTTGTCTTTCTTTTTATTATCCATATCAAGTTTGCGGTACTCCACTTTGAATTCTTTATTCAAGACAAGCACAATGAAATAAGGTATTGTGAGAATAGGTACATCACTAGGTTAACTGTACCAGGTGGGTAATTGTTAACATTCAAATTGCAGTAGGTAGTCAGTTAACTGGAGCGTGTTCATCCCATTCGTAAAATTTTTCTCAGTTGTCTTTTCAGCAAAACATATCTTCAAAATTATCTTTTCAATGATGTAAGCTGATATTGATAGAGAGCTAGAATATTAGAAGAGAAAATTAGTCAACTTAAAGAATTAAAAAACATATTTTGGGGATATTAATAAGTTCAAGCAATGGATTATTGTTATTTGATTCCCACTTAAATCAAACCACAGTAGACTTAAAGTAACCATTAGTCTCTTTCCTATACTTTAATAACAAAGAGATAACAAAAACAAAGGAAATTAAAAACTAAAAATATATCAAAAATGTGCTATTTCATAAGCTAATATACATTCACTAACCTAGACCCTACAACTTAAAGCCATTTCAGTTTTTACCAGTAAGTCAATATAAGATTTTCCACTTAAAAGCAGAAAGAGAATACATTTTGCAAATTAGTAAAAGATTTTAATAAAAATGTCTTCCATATGTCCATACACACATACATACAAATTTTCAAAATCTTTTCAAATATACATTCTCATTTGAACTTCATTCATTCAAAACTTCATTCATTCAGGGGAGCCTGGGTTGCTCAGTTGTTAAGCGTCTGCCTTCGGCTCAGGTCATGATCCCAGGGTCCTGGGATCGAGCCCCGCGTTGGGCTCCCTGCTCAGTGGGGAGCCTGCTTCTCCCTCTCCCTCTGCCCCTCCCCGCCCCACTCATGCTCTCACTCTCTATCTCTCTAATAAATAAATAAAATTCTTAAAAAAAGGAAAGAAATAATTCAAATACTATTTATTAATAAATATTTATTATTATTTATAACAATACATGGAAATGGACTTCAAAAGTGGTAATGCAAAGAACATTCTTGCCACCCGTCACGGGAAACAATTCTTATATAACATTTGAACTAGGCCTTTAAAAAAACGTAATTTCACAAGGTTAAGAAATACTGGCACCCACCTTATGAGGTGGAGAAGATTTGCTTTTATATTTTCTAATATATACATGAAAACACTAAAGCTCAAAAAAAGGCGTTTGGAGGAGTCTTCCCCATTCATCTTCTCTAGGAAATTCACTCATCTAACATACCTCAATTTTGCAAGCTTAAGCAATTCTCCTATTTTTGTTTGATCAATTTGAGTGGATTCCTATTCTTTGCAATTAAAGAAATGACTTCAAAACATAGTCACTAATAAAGAAACCAGGATCAATATTAAGGACTTCTTATTCCTATTTCTGAAACTGATTATATAATGCAATCACAACAAGAGTTGAAACAAATAGTATTTTCTGATTAATTCCCAGCAATTCCCCAAATAGGCAATTAGTCCTAATACCCAATGTGCTTAAGGTGTTTCATATTTCTGCCATACTCATATTTTGCAGATAAAACTGTAAGCCTCTGTTTGGTATTTGTAAAACTGAATGAGTTCTACATATACTCCTTATTCTGTTTCCAAATATAATAGAGTAACTGATACTGAAATTCCCATCCTGCTGTAAATAACTACACAACTAAATAAAACTTATAAAGCACCTGTTTTCAGGTATTGAATAACAGGCACTGTGGTCTGTGATCTTCAAGAAAAAGCAAACACATAAGGTGAGTCCCACCTTTACCCAAGCTCTCTAGGGAGGGATAATTTTCTGACGACAGTACAGGGAGGTGAAACACAGGTCATACACAGTGATCACAGATCAGTCACTGTTGAAACAAGTGAAATTTGCAGGATGTGGTACACAAGACAGTGGTACAGTTCTGGGGGTAGACAGTGGTAGGCAGAAAGCTAGACTACACGTGTGGGTGGCAATATTCTGAAATACCTAGGCTACTATGGGGTTAAATGAATAATGAACATACTAAAGGCTGCACAGTGCTGGGAGAGCTTTAAGTTCATATGTAGTCATGGTGGAAGGAACTCATTAATATTGCAGGAATTCAGCTGAGACACCACAAAGACCAGGTCTTAAGAGTAAGTACCACTCTCTAAAGTAAAGACTACCCTACAGGGCTCAACTAAAGCCTAAAACCAAGCCTAGATAGGATTAAGAAAAGCATCAATTAAACTCACTCCATTCCATAAAAAAACTCAACATACTTAAAACAACAAAAGACCCAGACTCTTAACAATGTTGAACTTATAATATCTAGCATACAATTAAAAATTACCAGACATGCAAATAAGCAGAAATGTGACCCTCAGCCAGGAAACCAAGCTGTCAAAAGAAACAAGACTCCAAGATGATCCTGATAGTGGAATTAGAAAACAGGACTTTAAAACTACTAACTAGCTGTTAAAGTCTTATTAAATTGAATAAACAGAATGGAGCAGAAAAAAAATATTTAAATAAATAATGGTTCAAACTGTCCCAAATTCAGTGAAAAACATTAACCTACAAATTGAGGAACTGTGAAACTTCAAAAAGAAATCAAGAGCACTGGAAATCAGAAATGCATGGGTATTCATTTCCTTAAAAGATAAGTTACTGATTAAAGCACAAATAAATTTTTACTGTCATTTATAACAAAAATGGAAGTAAAATATATGACAACAAAAATGGGGGGGTAGTATATGGAACTGCATTATTTTAAGATTGTTATATTTGTGGGTAATGATGTGGTTCAATATTAAGTAGCCAGTGACAAGTAAAGAATGTATATTTTAATACTTAGACCAAATACAAAAAATTAACTGCAATAGGAATAACTAAACAGCTAAGACAAAATATAAAAACAATAAACAACATCTGATTAAAACAAAAAAGAAGACATATGAGACAAAAAGAAAACAAAGAGCAAGACACTACAGTCAAAAACACACAGAGGACTATGAAAATGGACCATATTCTCAAAAGGGAAAAATTGTCAGGCTATATAAAAAAGAAACATCCAACTAGATTCATCTCTAAAAACAATTTCAAATACAAAGACACAAAGAGACTGAAAGTAAAAGAAGAGACAAAGATACACTATGCAAATTGCAAGTGTAAGAAAGCTTGAGAAGCTATAATATTATCATACAAAGTAAAGAGAAAAACAAAGAAATATCTCCAAAGATACAGAGGTCCATTTCATAATGCCAAAAATACCAGTTAAACTGAAAAACATAAAAATCATAAATACGTATGAGCAAAATAAAAAACTAAAAAAACTAAAATTAACAAAATTAAAACTAAGAAAATTAAAGGAAAAAAGGTCATCGAAGTTGAAAATGTTAACAATGTTTCAATAAATGATAAAATAGAAGACAAAAATATCAAGGGGCGCCTGGGTGGCTTAGGTGGTTGAGGGACTGACTCTGGATTTTGGCTCAGGTCATGATCTCAGAGTCATGAGATCAAGCCCCACCACATCAGGCTCCACGCTCAGCAGGAGTCTGCTTGAGATTTTCTCTCCCTCTCCCTTTTGCCCCTCCCCCTACTCTTGCATCCTCTCTCTCTCTCTAAAATAAATAAATCTTTAAAAAAATTTAAAAGGAGGCAAAAATAGCAAGATGTATACTGATATAGAAGATCTAAAATAATACCATCAATACCCTGCACTTAAACTGACATTTATAAAATACAACATCCAAAAACTACAGAATATTTCCTTTAAATGCTCACCAAGAAAGATCATATGCTGTGTCATAATTTAAGTCTCATATAACTGAAATATCAAAGCACATTCTCTGATCAAAATAGAATTTAAAAAGGAATCAAAAATTATGATATCTAGAAAATCCCCAAATATTTGAAAATTAAATATACTTTTAAATAAATGAGTTGAAAAATAAATCACATGAGAAATGAGAAAAAAACTAACAAAATAATAATGAAACATTAAAAATTGTAAGCTGTATCTAGATCAATGCTTAGAATAAAATCAGAAGCTTTAAAATGCCTACATTTAAAAACACTTTTAGGTAATGATCTAGGTTTTCTTCTTAAAAAGTTAGAAAAGAGCAAATTAGACATCACTTTAAGAAGTACTTTAATAGAGCTATTATTAATATCCCATGGACTTATATGAAAATATAGTCTTAATGAGTGAAAACAGGAGTCTCAGCAGATAAATGCCAAACTATCATACAAAAAAACGGAAACTCTAGAATAAAAAGACTCATATCTGAAAGGAAAAGCTTCACTGGATACACTTAAAAGTAGATTGGAGGGTGCCTGGGTGGTTCAGTTGGTTAAGCAACTGCCTTCGGCTCAGATCATGGTCCCAGAGTCCTGGGATCGAGTCCCACATTGGGCTCCCTGCTCAGCAGGGAGTCTGCTTCTCCCTCTGACCCTCCCTCCTCTTGTGCTCCCTCTCTTTCTCTCTCTCTCAAATAATAAAAAAAAAAAGTAGATTGTATAAAGCATAATAAAGTGTCAATGAACCTGAAAGGAAATCCAAAGAAATTATCCAGGGAACAAAATCAATAAAGTAGAAAATAAACAATAGAGAAAGTAAATAAAGCCAAAATATTCATTCTCTGAAAATGGACAATAAAACTGGTAACTCCTAGCAAAAATGATCAAAAATAAAAGAGAAAATATACAAATAACCAATAACAATACTGAAAGAAAGGACATCACTGAAGATCTTAGAAATTTTAAAAGGATAAAGGACAATTATGAGCAACTTTATGCCAATAATTTGATAACTCAGATGAAATGGACAAATTTCTTGGGGCACCTGGGTGGCTTAGGCGGGTAAGCAACTGACTTGATTTCAGCTCAGGTCATGATGTTGGGGTCATGAGATCCAGCCCCACATCAGACTCCAAACTCAGTGTGTAGAGTCTGCTTGTCTTTCTCCCTCCCCCCACCTCTTGTGTTCTCTCTCTCTCTCTAAAATAATTAATTAAAATCTTTAAAAAAAAAAAAGGAAATGGACAAATTTTTTGAAAAATCCAACACGGAATTACAAGATGAAACAAAATATCAATAGCTCTGTATATATTAAAAGAACTTAATTTTTTTAAATAAAATCTCTCAGATATTTGAGTGAAAGAAGTCAGGAACAAATGAGTACATATTATATGATTGTAGTTACATGAAGTTCTAGAGTCAGCAAAAATAAGCTGCAGTGATAGAAAATCACATCAGTGTTGCCTAGGGTGTTGGGATATCTGAGTGAAGAGTAGCATGAGGAAACTTTCTGGGGAAAGGAAATGTTCTACATCTTAACTGGGAAAGGATTACACAGGTGTATACATTTGTCCAAAATCATAAAATGATACTTAAAACCTATGCATCATATTATATGTCAACGACACTTCAAAATGTGACTTTTAGAAATAACCCACATCCAAAAAACTTCATGCTATATCTGAAAGCTCATGTTTTTTCCATCCTATTAACATTATCATAAAAGTTATCTAAAAATGTTACTTTTCTTAGAGTTAATGAACATATCAGTACTTTAATTTAGAAGCTTAAAGGGCCTTTCTATACTTCTATACTTTTTCTATTACTTCTAGAAGTAATTTTCCTTTTGCAATTTTTCATGTTATTTTCAATATGTAGCTTTTTGTTTATATTTAATCAAATACCCAAAACACAATCCACATGTAATAAGAATTCAAATAATAGAGATAAAGTAAAGGGGCACCTGGGTGGCTCAGTTGGTTAAGCGACTGCCTTCAGCTCAGGTCATGATCCTGGAGTCCCAGGATAGAGTCCCGCATCAGGCTCCCTGCTCAGCAGGGAGTCTGCTTCTCCCTCTGATCCTCCTCCCTCTCATGCTCTCTATCTCTCATTCTTTCTCTCTCAAATAAATAAATAAAATCTTTAAAAAAAAAAATAAAGTAAAAATACCCCTTGGGATAACCACACCCCTTGTCCTCCATCCCACTTGCCTTGAAAGTAATAACCATTACTTTCAGTTTGGTGCGTATGCTCCAGAGTTTTTTTGTAATGCATGCACATACTTGTGTACAGCAATATTTATGGGTTTGCTTGCTTGTTTTACAGAAGTCCTTAAGCCTCTGAAGAACCAAAATTGCTTCATGAAAGAAACAGCACATGGAAGTGTTTCATACATGAAAGGACTTTTGCCCTTTCGCTTTCATATCCCTCTACCCAATCTGAACTGTAGAGGATTAAGGGCCAGCATAACAAATGGGGGACAGAATCAGGAGACAACCAAATCCCTTCCCCAAACGAAGTTCCAGAGCCAAGAGCCAGGTCTGAAAGTGAGAGGTGGGGAGACAATGGTTGAAAGAAGCAATGAATTAGCTTAAAACTGAACATCAAAACCAGAACGGGTATTTTTTAAATACCTGAAAATAAGTCCATTGCCGAAAGTGAACTTATTCTTATAAATATGTGACAAGAAATCAATGGAAGCTAAGATATCATCTATGAGTGGCGAAAGTAGAAATAATCCAATTAGATACCTGATAATACTGGTTAGTGAGAAATGAAGCTGTTTTCTGTTTTAGCCCATCCAGTTCGCCACACTCAAGAAACTCTTCAAAAACCCATAATAGATTTTTTAGTCTTCAAAATATTTTTACAAACTAGATTTTTTATTAAAATATTTTCTTATTACGGATCTCAAACAGCGCTAGTACCTTCCCAATTACAGCAACTATCTAACTATTAGTACCGCCTACAAGTTTGGCTACCCGCTCTAGCCACAAATTCCAGCCTACAGGCTAAATTCAGCCTGTGGCTTGTTTCGTACACTGCAAACTATCCCCCAAACCATTTTTACCTGGTTGGGGGAAAAAATTAAAAGAATAATAGCATTTTGTAACACATGAGAATTAGATGAAATTCAAATTTTATTGTTCATAAATTTTTATAAGAATGAAGCCATGTTAATTCATTTACATATATTTAGGGCTGCTTCATGCTACATGAGTTGAGTAGTTGTGAGAGGCCACCTGTGGCACGCCTGTCACTTCCCACTGCCGCACAGCACACCACAAACTGCTATGACTGTCATGCTTTTAAATCACAGGACAGGGTGGACAAGGTATTTCAAAATTAGATGGTAAAGTGCTATATTCATTATAACACTATACTAAAGAATACAATATACTTGGACACGACAAAAGTACTAGCTTTCTATTGCTGTGTAACAAATTAGCAAAAACTTAACAGCTTATAGCAATACACACGTATTAGTTCACAGTTTCCGTGGATCAGAAGTCTGGGCACAGCTCAACTGAGTCATTTGCTCAGGACTTCACAGCTTCATTCAAGGTATCAGCTAGGCTGCATTCTCATTTAGAGGCTAAAGTAGGGAAGAATAATCTTCCAAGCCCTTTCGGATTATGGGCAGAATTCACATTTTTGCCACGTAAAAGTAAGGGCCCCTGCTTTCTGCTGGCTCTGGGATGGAGGCCACCCTCAGGTCCTACACGATGCCTATAGTTCCTAGAAGCTGCCTACAGTTCATTGCCATGTGGGCCTCTCCAACATAGCCACTTACTTCTTCGAGTCCCCAGAAAGAATCTCTAACTCCAATTTTCTAAGAATGAGTTTTATGTAAGGTAATATAACCTTCTCTCATACCTAAGTTCCAATCTTTGTACCCCCTCTAATGTAACAGTTCTCCCAGGTCTGGGGACCCTCACTATGTGCTTCCAGGCCTCTTTGATGCTACCTGCCTACGGAGGATTAGAAAAAAGAAGTCTTGGAACACCAACTAGTAGCAAAGACTTGGGCAACGATTAATATGTCTATGCTTATTTTAATAATTATAAAATAGGATTAGACGAGGAGATTTCTAAGGATACTCTTACATTATGCACAGTATTAGAACTTCCTGTCAAATTTGATGACAACGACTCTTATACGTAACTTTGTGATCTCTGAACCTAGTACACTACTGGGCACGTAGGGCAGTCAATAGATATTGTAGATTAATAAATTAGTTATTTCTATCTCTAAACATTTCCAGGTTTTATGTGTAGGATTCCTACTTAGAGCCCTCCCACATACTTATCACCAGACTCCTAACATCAGGCTCTTCATTCACCTGAAACACCTCAGTGAGCATTATTCACATATGCCAACCAGTGCGCTACCAGTGCTCCCAAGAATTTCCTGGATGAGACGGAGTTCCCCTGCCTAATTTACTCTGTTATTACTGCCTGCATTTCTGTCTTCTGCAGTGATTCATCCTAGCACCAAAGAAAAATCAGTTCTGAAAATTGAAGATATTCTTTCAGCTATACCTAACACCAATAGACAGGAGTCACAAATCCAAATGCCCAAACAGGTAATACGTATGAGTAAACCAAGCAGAGAAGAAGACAATAAGGAATACTGGGGACTACAGCAAACTAGAAAGCAAATACCCCACTTGAAAGGGGCAGCTATTACTCAGCTGGAAACAATATCATTCCCATTCAGGAATCTAGACATTCTACTACAGAAGCCTTTTTTTTTGTACAATCTCTGTAGTTGATATTTGCTGAGCACTTACTATGCTAAGTACTTTAAACAGATTAATTCATCAATTCTCAAAACTGTAAGGTATTATTATGAATCCATACTTTTACCAACAGGAAATTAAATTTAAAGGAAACTAAAATTTAAAGAAATTACACTGCATGACCAGCATCATGAAGTTAGTAAGTGGTACAGTGGGAATATGATTAAAAGTAGAATTCCTGAGTTCATATTTTTATCCACTTTACCTCCTAATGTTGTTTTTCTAACTGTCTGACCTCTCAAAATACCTTTCTAGCTGGATCTGCAGCCTGGGACTTTCCCCTTTTGCCAGCCTATATTCTCAGTATCTACAACACCTCAATGTTGTCAGATCCTAATCTGAACCAACCTGGAGGAAGGAGGGGAACCCACCATTCAACAAGCCCCATTCATGTACACAGGGTTCCAAGACATGTATGAACAAAAAGACCATACACATACACACACACACACACACCAGAAGAAATAAATCATTAACCTACAAAACTGCAACGTGTTGTCTTCCTATGATATATACACCTTTCTGTTGAAATATCCTTTTTTTTTTAAGAGTTAACAACTGTTGGGGCGCCTGGGTGGCTCAGTCGTTAAGCGTCTGCCTTCGGCTCAGGTCATGATCCCAGGGTCCTGGGATTGAGCCCCGCATCGGGCTACCTGCTCGGCGGGAAGCCTGCTTCTCCTTCTCCCACTTCCCTTGCTTGTGTTCCCTCTCTCGCTGTGCCTCTGTCAAATAAATAAATAAAACCTTAAAAAAAAAGTTAACAACTGTAACTATGCATATCCATATCAATAAAAACATTTGGAGACATGAAATATTAATAAATTTTTGGAAGACGGGAAGAAACGCATTTACTGCAGATGAAACAATGAAGGAAGCAAAGTCCCAAACTAAGTGCCAGAAAATACAACAGGTGAGTAAGGAGGTGACCTGCCAGAAAGAAGTCCACAAAGGCTTCCTAAAGGAAGTTAGGTGAAATAGTAAGCAGGAATGAAAAAGGGAAGGGAGGCAGGGGCAAAATGGGGGAATGGGAAAATTGTTACTAACTACTATTACTATTTCCTATGTAAAACAAAACAAAACAAAATAAAACAAACCTCTAAAGAAGCCAAAGGAGGGTCCAAAGGAGAATATGGGGGGAGGGGAAATTATACTCTGGCATCACAGAATAAAACCTATCCCCATTTGGCATTCTGAAGAATTCCTTGCCTAAAGACTGGTTCCCTGAGTACTCATTCTAATGTGGAAACTGACAGTCAATAAGCACCACCGTGTATACATGACACCAAGAAACTAATGAACCAACAATCCAGAATTACAATATTTGTGAAGAAAGCTAATTATGCGAAAGAAAAATACAAACAAAAAAGCAAATGAAAAATCTGGAAAAAGGAGATCACTCACACAAAA
The DNA here is from genome assembly GCF_054177405.1 of Leptonychotes weddellii. NCBI lineage: Eukaryota > Metazoa > Chordata > Mammalia > Carnivora > Phocidae > Leptonychotes > Leptonychotes weddellii. The sequence continues at coordinate 123,586,104 of NC_138375.1, forward strand.
TAAGAGAAAAACTACAAAAAATAAAAACAATTAGATCCTCAGAGGCTTCTGAGAAGAACAGTAATACAGAGGGAGAATGATAAAATGCTACATTAAATGGAATAAGCAAAGACCAAGTGGGGAAGCAATCTTAATATGTAAAACAAAAATAAGAAAACAAATAAAGGAAAACACATAGGATGAAGCAATCGAACACCTCCAACTTCCAACTAATAATTTTAAGTATTGTGGAGAACAGAGAAAATTAAGAAAAATTTTCCTGAGCTAGAGCAGAAAGGGCCCATGGAACGCTAATCAGGAAAGATTCCCTCTGTTTATGGTACCATTATTTATTTAAAATAGTCAAATTATGGAAGTGGCCCAAGTCTATCGAAAGATGAATGAATGGATAAAGAAGATATGGTATACATATTCAATGGAATGTTATTCAGCCATAAAAAAATAAAATTTTGTCATTTGCAATAATAGATGAAGCGAGAAAGTTTAACTAGGTGAAATAAGTCAATCAGAGAAAGACAAATCCCACATGATATCACTCATATGTGGAATTTAATACACAAAACAAACAAAGGAAAAAAGAGACAGACAGACAAACCAAGAAACAGATTCTTAACTATAGAGAACTGACAGTTACCAGATGGGAGGTGGGTGTGAGGATGAGTGAAATAGGTGCAATAGGTGATGGGGATGAAAGAGTACACTTATCACGATGAGCACTGAGTAAAGTACAGAACTGCTGAATCACTATATTGTATACCTGAACCAATATAAACCTGTATGTTAACTGGGGTGCCTGGGTGGTTCAGTCAATTAAGTGTCTGCCTTCGGCTCAGGTCATGATCCCAGGATCCTGGGATCAAGCCCTGCATTGGGCTCCCTACTTGGAGAGCCCGCTTCTCCCTCTGCCTCCCCCACTCATGCTCTCTCTCTCCCACTCGCTCTCTCTAGCATACTACTTGGTTCTCCTGCATGTCCTAACAGTGCAAGCATGGTTAATTGATTTTCAGCTTTTAGAATCAATTTTACCCAAAAAACACAAGATAAATGTTACAGAAGAGAATATAAATTTTTCCAACCTTGATACAATTGACAAATGCTCACCTACTGAGGGGAAGTGGAAGTGGTAAAAGAAACAAGAGAAATAAGAATATCTGCACCTTACAAAGTACGGAGTAAAGAGATAATAATGTAAAATTTGCTACAACAAAACAGAGATGTAAGACTGTTATTTAAAGTGTCAAAGGTAAGCAATAGAGGACGTAAACACAGTAACTATCCAAACATTTAAAGACAGAAGGGTAAGTGGAAATGTGTGAGGTAAAATTTCATCACTTTTAGTAGAAAATTCTAAGACAATGCATCTGCCAAAAAAAAAAAAAAAAGACAATTTTGCTTCTTACCTTTAATTTGAATACCTTTTATTGTTTTTTTGTTTTTGTTGGGTTTTTTTGTTTGTCTGTTTGTTTGTTTTTGTCTGACTGCTGTGGCTAGGACTTCCAGTACTATGTGGAATACAAGTGGTGAGAGGGGGTATCCTTGTCTTGTTTTTGATCTTAGAGGAAAAGCTTTCAACTTTTCACCACTGAATATGATGTTACCTATGGGCTTGTCACATGTGGCCTTTATTATGTTGAGGTACATTCTTTCTATAGATAATTTCTCAAGACTTTTATCATGAACGGATGTTGAATTTTGTCAAAGTCTTTTTCTGAACCTATTAAGGTGCTCACACAATTTTTATCCTTTATTCTCTTAATGTGGTGTATTACATTTATTGATTAGCAAACATTGAAGCATCCTTGCATTCCAGGCTTAAATCCCACTTAATCATGGTGTATGATCCTTCAAATGTTCTGGTAAATTCAGTTTGCTAGTATTGTGTTGAGGATTTTTGCATTTATATTTATTAGGGATATTGGTCTATAATATTCTTTTCTTGTAGTGCCCTTATCTGGCTTTGACATCAGGGTAGTGTTGGCCTCATGAAAGGACTTTAGGAGTATTACTTCCTCTTCAATTTTTTGGAAGAGTTTCAGAAGAACTGGTATTAATTCTTCTTTAGATGTTTAGTAGAATTCACCAGTAAAGCCATCAGGTCCTCGTTTGTTGTTGTTGCTGTTGGGAGATTTATGATTGCTAATTCCATCTCCTTAGTATTTACAAGTCTATTCAGATTTTCTATTTCTTCCTTAATCAGTCTTGGTAGGTTGTTTGTTTCTATGACTTTATTTCTTCAGATTACACAATTTGTTGGCATATAATTGTCTACAAGAGTCTCTTATGAGCCTTTGTATTTCTGCAGTATTAGCTGCAGTATCTCCTCTTTTATTTCTAATTTTATTTGAGTCTTCTCTTTTTTGTTAGTCTAGCTAAGACTTTATCAATTTTATCCTTAAAAAAACAGCTCTTCATTTTGTGATCTTTTCTGTTGTTCTTCTAGTTTCTATTTCACTTAGTTCTGCTCTGATCTCATTATTTCCTTCCTTCTGCTAACTATGAACTTAGTTTGTTCTTTTTCTAGTTTTTTTTCTTTTACCTTGAAGTATAAACTTAGGTTCCTTTATTTGAGGTCTTTTTTTATTCTTATTATAGGCACTTATCACCATAAATTTCCCTCTAAGAACTGTTTTTGCTATATCCCATTAGTTTTGGTATGATATATTTCTGACAATTCTACCAAAAACTGTTAGCTATAATAAACAAATTTAGTAAAGTTACAGGACACAAAAATCAGTTGAACTTCCATATACTAACTACAAATGCTCTGAAAAAGAAATTATGAAAGCAATCCCATTTATGATAGGATCAAAAAGAATTAAATACTTAGAAATAAATTTAACCAAGGAGGTGAAAGACCTATACACTGAAATGTGTTAAGACATTAATGAAAAATATTGAAGAGGCACAAATACAACAAAGATAGCCTATGTTCTTAAATTGGTACAATTAGTATTGTTATGATTAAATAACCCAAAGTGATCTACATATTCAATGCAATCCTTACCAAAATTCCAAGGGCTTTTTTCACAGAACAAAAAAAAAAAAAAATCCTATAATTCATAGCGAACCACAAAAAGACCAAATACCAAACCAATCCTGAAGAAGAACAAGGCTGAAGGCATCACACTTCCTGACTTCAATCTATATTACACACCTACAGAAATCAAACCAATATGGTATTGACATTAAAAAAAAACACACACATAAATCAATAGAACAGGACAGAGAACCCAGAAATCAATCCATATACATATCAACTAATCTTTGACAAGGGCACCAAAAACATAAAATAGGGAAAGGACAGCCTTTTCAATAAATGGTATTGGGACAACTAGACATCCACATGCAAAAGAATGAAACTGGATCCTTATCTCACATCATTCACAAAAATTAACTCATAATGGGCCAAAGACTTAAATATAACACCTGAAACCAGAACTCTTAAGAGAAAACATAGGAAAAAAGCTTCCTGACACTAGTCTCAGCAATGACTGTTTGGGATATGATACCAAAAGCATAGATAACAAAAGTAAAATGAACACGTAGGACTACATCAAACTAAAAGTCTTCTGTAGCAAAAGAAAACTACCAATGAAATAAAACGGCAACCTATGGAATGGGAAAATATATTTGCAAATCATATGTCTGATAAGGGGTTAATTTCTAAAATATATAAGGAACACATACAACTCAATAGTAAATAATGTGATTAAGAAATAGGAAAAGGATCTGAATAGCCATTTTTCCAAAAAAGATATACAAACAGCTAACAGGTATACAAAAAAGGTGCTCAACATCACTAGTTATCATGCAAGTGCAAATCAAAACCACAATCAGATATACTTTATACCTACCTGTTAAAAGACGGCTATTATCAAAAAGATAAGAATTAACCAATGTTGGCAAGGATATGGAGAAAAGCAAACCCTTGTGCACTTGTTAATGGGAATATAAATTAGTACAGTCATTATGGAAAATAGTAGGGAGGTTCCTCAAAAAATCAAAAATAGAACTACCCTATGATCCAGTAATCCTGCTTTTGGGTATTTATCCAAAGGAAACTAAAATAAATATCTCAGAGAGATATCTGCACTGCCATGTTCATTGAAGCACTATTTCCTAATAGCCAAGATATGGAAACAACCTAAGTGTCTGTCACAGATGAATGGAAAAAGAAAACTGGCTATATTCAATGGAACATTATTCAGCCATAAAAAAAGAAGTAAGTTCTGCCACTGGGACACCATAGATAAACCTCGAGGGCATTATACTAAGTGAAATACACCAGACTGAAAGACAAATACTATAGGGAATCACTAATTTGTAGAATCTAAAAAAAAAGTCAAACTCATAGAAACAGAGTAGAATGGTGGATGCCAGGGGCTAGGAGAAATGGAGAGATGTAGGTCAAAGGGCAAGCTTTCAGTTATAAGATCCATAAGTTCTGAGGATCTAATATACAGCTGGGTGACTATAGTTAGTAATACTGTATTGTATTTTAATAAAACTGTATTGTATATTTAAAATTTGCTGGGAGTAGATGACTATCCTTACCACCCACAAAAAAAAAAAAAAAGGTAACTATGTAATGAATTTGTTAATTAACTTGACTGTCATAATCATTTTACAATGTCTACAAAACAGCATATTGTACAGTTTACATACAATTTTGTCAACTATGCCTCAGTAAAGCAGGAAAAAAATTAAATTAAAATTAGAAAAAAAATTCTTAATTTCACATAGGGGCAAAACCACCTGGGTGGCTCAGTCGGTTGAGTGTCCAACTCTTGATCTAGCTCAGGTCTTGATCTCAGGGTAGTGAGTTCAAGCCCTGCATTGAGCTCCACGCTGGGCATGGAGCCTACTTAAAATAATTTGACATAGAATCAAAGAGAATAGTATATGCATATTATTTTAAATTATAGAAATAACTACCTAAAGCATTTAAAACTGAAATAATTAAAAGTTCTTTTATACATCCTCAGATTCAGAAATAGTTTACATAAGGGGTTTGGGAGAGAGGAATCTAGAACCAGTCATGGGAAAGTTTATAATCTATATACTTAAATATTAAAGTCTGTGAAAACTTACTAAACTGCTATTCAGCTTCCCAGAATTCCATGGGGAATGACCCATTCTTTAAATACCAAATTTTCTTTTATCTATGATCCTAATTAAACAATCCTTTACAAAGGAATCTTCTTTTCTCCTCTTATGACCTAATGACAGGCTTTTAATTCTTCCTCAAGGAAAAAAAAAAGTGGTTTTATCTACTGAAAAATTCAAATACTAGAGATATGAGGCAAGATACTATTACTTTTACATCTTTCTCCATTATTTTAATATTCTAGAATACAGTCATTAATTTAATAAAAATGTTAATTCTACCATGAATAAATAAGTAGCCTTCACCCTACAGTAACTAAAAATCACCATCAAAACCCAATAAGAACATTTCAAGTTATTGAAAAGTAAAGTAATAAGTGCCTCTACAAATCATAGTTTTTGTTTTGGTTTGGTTTACTTTACTTTGAATGAAAATACAATCCACTAACACTGGAAACAGTTGTGGAATTCTTAACCTGAAATCCATGGACCTCCTGAGCATTTTCTTAAGACAGAATCCATAACTTTCAACAGACTGTAAGAAGATTATATGACCCAAAAAAGTGAAGAACTACTGAAAAGTGTATCATTTTCTCACTAAATTATAGATACATTTTTAGCAACAATCTATCCTAAAAACTAAATAATATCTGTACTTTATTTAAAAGCCAACCTTGTGGGCGCCTGGGTGGCTCAGTTGGTTAAGCGACTGCCTTCGGCTCAGGTCATGATCCTGGAGTCCCTGGATCGAGTCCCGCATCGGGCTCCCTGCTCGGCAGGGAGTCTGCTTCTCCCTCTGACCCTCCCCCTCTCGTGCTCTCTCTATCTCATTCTCTCTCTCAAATAAATAAATAAAATCTTTAAAAAAAAAAAAAA
>NC_138375.1:123592585-123599787 GCF_054177405.1 Leptonychotes weddellii
AAAAAAAAAAAAAAAAGCCAACCTTGTTAGAGAAAAGTATTTAGGGCAGTTTACAATACACACCCTACAAAATAACTGAGAAAAATTTCAAGTAAGGAATCAGGCAAGAAGCTAGATCATGTTAGAAATATAACTGTGTAATACTAAATACAAAATGTATACCATGTAGTTCAGTAGCCATACTTAACAAATTTATTTTTCTGACTTCTAACAGTCAAGCAAAAACAGAAATATAAGCAGATACAAGATTCAGAAGCTTTTTTTTTTTTTTTTTGAAGACAAGTTTTATTTGGGAAGGGTTTCTAATTGTTAAAGCTGCAAGCAAGTTCTTTTTACAATTACAGTTCATGTCCATTAAAATTACCCTGGTTGCTAAAAGCCCACAAATAATCCTAGTACTGTATTATACCTACAGAGGCAGTCAATAGTAGTAACAGAAAATTTCTCTGAGAAGTTTTAAATTCAAAAACTACAAGGAAGAGAATAGAAAAACACAGCTTGAAAACTTAAAAATCAGGCATCCAGAGAAATAAAAACTACTGAGAGAACCAAGTATCATACAAATATGTCTAGGATACACCTGATAACGCAAATTAAATAATGATCTATATGGCTTAAAGATATTTTAACTTTTATTTAAGAGATACTACCCTTTTAACTAAAACCCTAAACCATCTATAACCAAAAGAATGGACATGGATTTATAGTTAATATGCATAAAGCTACATGAATGTGCATAAAGAGTTAACAAAATATTTACAAATTAGGTTTGATTCTATCACTATTCTCAGTATACTGACTTAAATACCTACATTTAGAAGACAGAATTTATTAAAAGGATGTATTTTTAAATTATCCTCAAGAATTGATAAACAAATACAAATAATCAATTGTTTTGCTTTCATAAACAAATACAATTTTGATGTCATAACATCCACTAATAAAGATTAAAAAAAAGAGCTGCTAAATACAGAAAACATTAGACATAATCTGATTAGATGAACAGAAATGTAGGCCACTGGCATACTTCTAATTTGATGATCAATGATGAATCTTCAAAACATAAAATAGAAAATCAGATTCTCTAATCTTCATGGGCCAATAATTTAATACATTACAGAGCCAACTGACCTTTTTTAGATTGCAACTACATAAAACAGAGTAAGTAGTCTGAGAACATATCAGTATAGTATGTTCTACCTCATAAAAAACCACCGAGTTAGCGAAAGCTTTCAAACATTAATGAGCAGTTCTAAATTCTTTAAAATGCTTAAATACTCGATCTAGCTTCTCAAATATTGCTGCAATACATATAGAATTGTTCCATGTATCTATAATATTAAGTATGAAAATGTTCTATGGTTATCTTTTCATATTCAACATGTTAGTCAATGTTTTTTGCAAATACAAAATTAGAAGTAATGGAAATTTTAAAAATTGTTTTTCACATGTTGTCACAGCACTGATAACTTAATAACTTGTCACTGCTTTATAACTTAAATGAAAAAGTCCATATCTAGTATATGAAATGACCCATGCAGTGTTTCAAATGCCTTATTCAGTCTCTAAAAATTACATTACAATACATGTCTCCAGGCTTTTCCAAAATTTAAATGAGTAAGGATATTTGTGATGTGATGGCTAGCCGGTACATCACATGCTTCTATTAGCAGCAAGTGTCCCAGTTACTGGTTTCTGGCATGAGCTCAACTGTGGTTGTCTAAGAAAAGACTCAACACTTATTTTTAAAAGCTAAATCATTAACTGTAATGTCAAAAATGGAGATTAATTTCTCTAATTACATACTACAGAAACTTATTTTGTCTCAGAAACATTTAGTAACTATAGTCAAAAGCACTTTACATTTTTGAAACCTGACTTCAGTGATGTCCCCTGTATATTCCTATCAAGATCCAGGAAATTCTAGTCTAAAAATTGCCACCAGTTCTATTAGAGCAGGGTTCTCCAAAGTGTGGATCATGACCCTAAATTAGTGGGTTGTTAAACTAATGTAAGAAGTCTTGAGCAGCACTTTTTTAAATGAAATAGTATTATATAGAAAAGAAAATGGAATACACATATGTCATAAAGAATGGTTTTGTTCAATGAGATTTTCTTTTTGTTCTTTATATCAATGTATATGTATCCACGGGTCGCAATGTAAAATACATTTTTACAGGTTGTGATAAACAGATTTCTATGAGTTATGGTCAAAAAGTATTTCTCAGTTTGAAAGATGTAATAAATACATGACAGCATAGGAGTATCAAAACATGCTAAATTATAATCAGTTATAACTAAGTCAATTTTTAATGAGAAATTTTCTTAATAAACATAAACATTACTGAATATCTAATTAAGTAAATTTTCTAACTATCCAGGTCTGACTCTCTTCTAGTAAATAGGATACAACTATATCATAGGTCTTCAAAATATCTTTTGTGCCTCCTCTTTTCATTTTCACAGGTGAATTTATACTCTCATTGGTAATACCCCTTACCACAGCTAAGGAGTCTCAATGGTTAGAACAGGAAGGAATGTTTAATTTGAAAATGTCCAGCCCCCTAAACATTTATTACATGTGCAGCCAGAGAAGCATATTTCACCCTCATCTCCTGCCCCTTTAAGCATCATGGGAATGAAAAATCAAGTAGAGGTCACAGGAAATTTCTATTAATGAAAAATTCACAATATCAATCTCTATGAGCAGGTCATCTCACTATAAGAATACAAATATGGCTGCAAATCCCAATCACAGGAACAGTATTAAATTTTAACTCCATGCTGTCAAGGAAAGTCATATTCTGTTTTGGGGCACTCACTTGCATTCAACAAATACTTACTGAATATCTACCCTGTAGCAAGCACAGTCCAAGGGTCTGGGGATATAGCAATGAACCTGTCCCAGAACAGGTCTCACCATGCCCTTTCAAGCCTATCTACTTCATGACTCCCATGGCGCTGTAGTATATTTTTTATATTGATTAAAAAGGATATCCTTCTGTACCTGAGCAAAACTAAAAACAGTTGGTTCCCAGGAGTTATGTTCTATAAAGTTGCAGCAAACTCTGAAACAGGAACAATAGACCAATGCTCCTAGGGAAGATAAAGGGTTCAGTTCCTGCAAGTCTCTGGTCACAACATTTTCATCAAACGATTAATATACAGTCTTGTTCACGGATGTTTCTGTTTAAAGACGCCTTATTTAATACGTATTGTTGAGTCATTAACATTGAACTCAGAGCCAACAGCACTAAAACGCATGCCTGAACCAAGCCCATGTAACACACATTTTCTCAATAAAGCAAATCACACAGGTTTTTTGAGTTCAGGAACACTATACAGCACTTCCATACTACATTTGGGGGTCATTTTAAACAGCAAAATCACCCCCAAAAAAGCATTAAATAGACCCCAAAAAGCAAAACAAGAAGGCAGAGCACCACCTTGTTCAGCTTTGGGTGGGAATATGCATGTTGGGTAATTCACATTTTTTGCTGATCTGCACATGTGCGTACCGTGAATGCCTGGGAAAGCACCAAGAACGATGATTTGGGGGGTTACCAATAAATTTTAGCAAGCAGAGAAACCTGCAAATATAGAATCTGTTAATAATGAGGATCAACCCTAATTGATGAGAGGAATTTTCTCTCTTTAAATACATTCCCATCTAATAAGTAAGAAATGACAGAATTCAAATACTGTCATTATGCAACTCCTAATGAACTAATAGAAGTAGGCAAGTATCACTTGCTGCCAACTTCAAAAAAAAAAAAAGATAACCTTTGAACTTCCTAATGGAAGAAAAAAAAATTTTAAGTGAACCTGATGAAACCTTTACATTTTACAACCAATTTACAGGAAAGACAAGGCACAACGTTTTTACTTTTCAACCTTAAGATAGCCCATTTATTTTATCTGATGTCCTGAAGGGCAAGGATATTTTATTGAACTCGGTCTCCTCATTATCTATTATAATACATAATACATAGCAGATGTTTATTAAAAGTTTGTTGAATAAATGAGTGAATGAATGAATGAGTGAACAGACAAACTACCTCTTAGAAGTTTAGGAATGTTAATTTATAAGATCATGTCTTTTTCAAAGAAAGTAGGAAAAAAAAGGTATGGACAGGCAGGTAATTTACAGCTCTAAGAAGATACAACAAGTGGAATAACACCTCACGAATCAAAGGTCCTTTATACTGTAGTTTCGCGCTTTTTTTTTTTAAAGATTTTATTTATTTATTTGACAGAGAGAGAGACAAAGAGAGCAGGAACACAAGCAGGGGGAGTGGGAGAGGGAGAAGCAGGCTTCCAGGGGAGCTGGGAGCCCGATGCGGGACTCGATCCCAGGACCCTGGGATCATGACCTGAGCCGAAGGCAGACGCTTAACGACTGAGCCCCCCAGGCGCCCCTATATTGTAGTTTCAAATCTCCAAAACATAGCTATGAACCAGAAGAAAAAAAAATGCACTGAAAGAAGTCACAAAATGCATATTTTGCTCATTAAACAAAAAGAGCCCCTAAACTATATTTTATTTTAATCTTAAAATAATTCTAGTAAGTATTAGAAAATCAAACATAGAAGGAACAATTGAAGTGACTAGTAAAAATATGACAGAGAACAAAGAAGACAACATTTACACCTCGATAAATTCAATCTATACATCACAGCACACTTTATAACTGATGTGCAGAATGAGAACCCTGACTCAGCAAGATCTGAAGATGTTTAGAAAACACTGAGAAGAGTACTACCTCATAAAGTTGATCATTTTAACCAACTGAGCCACCCAGGCACCCCAAAAGTTGATCATTTTAAAAGAATACTAAAATAAAATATTTTAATATAAATTCAATCTTCTAATTTATTTAACAGGTCGCTGAGTGATTATGCCAGATATATGAGAAAGTACTTCAGAAAAGTCAGTAGCTGCTTCATTCACAGTTCTCATAATGAAATTACATTTTTTTAACTACAGTGCTAATTCCCTAAATTTGTAAAAATATATACTTACAAATAACCGTCGCGTGTAGGCAAAGGTCACAAAATTAAAAGGTTCACTCAAGAGTATCGACATCTGAGGGACGCCTGGGTGGCTCAGTTGGTTAAGTGTCTGCCTTAGGCTCAGGTCATGATCCTGGAGTCCTTGCTCAATGGGGAGCCTGCTTCTCCCTCTACCCCTCCCCCTGCTTGTGTTCTCTCTCTCTCTGACAAATAAAACCTTTAAAAAGAAAAAGATTTCACACTTGAGAATTTTACTTAGGAAGCTAATACTGTCAATTTTCATCATAGAAAGAACTTAATATTATAACTGACAATAAATCATGAATAACCAAGTTGACTTCTATAAGATTCTAGAATGAAACTTGCAATAAGTGATAGAAAAGCTTAAACTACCACTTCTTCAGACTACTGATTTCTTTCTGCCCAGACCAAACCACGAAAATCCTTCTCCAAGTAAATGCTGTAGCCAGAAGACAAAGACACAGAACTGAAAGACAGTTTAAGTCCCAATATGGGCACCAGGGTTAAGGCCTAGTTTTTCTTTTCTTTCTTTCTTTTTTTTTTTTAAGATGTATTTATTTGAGAAAGAGACAAAGAGTAGGGTGGAGGGGCAGAGAGAAAGGGATAGAGAGTCCTAAGCAGACCACACTGAGTGCAGAACCCAACTGATGTGGGGATCAATCTCACGACCCTGAGATCAGGACCTGAACCAAAACCAAGAGTTGGAAGCTTAACAGACTACACCACCCAGGCGCCCCAAGGTCTAGTTTTTCTTACAGAGATCAGGGCTGGCTCACCTGAGCCAGAAAGAAAAGCTCCGAAACATCATGAAGACTGCATTCCCTAAAAATTGAGGTTCCCCTAAATCACTATCTATCTGATAGGTCTACGGCAATGAAAAGATCATGTTCAGAATAAATATTATGGTCATGATATTTTGGTGTGCAACTAAATTAACAAGCTAATTATTAAAAAGTAATTCAAGATTGCAAATTTAAATTTCAGGAACTGCTTATTACTAGAACTCTTCGACATTGCTGGTGGGAATGCAAAATGGTATACGGCTGCTTAGGAAAAGTTTGGCAGTTTCTCATAAAGTTAAACATATACTTATCACATGACCAACAGTTCCAATCCTAGGAACTTACCAAGTGAAATGAAAACTTCAATTTACCAAAAAGAGAAAAAAAAATGCACATAAATGTTTGGGGCAGCTTTATTCCTAATTGCCAAAAACTGGAAGCAAATGCTTCAAATGGTGAATGGATAAACATGCTGAAGTACATCCAGATAATGGAATACTGCTCAGCAGCAAAAAGAAATGACACATGCTTCACCCTGGATGAATCTCAAATACCCTACGCAAAGGGGAAGGAGCTGGGTTCAAAAGGCTGCATACCACATGGTTCCATTGATATGCTATTCTGAAACTGAAAAAGGCAAAATTACAGAAACTGGGAACAGATCAGGGGTTGCTAGGGGCTGGGAGTAGAAGGCGTTGACTACAAAGGGGCAGCAGGAGGGAAATATTTGGAGCTAATGGAATTGTTTCGTGCACTAATGGTACGGGGAGTGAACTTTAGTGTGCAAAAATTTAAAAACAGGAAAAAGAAAAATTTATCTAACATAAAAAAATACCTTGCGACAAAATCGTAATTAAGTGAAATGTTCAAAAAACTGAATACTTCCTTTAAATTTTCTGGCTAGCCCATAAATGCACTTAATTTCAACTTCTGCCATTTAAAAAAAGAAAACCTTTCTATAAAGTATTTCTCTACTTTTAAGCCTGAGTAACTATGTCAGATGCCTGCGTTTATTAGCACATTTAAAGCAGGGCCAATTTATTTGTTTGAGATACCTCACACAACTATGCTGATGCACACTAACTTGGTTTGGAGCGAGCACAGTGCCTCAGGAGGCATTTAATCAAGGTTCTTCCATGTTAATTCTCCCTAATAAAAAAGATGAAATGATTAATCCATTCATTCAACAAATAAGTAGTCACAAGAGGCCTATCATGTGCCAAATACATGAAATGAAATGGCACACAAGACAATCATAATCCCTGGCATCACACAGCTTAAACAAACAATAATATAAAGTATGATATGTACAAGAGAATTACAGCACTTTTCAGAGCACACAGCAAGTGCACATAACCTAACTATGTAAGCTCTAAATCTTCCATTA
>NC_138375.1:123599887-123612716 GCF_054177405.1 Leptonychotes weddellii
AAGCCAGAGTTAAGTATATAGATTTTTGCAGTGAAGTCTTAAAAACAAATTAAGGAAGTTTAAGGAAACTAAAACAGAGGCATTACAACCACACCCCTGCTTCTTTCGGTTATGAAAAAAGGAAGCCAAGATATGTAAAAAGAGGACTGCCTACAGGTGTTCCGGCATGAAGCTACCATGTGCAGAGGTAAAATTATATAACCCCAAGGACTAAACTGAGTGTGTGATGAATACTCGGCTATGCCAGTTACCCGAAACATTTTCCATCCCAAGCATCCTAATTACACAGTGCTCCTGGGACTACACTGGGGCCCACAGGACCGGGGTTAATAACTTAGTGCCAAAAAAAATAGAAAAGCTTTCAACAACTGTTAAACAAATACAGATTAAAATAAAGTGCCCCTTGGTATGTATGTATTTACAAGAGAAAAAAAAAAAAAAACACTAAAATTTACTAGCATCTTACTGAAACTCCACTTCAGAGGAATAAGATGCTGAATAGTTTCTGTGAAGAAACAAGACATAGAAGCAAATTAATGCAGTTTCCACAAGCCCTTTTCCAAAGTTCTTGCAGTCAAATATGTTTTGGAATATGGAATTTTAGGGGATTTTTGACAGATGACACAGTGTATATACACCACATATTTTGTAAAAAGGCTGGGACGACACACAGAAGTCTGGAACAGTATATTATAATCAAACATTTACTATTCCTGCAGTGAAACCAACAAATCCATGAAATAAAGACACAACAGTTCAACACAAGTTTTATGAAAAAAACCAATTTGTGCCAAACATACAAGAAAATATTTTTGGTTTTCAGAGCATTCTGGATGTTAACATTGTTGATAAGAAATTATGGTCCTAAAGAACAGTACCCATTGCTCAATCACTGTGTGTGCAAAGTGTTACTGGGAGCCTTGTTATCATGTGCTGATTTACTTGTGGGATTTTGGTGAACACAAAATAATTCTAAAAGTCTTCTCCAAGTTCTCACAGAACATGCCCTCTACACTCTATCTGCTCTTAAATTTCTTTACCACAAATTATCCTTCTAGGGCAGTTTACGAAAGTCTAACCCTTGAAATTTACAGAGGAACTGCCAAACCCAATTTTGCCACCAGGCAAACAATGTTCCTTGAATGGAATTTAGCATATTGAACTCATCATAAAACGGCTTGTTCTCATTGTATCACAAAAGACCGGAACTGGTAAGGGTGTTTGTGACCTAGGAAGCTACACTAAATGTGGCACACACAAAAAAGACCCTGATTGTCATAAATGACAAGATACAATAACCACAAAACCCTATTATCATAGTGCATTTACATGTATGCAATTACTGACTACATAGGATATAGACAACATACTATATACACAATGTACTATAACTGAAGTGAATTATTTCCACTTGGGGAAAACAGAGATATTCCTCATCAACAATGGTATGAAAGAGAGTAAAGCAGTACACATGCAGTTATACTCAACTATTAAGGCCTCTTTCAACCTTATGTTCCAGGAAAGATACAACTCAATGATATTATAAATATGATAAATATAAGCTATGACTAATAAACTTTTGATTAGCAACAATTCTTGCCTTCTTATAGTTTATATAACATTAAAGATACAACTGTTATTTATCACTTTAGGTTTCTTAAGATTTTCAGGGGCATCTGAGATGATACTTTAATTTATTCTTGATAAATTTCCCTTTAACAAATATTCCAAACTTCAAAAATCCTCTAATTTTGGTGCTGTGTAGTAAAAACTGCTAATAAGCAAAGAATATAGTGGCATCACTAAGGATTCTGGGTACGAAACTATGAAGAAACTATGGTTTGTTAACCTGGTCCTCTTGCAAATGTTTCCTATGCATATCTTGTCTCACTTTCACACCCCTATCCCAATTAAAAAGAGAACTTGAAAGTTAAGAGCTAAGAGATGTATAAAAAGGAGAAAGCAGTCCTTTTCAACCCTGCCACACACCAGAATCACCTACAGAAACCCTAAAATGTATCAGTGCCCCAGCCCCAGACTCAAATATCAATGAGCAGGGGTAAAAATCCCTTTATCCATCATGTTTTCTAAGGTCCCCAAAAAATGTAAATGTCAAATCAGGGCTGAGAACCACTGGTACACACAGCCTTCTTCACAAACACTTTTATTTCTAGTCAGTGGTAGCACTCCCAGCCTTACAGCAAGGATTATCTTTGAAATTACCCCTTTTTGTTCTCATTTACTCTGTCACAGAAAAAAATTTACTAATTTTGAATTGGAAGATTCTAAACAAGTGCCTATAATAAAAGACATTTTGACTTATCTCACATTCTCATTCCCAATTCTCAGGATTTTTTCAATTGGTCTTCAGAAACAACTTCACCAGTAGTTGGTAACTAAAATGTGTATCAACAGCAGAACATACAATAAACATGCATATGATACATACTCAGTTACCAACGTTTAACAGAGTATCAGAAAATACTCAAAGGAATGATTTTAAAGAGTTGATTACATTTTGATATGTCACTAACCACAAATACTTTCAGAACCTCAAATGTATAAAAGAATATGAGCCACAATATGCCCAGACATTCATATGTCAGAAAAAAAAACTCAGTAAATAATCTATCGTTTTTTAAATGAAAACTGGCATTACAAGATTCCACATCTTTAAGATGTATACATTTTTTGGTTCACATTGTTTTCAGATCTCTAGAATAAAAGAATATAAAATAATGTCCTATAAAAATATGCACCTACAAATGCCAGTTTCTAAAAATGTCACCAACAACTGACATCTACTAGTTTCACCTCCAAAACAATACTAGGTTATATTTGCACTTCAAATCAGGATTTTTTTTTTTCTTTTTTAAGGCTGAATAATATTTTATTGTGTATGCACATAGACACATATATAATACAATTGTAGCATATATGTATATCACTACTTTTTTTTATTATGTTATGTTAATCACCATACATTACAACATTAGTTTTTCAAATCAGGATTTTTATTAAAAGGTCTTGTAGCCATATATTTGCACACCATAAAACTAGAGGAATACCACGAATTTTCTCTCTTCTCTACCTATGACATTACCTACTATATTTGCCTGCCATTTGAAAGTATTTATTGCTAGAATATAAAAGATTTCACAAAAATAGAAAATAAACATGACACAGACTGGCTCTAAGCGAAAAAAACACTGTCACTTCCCTTTTTTACTAAAGGAAACTCTGACTATAACTTTGACTTTAATACAGCGTCCTCTAATACACTGCCAAGTATACCACCTGAAGTCAAAAATAAAATCTTAAAAATAGGTAACACGATTAATAACTACAAAATATTCATAAGTCCACTACTTTTATACAGTACACTTGTATCAAAAGGTATCAAATGGCCAATTTCAACTTAAAATTTTAAGGTAAATAATTTTAAAAAGTACAATTCTAAAAGTAAAGACAATTGCAAAGTAGCCCTGCATTCCAGACATACTTTATTCAAGGTAATATACAAACAAAAGCAGAAGTATGTTAAAATCTAAGTTGGTAAAAAACATCCTACCCCAGGATTCTACTTTTTCTTCCTCTTTAAAAAAAACTTTACTATTTTTCCTAACAGTAAATAATAATGATTAATTATAGCATAAAATCCAAACAATATAGAGAAGTATAAAAAGTGGAAAAATAAAAATCACCCCAAATCTCACTATTTATAAATAACTGTCATTAACATAAATACCCTTGCAGAGGATGGATGGATTTACTCTGTATATTTACAAGTGCCACAATTACAATGAGAAGTATTACAACAATTAAAATCCTGTGTTTATATATAATATATGCATGTATCTCAATATATATGTATAATACACACACACATGCATTCTTTTACATATACTACAGGCACAGAAATCTTTAAGATAACAACCTCCTTGAATTTAAACATACATAAATTGTTCCAAGCACTCATTCTGCTTCTGCATTTTCATTTAAGCAGGCCAGGTTTGAGGTTACTTGTTTGTCTGTCTGTGTGTTTGTGTTGCTGTGCTTGAGGGAAGATTTAAAAATCTGTCAGTTTATTTGCTTTACTTAAAAAAAAAAAAGACCAAATCTCTAACTAAAATTTTCCAAAGCCTGGAAATATATATCATTCTAATAGCAGTTGGCCGACTCCTTTACAGAACTACCCCATGGTCTCAAGCAAAACTACAAAGCCGACAAATGTTTTCATGGCCTCCCACCTCTTGGGTCAGAAAGAGCACCACACTACCAATTAGAAGAGTCTACCCACCAGGTGTGTGACGTGAGCATTTCACTCAACCTTCCCATGATTCATTTCATTTCAATTCCAAAATTCTGTGATTCTCCCCTGTCTCCCCATTCCCCCACCAATTTTTTGCTTCTCTCAAGATAGGTAAAAACTGTCCTTTGGTATCTCACTAGGATTCCGTGATTCAAAATAAACCCTTCCTCTGACTGACAAATTCCCATTTCCTCAACTCACTGTCCTCTAAGTGTGAAGAAGAAAGAAATCTGACAAGATCAAAGATGTGGGCAATTTTTGGAAAGGAGGGAGGGCAGCAACTCAAAAAAATTTAAGTTTACAGGTAGAAATTTTTAATTTAAAGTTATAATAGCTTTATGAGTTTTGTGGAAAAAAGATATATATAATCTTACAACTTGAATAACTGATTTTGTTGATGCAAAGTTAGTCAATAAGAAAACTGACACTGTTTTATGCTCCTAAAAGATTCATACTTGAGCACATTTAAGATAGCAACATAGAAGCAGCTTTCTAATCTTTCATCCGCTACATCTGTACAACCCTTTAAAGTTCAAAGTGCATTTATATGCATTATTTATTTTCATTCTCAAAACAAGTAGATATAGTGGTCACTATTGATTGCCTCTCTAACATCCATTTCCCCCATATTCTTCCTTCCCACAATTTTTAAAAATATCCTCCCTCCACAATGTAACTCAGGAAAATGTGACCCCATCCCCAAATGCAGGGGATATATCCTGATTTAACAGAAATCAGCCATGATAACCCTATTCCCCTTGTCATGACTGGTTAGGAAATACACATGACCTAATTCTGGTCAATAAAACATGAAAGGAAAAGTATGCTGGTAAGCTTGTGCAAAACATTTCCTGGCCAATGCATGTCTAGATGTGATCTTGCTACAAGCCTGAGGATGAATCCAACACAAAGAGGAGAGCAGAGCCAAAAAAAATCACAGAGAGGCAGACCAAAGCTCTGAAAAACTAGCCCTACCTCAACACTTTAGTGTTCCATACCAGAAACTACTGCATTTCAGGCATTAAAATGCAGCAACACCAAGATAAATAGCATAACCTATCTATCTTTCCTTCCCCCACCTGGACCTCCTTTCCTATAACCTAAAAGTTTTCCTTTTCACTTGAGCTGAGCTAGGAGGGCTCAGGAGGGCAGCTCCTCTAAGCTGCTAGACCAGCATGCTTTGCACCAAGCTCAAACACTCCTGGTACACATCAAGGGTATGGCATTTCCTCTTCCAAGGGACAATTTCCTCTACCAATTCACTCCAGCAGTCCCTACTCAGGTTGAGGAGATGAGGGGATTCTACGAAGGCTCCTCTCTATAATAAAAGCTGAAAGGTAGAATACGAAATCAGATCAAGGACCATATAGGGAAATATGTGAAAACCATAGGTTGATCACCTGACTAGATAATTAAACAATTCACCCTAAGGTATAAATGAATACAGTCAGAAATACCAGAATTTCTTTTTTATCAGACGATGCTATTAAATCAATCTCTAAGATAGGGTATAAAATAGATATTTTAGAAGCAGATACTGTCTTTAACATATTATTAACCAAGAGTTCCTAAGTTAGTTTAAAAGGGGAATCATGGGGTGCCTGCGTGGCTCAGTCAGTTAAGCCTCTGACTCCTGGTTTCGACTCAGGTGATGATCTGAGGGCTGTGAGATTGAGCCCAGATCGGGCTCTGTGCTCAGCACTGAGTCTGATTCAGATTCTCTCTCTCCCTCTCCCTCTGCCCTCCCCCTGCTCTCTCACACTCGCACTCTCTCTCTCTTGCTCTCCTTCGCTCTCTCAAATTAAAAAAAAAAAAATCTTAAAAATTTTTTAAAAAAACATGAAATGGGAATCATAAAAAAATCTACATATCTTGAACATTTTATTGCAACTAAAACATAAAAAATGTACACTCCCAAGACAATCTTTTAATGCAAGGCCAAGGCCTTTTCTTCAAGTATTGGTCTACAGATCACAGTTCTATTCTGTCTTTCTTGCAAAACCACACCTAGTGTACATCACCTGTGATTTCCAGTTTCTGTTTTTTAAACATGGATAGATATCTTGCAAAACTTAAAAGCAATCTTACTGTAGATTCTTTTTAGATTTTTAGGGTTTAATGAGGGTTTCCCTCATTGTTTAAAGTTATCTCACCCACATCTATTTTAACTATAATTATTTTAGCTACTCACCTGTTTTCAAAGGAGCCAGAGGTTCTTATACAAATAACTTTTTGCCTCCATATTTCACTAAATAATGTTTCATTAAACTGTGTAATTACAACATCAAGTACAAGTCCCATCAACAGTTTGTTGGGGGCAAACACAAACAATTCTTGGTAAGTATAAAATAACTATTGGGATTAAAAATTCCAAAACAAACTAGAGAGTAGTCTACTGCCATTTAGTATAGAATGGGCATCAAGCAGCAAATGAATGAAGAGTATTAATCTTTTGAGTGGATCAAACAGGTGAGTTATAACAGTCTCTTGAAATAGGCTGTTCCCAAGAGTCTTTGCTTATTCTACCCACCAATCAACCTTCTAACAATTCATCATTATCTTAAGAAAAAGAGTATCATAAGATTTTACTTACTTCCAGTGAAAGCTATAAAAACTGTGGATGTGATTTAGGAATATGTGGATATAACTGAGCTACAGACTTTCATTAAATTAAATTATAACTGTGTGATCTATCATTAGTCAAGAAAATGACCGAAGTGTGTGTCTTCTCTACCAAATACATAAACGCTTCAAGATCATTGATTAAGAATTCTTTCTCATAACAAAGATGATGGGCAGGGAGTGGCAGGAGAGAATATAACCAATCACTTACTATAGTTTAAGAACAAATCACTACACACCTTCCTAAGGTCCCATAATAGGAGGAAACCCTATAGTTTAGGAAATATTTATGGTTTCTAAATCCTAGCTTTGAGAAGGGAGCTAGAAAAAACATGGCTAATAGCAGCCTGTAATGTATGTGTAAAACTTATCTGTCCTTTTATCTCTCTCTCATTCCTTATTTTCTGAGTAATGCAGAGCGTCTCCCAAGTCACTTCACATTCATGGATAATACACACTTGATTTCTACACATTAAGAATCCCAAATATGGTTCTGCCCTATAGATCATCACAAAAGGATACTCTGAGGTAGCTTTAGTCACTAGAACCATACTGTCCATTCCTACGGAATCTCTACAATTAAAGAACTACAGATACCCCCAAAATTGCCATTTCCAAAAAAGTTCCATCTTGAAGAACCAACACCCAAACATATACTAACAATACCAATCAATACCATTAAGTGCCAACCTCTCGAGAAAACACAAAAAAGGAAGAGGATGGAAGATTAGAAAAGAACAGATCATCGGTGGTTTAAGACTCTGAAGTCAGGAAAAAAATGATTTAAATAAGCACTGTGCTATATCTTAAAAAGGTTACTTAAACTCTAGATGACTGTTTCCAGCTGTCAAAAGCAAGGGTTATACACCATCTAACAAGAAGAGTTCTCTTGACAGTATCATCTATTGTCGCTCTACAAAGTAGGCAGTTAATAAATTTTAACAAGAATTAGTGTTTTAAATGGAAGGTTCATGATAATTCAGTTATACGCAGGTTCACAAATTCAGTTATAATATATATACCCTTTCTGGACACCTAGAGGGGAATAGTTAGTAAAATATCAAACAATCTTCCCAGAAAGGTGAGTCTACATAGACTTAAACACTGTCATTTGTGACAGTGGTATTTTTCTAAGTACTTTTTTTTTTTAATTTTCTTTTTAAGTTTTATTTATTTATTTGAGAGAGAGAGACAGAGATAGTGAGAGAAAACACAAGTGGGGAGAAGAGGGAGAAGCAGGCTCCCCGCAGAGCAAGGAGCCTAATGCGGGACTCGATGCCAGAACCCCGGGATCATGACCTGAGCCGAAGGCAGATACTTAACCGACTGAGCCACCCAGGCGCCCTCTAAGTACTTCTTTGATAGGGATAAAAATTGAGGTTAAATTATTTTAGGGTCATTTAATACTTAAGATAACTAAAAACCTTACACATATTATCTGGAACCGTGAACATTTCCCATTTCATCATCCCACTGTCATGGTCAATTCTCCCTGTATGTAGATTCCTTACATTTCACTTTATCCATAGTTAATCTCACCTTCAAATGCACAATAATATAACTATCCAATGATCTGTGTTTTGTTTTGTTGTTTAACAGTGCAGCATGCCCTCAATTTAGTTTGAAATATTCCTTTGGGAAACCCTCTAAAACTTAAACAACCACTTGTTCCCTTCTGAAAAACTCTGAATCAATAAACTACACCAGAAAAATAGCCTATTGCCAGTACAGAGTGGGTTACAAAGGGGACAGAGAAATAAACAGAGAGCTTCCCATTTCTTCCAGAGGCTCATTTTTACACACTGGATTCATTTCATATACAACTAATTACCAGATTTCCAGACACACCCATATTCAAATTCAAGTACAGAAATATGACAAAGCCAGGTATGGAGTGTTGTAGATTATATACTTCTCTGCTTTCCTCCATTAGCATAAATCATAACAAGTTGATTATTGTTATAGTTTGTTTCCTTGAACTTACTATCCTTATTTGCCTACCTACTTCCTAGAAGCATAAAATCTGGACATTTGGACCTTTATACCTCAAACTGACTCATTTTTTAAATACAAGGCATTCTGGACTTCCACCGCCTGATCTCCACCTATTTTCACAGCTTCCTCTCCCATAAAGACCTCCTGGCCCAGCAGCCTCATGTGCAGCTCAACAGTCCCCATAATACCCAACCAACATGCCTGTGCTCCAGCTGTTCTCTTTGCCTAGAAAACTAAGCGCCCCCCCCCCACACACACACACCAAGCCCCCATTTGTCCATTAAAATATTTTAATGCCCAAATGGAGTGCTATCAGCTCTGAAGTCATTCATAATTCCACAGTCAAAAATTAGTCTCTCTCTCTCTACACACACACACACACACACACACACACACCATGCTTCCATGCACCTCTAATAAATCCCACAGATGTCTTGTGTTGCCATTATTTCTGTGGATGTCTGCTTCTCCCTTTAAGACGACTACTGGGTCTGATTCATCTTCATATTCTAACCACTCTTCCATCCTCACCACAGAGTAAAGGTCCGGGTTGAACTGAACTATTCCTTGATTTTAATTCCAGTCTTTTTATTTGAAGGAATAAGTGAATACCATGTGTTGAAGATTTTGGTAAGAGTTAACCCTTTGTAAATCTAACAATGAAAATAACAATAATTACATAATGCATTAATTTCTGAGTTGATGAATGGCAGAAGAGGTTCCGAGTTGATGATTGGCAGAAGAGCACAGTAAGTCATCACTGAAGATTATCACTTTCTAAGATCCCCCCAAAAAGTCTCATATATATCAATATTAAAATTAATCTTTCTGTCCCCATTCTAATAAGAAATACTAATACCTGATGCATATGCAGAAATGCAAGCTCCTGGAAGCCAAAGTGTCTGTACATTCCAGAGAATCTATGCCAAAGCCATGCAGTTGATTAATGTCTTCCTTTCAATGCCAATAAATGCGATTTTCATTTTAATGTGCAATGATAAGGGCTAATATATACAAAAGATACTTTATCTTAGCTAAGAATAGAGCCGGAGCAAAGTTTGGAAAGAGTTATGAAATACACTAGGCAGAACTCTCCACCCCACCCCGAAAAAAGTTATTAAGAATGTCACCAACTGTATCTGATTTTTGGTGGAAAATGGTTTCTTAAACTGGCCTCCTATCTTTCTAACCCTAACTCATTCTTATAATTTGTGTTATTTTTTCTCCACTTTTTATTTATAGGGACAGCAAATATTCCTCAAAAATATATCCACGGGTTTAAAAATTAAATATTTTTAATTTTTAAAAGTATTCCAACTCAGATGTAGTTCAACATCGTTTACTGTGAGCGAATGTCATTCACCAGTAACTGCCAGAGAAATATTGACTTATTTTCTTATTAAATCAGGTTTTTAATTTTCCAATTAAAGTCGACGTTCTAAAACAAAAGGTTAAAAAGGGGTCACTTATTGGCCAGCCTCCCTACTCATTACAACAGAGTTACAACTAATTCCCACAGTATAGCAACAGTAGCCGTCTCCCACACAGACTCTCTCTTTCTCTCCCACCCATTAACTTTTCCTCCTTCCCTGGGAAAACTGGAATGATCCTAATACAGGCCTAACTACCCCCACCCCACAAGCACACACACATCTCCATCACCACCCCACCGAAAAGAAATGTGGGAGCTGTGGACCAAGAGCACCAACGCTTCGGTGTGTCACTTCCCCTGCATGTGAGATAAACAAACAAACCAGCACCTTAACAGTAGTCAGCAGAGAAATTTTGTTACCCCCGACTAATGCCTTGGTTAAGTTTTGAGCTAAGTCAGAAGCTCCATCAAATAGGTAAATCCCTGCCCCCCACCCCCAACAGACACCCCAGCGGGAAGTTTACCCCTGAAATGAATGTTGGCCCCTGACACCTCCTTCCAGCAGCCCGATGCCTCCCTCCTGCCCAAACCCCCACTCAGAGGGTAATTGTCTAGACACAATCAGGAGCGCCGGGGCTGCGCTCCCGACCTCAAAACCCCTCCCCGCACAAGCCCCCGCCTTCTCCCGGCTCGCCCACCTCCCCCGCGTCCCCACTCGCGCCGCACCGCTCGGCAACTTCTGCACCCGCCCTGCCCGCCGCCCGCGGCCCCCTCCCCGGCCGCCCAGCCCTCGGCGCCCTCACCACCTCCCCCCTCCCCCCCGGCCGCGGCCCCTCCCTCCGCGCCGCCAGCCCGCCGGGGTCCTCGCCCACCCCTCCTCGTCCGCGGCCCCCGCCTGCGGCGCCGCCCCCGTCGCACCCCAGCCCTCCCAGCCCGGGACCCCAGCCCACCCAGCCCCACCCGGGAAGGAGGGAGCAGCGGCCCCGCCGAGGCTGCCGCCGGGCCCGCGCCACCCGGCCGCGCGCCACCGCGGAGGGGGCTTTACCTCAGAGGCGCGGCCGCGAGCTGCGGGGTCGGTCCCGGGCGCGGGCGGCGCCCCCTGCTCCGTCAGTCAGCGGCGGCGGGGGCAGCGGCGGCGGCACATCACACCCGCCGGCGACCGGAGGAGGAAAGCGAGCCACGGAGGGAGGGAGCGAGCGAGGTAGGGGGGGGAAGGAACGAGCGAGGGAGGGAACGCAGCTCGGCTCGGACTCGCTCCCTGCACTACTGCCGGTGCCTCCTACCGCCGCCTCTGGCCGGAGAGTCGCCGCCCGGGCCGCTGCTGTCGCCACCGATGCAGCCGGGAATGAATGCACAGCGGCGCCTCGCTTATCCGGAGGTCAAACATCCTTCTGCCTCGGGCATCCGGATCGGCGCCGGACCCGGAAGTGAACACATGAAAAAAAATAAAAAAGGAAAGCGTCTCTCTAGCGGCAGCGGCCCCCAAGCTCCCGCATCAGCGAAAAGAGCCGAGTAGAGCCGAAGATTACAGCGACCTGCTCGGATTGGCCGGCTCGCCAACCGGAAGAAAGGCGGCACGTTCATTGGCTGACAAGGTGTATAAAAGCCAAGCCACTCCTCCATCCCCACCTCCGCACGAGCGGTGCGTGAGGGGGAACGTGGAGTAATAGTGGATACGGGTATGTTTCTCTGGGCGAGGCTAGGAGAGGAGAGGCTTGGTGAGGTCTCTGGGGGAGAACTGGAAGAAAACGCTCCCGTGATTAGGGACAGCTACTAAAAATTCCGCGGCTTAGGTGAGCAAAGAGCCTAAGGGCGCCATTGTGCCAAGTCAGGTTCTCGAGGCTCTGCCGAGCACAGCCCTCCAGATGCAGAATTTTAGGGCCCTGGCCTAAGGGAGTGACCTCACCGGGTTGACATTTTCCCCCTTTTTTTGTGACCTCAGTGCTACAGCAGGGATGCAGCTGCTTGGAACTCTTTTGAGTTGTGGCTCACGTTTGCATCCCATTTACCGTCTATAGAGAACTCCGTTTGTGAGCTCAGGTAATCAATCCTTGGAACTCTATAACGTGATAGTTACTATCTCAGTGTTTTAAATGCACCTCCTGAAGTTTCGAGAGGCCAAACATCACTCAGGTTATCAAGTTGTAGAACACAAGGTGGAACCGATGTTTTCTCACTCCACTTTGCAGTCCCATCTGCCCACACAGAAAAGGCAGAAGATTCCATACTCTGTCTTTACAGATGGTTAAGTGGGATGAAGATATGTCACTTTGAAAAACCGCTGTGGAAATCGTTCTGCCATGAAGGCATTTGTAGAGGACTCTGAAAATGTGTTTTTAATTGTTACTTATTACCTAATGTTACTTATGTCTGAAGTTCTTTCAAAAGTCAGACATTAAGGTGTGAATGAAGAATAATCACAGCCCAGCGCTGTTTAAAAATTCATTATCGGGCGCCTGGGTGGCTCAGTTGGTTAAGCGACTGCCTTCGGCTCAGGTCATGATCCTGGAGTCCCGGGATCGAGTCCC